>NC_049259.1:23873824-24176949 GCF_011100685.1 Canis lupus familiaris
TCATTTTCTCTCCTTTCCCCTCTATTCCCTTTCACTATTTCTTATATTCCCTGAATGAATGAGACCATATAATGTTTGTCCTTCTCCGATTGACTTACTTCACTCAGCATAATCCCCTCCAGTTCCATCCATGTTGAAGCAAAAGGTGAGTATTTGTCATTTCTAATGGCTGAGTAATATTCCATTGTATATATATAGGAGCCTTGGTATCCATTGAAAGATGAATGCATAAAGAAGATGCAGTATATAAATGTGGTAAGATTTCAATTTTAAATAGCAAGCCTAATATTTTGAATTTTATTACTATAAATTTTACCTCAATAATGTTGATTTTTTAAGTATAAATTACTTGCTCTCTTATAAATTTAAAATTAAAATTACAAGTTAGTTTGGTATTCTAATAGGTCAAACTGTCTTAACACAAATACATAAAATAATATATATATAAATTACTTAGTGCAAAATATGAATAGTAGGTTTTTATTCTAATACCTATTTCTACAGTTAGCTGTAAAATCTTGCTGAGTTTAAAAGATGCTAACCCAACACAGAAATTATTATGTGACCCATTTCTGAAACAAATATTTTCCAAGACTGCTATGCCGAGTGCTGTTTCAGGTGCTTGGGATACAATTGAGAAAAATTTCCTGCCTTTATGTAACCAACACTGTAGTGAGGGGAGATATTTTAAAATATATATTAGTAATAAACCAAAAAAAAACCTGATAAGTTGTATGAAACTGTATTCTGTGGGAAATAAAAGAAAATGTTGCAAGATAAGAGGGTCTGGTGTGCATAAGGAGATCATAATTTAGGTAGTATGGTCGTGTTGGACCTCATTTAGTAGAAGGTCACATTTAGACAAGGATTTGGACAAGGAGTTAGTTGTATGGATATGTGGAGGGAGAATAATCCAGGCAGCAGGAGAAGCTTCTGAGAGAGTTTCCTGGGCAAACCCTGGCCTATTCAAGGACTCAAGGAGGCCACTGTGGTTGAAGTGGAGTGGAAGTGGAGGTAGACCACTGCTGTGAGTGCAGAGAAGTTTGGGAGATGGATCCTATAGGGCCTTGAAGGCCACTGTAAGGGTTTATATTTTTCTCCTTTACTCTGAGAATGGGGGCTATGGAGACTGGCTAAGTATGTAGGGCTTTTTGAGCACTAGCTTCAGAACTGGCACACGATGTGTTCCACTGCATTTGGTGGTTAAATCACATCACAAGAGGGACTCAGAGGAGGTAAAGAGACTCCACCTCTTGATGGTAAGAGTTGCCAAATCACCTTGTAAGGGGCATGGATACAGGGAGGAGTTTTATATTCCTTTGGAATGTAGAGATTGATATCCTCACATTGTGCTGAAATCTTCAATGGAACCAGTGGAACTAATCACATATATGGACTCAAAGAGTAGGGTAATGGTCTATATTTGGAAATGGTGGTAAAGGAGTATCTTCAGCAAAGAAAACAAACCTCTCATAGCACTGCCTCAACAATGTTATTGCAATGGAAACCATGTGCCAGGGAAACTCAACACACCTTGAAAAATGCCACCATCCTTTCAGAGAGTAGAGAAGAAAAAAAAATCCTTAATCCAGTTGAAAGCAATTCTTCATTAAAATGTGTATTCTGGAGCGACATCACCAAGACGATGACATAGGTTGTCCTTGACTTTGCTCCTCCACACAGGAACAAATAATAACTATTCGAAAATAAGTCACCACTGAGAGAACCCCAGAACTCAAGGATGATACTGAAGCACCTCTCCACCATAGAGACCATGATAGACTGCAGTAGAAGGGGAAAAGAAGTGGCTATAAGTTGACCCATTACTCTTCCCCTAGGCCAACACGTGAGGAGGCTTTCCCTGAGCCTTGGGTTCCTCTAGTAGGGAAAGAGAACCTGTGTTGGGGGAGAGGGGGACAAAACCATCAAAAGAAACCATCAACAAAGTGAAAAGACAACCTATGGAATGGGGAAAAAAATGCAAACTATATATCTGATAAGATGTTAATATCCAAGATATATAAATAACTCATCCAACTGAAGAGCAAAAATGCAATTAAATGAGTAAAGTACCTAAATAGATATTTCTCCAAGGAAGATAAGTGGGAGGCCACCAGGTACATAATAAGGTACTCAATATCACTAGCCATTATGAGAATGCAAATTAAAATCACAATGAGATATCATGTCACACCTGTTAGAATGTTCATTATCAAAAAGACAAGAGATATAAGTGTTAGCGAGGATGTGGAGAAAAGAGAACCCTTGTGCCCTGTTGGTGGGAATGTAAATTGGTGCAGCCACTGTGCAAAACAGTATGGAGTCTCCTCAAAAAATTAAAAAGAAAATGAAAGTGCCAACTCAAAAAGATATCTGCATTCTCATACTCACAGCTCCCATGTTCACAGTAACATTATTTACAAGCATCAACACATGGAAACAACCTAAGTGTCCATCAATGTGATATATATATATATATATCACATTTTCCCTATTCATTCATATATATTCCCTATTCATTCATATATATATATCACAAAAAATATTCTGCTAGATATATATGTAATATTCCATTATAGATCTACATATATTCTAGCTATAGATCTATATATCTAGTGGAATATTACTCAGCCACGAAAAGAGGAAATCTACCATTTGTCACAACATGGATGGACCTTGAGGGCATTATGCTAAGTGAAATACATCAGAGAAAGACAAATACTATATGATTTCACTTATATGTGGAATCTTAAAAAAAAAACTCATAGAAAGAGATCTGACTCTGGTAGAAGTGATGGAGAGGAGAGGGGAACCTGAAGGAAGGTGGTCAAATGGTATAAACTTCCAATTATAATCTAAATAAGTCCTTGGGATGTAATGCACAACATGACGATCAGAGCTGACACTGTTGTATGGTATATAGGAAAGAGGAAATTCTAAGACTTCTTGTCACAGGGAGAACATTTTTTCCTTTTTCCTTCTTTGCATTATATCTACATGGGAAGGTGGGTCCTAACTGAACCTATTGTAATCATTTCATAATAGATGCAAATCAAACCATCACGCCGTATGTCTTAAACTTATACAGTGATGAATGTCAACTTTTTTTCAATAAAACAGGAAAAATATGTATTCACATAATCTATTTATTCTGAGCAAATGCCAAAGGAGACTCATACTTTCAAAGGACTTTTGGAGTTGTTCTCACTAAGGAGAACTAACGAGGGAAGATCAGAAGAGGAGGTCCCACTAATTAATCTGTGGGGGAATGGAACTGAGGTTTTTCTCTGGTCATCAGGGAAATCTCCAGTAGAGAAATCTACCCAAGAAGGCTTTAGAAACAGACTCAGTGGTCCACCGGATGAACTGGAGGGACTTCAGCCACGTAAACCCAGGAAAGGATCCCCTTCGTCTCTGCTGGAGGTAAGAGGAGAAGCGTGTGTGTCCAAGGTGCAGGCTTGCCCTGAGTCAAGGTGAACGTGAATTGCCTACTGGGTAGAAGAAAAGGACATTTAGCTTGTGCTCCTTCTATTGACTTAAATCACAGTATTTGGGGACATGTTCTAGATTCCATGAATGGCTGCATAGAATTAGTCTTGGAAGAGGAGATACACTTGTAGGATTAAAAATGAGTGATGATGCTCTGTTTTGTCTGTGCTCTGATAATGGAATAATAAGACTTGTACCCTAGCAATGATATTGTTCCTCTGATTTCACAGCCTCAGGATTTTTCTAAATTAATTCTGATCCACGAGGACACCACTTTACATACCGATCTCTGTTCCCAGTCATGTGAATATAAACCAAATAAGATCATGAATAAAGGGGTCAGATACATCTATACATCTAAGGAGCTGATTCCTGAAAATCTTATTCCAAGGAATTGGAATCCAATTGGTCCAATTGAACTGAAGTAAAAACATTCAGTCTATACCCCTTGCCGGGGCTAATTTTTATATTCACCGTCCTTTCTCGTGGTGGGACTGGGTCAGCTCATTTCTCTCCTTCCAGTCTCCAATGGATAAACTTCGAATTGGCACATTAATTTCTGTAAAGTATAACACCGATTTTGCTAAAACATAAGCACCCAGATTCTATTAAAAAGATTAACAGCACTCACTTAGGGGAAATAAGTAGAGATGACAGAATCACAGTAAGACAGTAACTCCGACTGCTTTGGGGTTTGAAATACCCCAAAAGATGCAGACATCTTTACACTGATTTGCAAATGGAGATAGTACGAACCTGCTCTGCCCCTTCCCTGAATCTCCTTGTGTGTGTCAGGAGTTCAGCTGAGTTAAGAGAGAATTGAATTACCGCATGTCAGAGTAGCGGATTGAAACAACCCTGAGCCGAAATAAATGTAACCACGAAGCTTTCGAACACGTACTGTGAGAATCACCTACTATGATAGTCTGAGCAAAAGGCTGAAACAGAGAAAGCCCCTCTCCCTCCCCCACATCATATCCCCTGAGAAATAGCCCTGATCAAGTGTCAGATGCATCAGTGCAGACGTGAGGGTCATTTCACTGTCAAAGGACCCCTGAACCAAAGTCTCCAGCAATTTCATGGACCCTGAGTTGGAGAGGAGGATACAGAGTGGACAAAGTTAGAGCAGGGAGAAATGACACCAGGGTTTCTCTCCCTCATCCCCTAAAGTAGCCTCAGAAGAGGACTTTGGCCCAAGGCTGCAACTAGCGATGTAGGCGTGCATTTGCTGGGGTGACTGGAGACATGCAAAGGGCATGAAAGACCAGAAGAGCCCTAGTCCTTGCTGCAACTCTTTTAGAGGCTGCAGGACATGAGCTGCAACCAGGTGCTAGGGGGTAGGGGGCAACTTTTCTAGGGGACCTGCCAGGGAAAGCCATTGTAATCGCCCGCAATCAGTCTGAAAATCATAGAGGTTTTCAGCCAGACTCCTTAGTGCGTATATATTTTAGAGGTGGAGGGTAGATAGGAGAGAGAGTCTGTTCCCTTATTATTTTATTCCTATGCCTTGGACTCTTAAGTCCTTTATTCAAAAACTTTTGCATAAACTTAAATGTCTTCCCTTTCTCAACCACAAGCTGATTCCAGCCCCTTGGGTCTTGGGCCAGCCTAACATTCCTGGTCCTCATCCTTTCCTGGGTTTCTCCAAGCTCCTCCACTCACCTGTTCTAAGCTTTACAGGGTCCAGAAGACCAAGAAGGGCAAGTCTTTTCCAAAGGGCTTCCTCAGGCCAGCTCCGCTCTCCTGATCTCCTTGGTGTTGGGTTTGGCGAGCGTAGAGTGATGAGCCAAAGTTACTATTGATGATCGTCCTACAGATGTGAGTCACTACAACATTCCATCCACCTGGGACTGAGCTTTTCTTAGACACAGAATGCTTTCTCTTAAACTCTTCCAGCCTCTGCCTATTGCCCAGTTCCAAGGCTGCTTCCACGTTTTTAGGTATTCATTAGAGTAGTACCCTTACTTCTTGGTATGGGTTTCTATCTTCGTTCACTCAGTCTGCTAGAAGAGAATTATGATGGACAGAGTGGCTTAAACAACATACGTTTATATCTAGCACTTTTGCAGCCTGGGAGCCTGAGGTCCAGGTCAGGAAGACTTGGTGTGTGGTTTGTAGGTGACTGCTTCTCTCTGTATCCCCATGTGGCAGATGACAGAGAGGAGCAAGTTCTCTCCAGACTCTTAGAAGGGTACTAATGCCACCCATGAGCTCATCTAATTCTTATCAGCTCAGCTCCCCAAAGCTCCATCTCCTAGAGCCATCATATTGGGAGGTAAGGTTTCAACGTGAGGATGTGAGCAGCATGAAGTAAAAACATTCAGTCCACAACAGTCCTATAAATGGAATCTTACACCATGTAGCCTTTGGCTTCTTTCTCTTAACACAATGCATTTGAGATTAACCCGCCTTGTGTGTATACTGTTCACTCTCACTGTTGAGTGATAGTTCGTTACATGGATGTACCAAGTTCATGGATCCATTTACCAGCTGGAGGCCATTTGGGCTGTTTACAGTTTTATAAATAAAGCCACCACTATAAATATTTGTTTACAGGTTTTGGTGTGATCATAAACTTTCATTATTTTCCCCAAGTTTTTATTTAAATTCTACTTAGGAATGTATATGGTAAAATTGATTTCAGGTGTAGAATTTAGTGATATAAACTTTCACTTCTTTTGGGTAAATATGCCCGCCAGCACTATAGGAGACATCAAGTTGCTGCATATTCTCACGAGCACTTGGCATTGCCAGCTGTTTTGTAAAAAAAAAAAAATGTGATTGTTCTCATAGATGCATTATGCTGATGTACCTTATCATGGTTTTAAGAGTTTTGAGTTTGCGTGTATTCTGGAGGTGTCTTTTACTGGATACGCAGTCACAAACATTTTCTCCCAGAATGGCTTCTCTTTTCATTCTCTTAACAGTGAAATTTGCAGAGCAATCAAAATTGGTGAAGTTCAATTTAGCAGTTTTTTCTTTTACATACTGTGCTTTTGATGCCATAGCATATACATTTTTGTTGAACTGAAGGTCATGAAGATTTTTCTATTTCCTGGGAGATCTTTTATCGTTTTGGTTTTACATTTAGGTCTATGATCCATTTTGTATGAATTCTCATGTATGATACAAGATTTTTTAAAAGCACATTTGTTTCCAGTTTTCCTGGTGTCATTTGCCAAAAATACTGTTTTCTCTCTGTTGAATTGCTTGGCTGTATATATGAGTGCCTATTTTTGTACTCTACTTGGCTCTATTGATCAATGTGTCTTGACTTTTTTTTAGCGTTACAGTGAATCTGGACATGTATATCAGCAGTTCTGTCCTCCAAATCTGTTCTCTTTTTTCAAGATGCTTTGCCTAGTCCATTATCTTTTAATATATTTATTTTAGAACTAGCTTCTTAATATCTATTAAAAAACCCTACCTGGATATTAATTGAGATTGCATTGAACGAATCTCTGTATTATATATAACATATAGTGTATACATTCATTTATATGCATATTCATGAAACAAATGTCCTATAGCCAGCAGAAAAAATTAATGACAATTGATATCTGTATAATGACATTTACAATAATCTTATTCTATGAAAACCTGAAGGGTTTACATGTATACATGTAATAATCAATATTTCTTAATACTTTGTGGGCCCTTGTTTTGCTAGAAGCTGATGAACTGCTGTTTACAAAATTTAGTCTATATAAAGCAGTTCTTAAAAGGACTTTCTCAAGATATATATTCAGTTTTGTAATGAGATCTCTGAAAAATCTCAGAATGAGTCAAATATTTTTCTTTGTCTCCATTTATATTTTAAATGCCTCATGTTAACTTGGAATTTCAAATGCCATTCTTCAATAAAGTTATAGGCTTTACATAAATTCTGCTTATAAGTAATTTTCTAATAGTATCAGCTCAGGGGAAATATTTGGCTGTGTTTTCCAGGGAATATTGGCATAAAGCATAATCAAGTGATCTAATTTAATCATATGAGGAGCTCATTTTTACATGGCTCTACATTATTTCCAAAGAGAACTTATCTTTCAGATTCCTTGGTGTTCTCAACATTTCTCTTTAATTGATTCTTCTCTGTTAGATCAGGTTTCTGAGTTGTCAGGGGACTAGATCCTGATGCACCTGATGAGTTTCCATGGACTACCTTTAGAGACCTCTTCATGCTTCATGTCACTTTCAAGGGACCCAAATTGTGTTGGACTCTCACATTTTGGCCTTCACTTTCTCATTCCTTGATGGTCTTCATCAAGGTATAAATGATCTGTGTGGAGACACTTAGCTATTTCATTAAGATTCTTGGCTTCTTTCCAATATCTCTAATGGACTGACATTTAGAAGCCTGATTGAAAGATTTCAAGAACTAGGTTCTAAAGAGAGAACTCCCAGTTCATCCACCGGACTTTCTTTGTTTTTCCAGAACCCACTAAAGCGCAGTTTCTCACACGTCCCTTCCCTCTGTGCTAGTTCTATCTTTTCTGATCCTGGGAATAGTTTCCTACCATAGCTTCGGCTTGATAGATTTGCCTACAAACCTTACCTTCTTCTCTAACCTTACTCTTCTCTGGTCTGGAAAAGGAACATAATACTAAAAACTGGGGATTTTCCAGAAAATGCAGAATACAACTTTACAGTAACTATGTAGAAAGGAAACTAAAAATTGTAATTGTCTAATCCATAGTCAGGAAACATTAGAGAATTTATCTGGTATGGATTCAAAATGACTTGGGGAATTCTTATAAAAAGCAATGATTATTAGTATCCTTAATATCCTACTTTATTTTAGTTAGTATAGTTTTTAAACATGACATTATTAATAGCTTGTTTACTATTATTTGTCTTCTTTGTTGGAATATAAGCTCCATGAAAACAGAGTACTTTCTTCATTACTGAATTCAATAAACCTATAGTTGTGCTTGGCCCATAATGGACACTAAATGGATATCTGCTTAATTAACCCAAGAGTGATGGAGTTAAATCATCTACCTAAAGCATTTCTTTCTTTGACTCTTACATGAGCCAAGAGATCTAACTCTTTATATTTCATCTAGGGAGTGAGCTGTGTCTTTCTACCCATAAAATTAAGGCCATTGAGACCATGGTAGGAGCTAACCAAACTTCTATGGTGACAGAATTTCTCTTCTCTGGCTTCCCCAAGTTTGAAGATGGTAGCCTCCTCCTCTTCATTCCTTTGTTCATCATCTACACATTTATCATTGTTGGGAATCTCACTGTATTTTTTGCGGTCAGGATGGATGCCCACCTCCACAATCCTATGTACAATTTCATAAGCACCTTCTCCTTCTTGGAGGTCTGGTACACCACAGCCACCATCCCCAAGATGCTCTCCAACCTCATCAGTGAGAAGAGGACCATCTCCATGACTGGCTGCCTCCTGCAGATGTACTTCTTCCATTCTCTTGGAAATTCAGAGGGGATTTTGTTAACCACCATGGCCATTGACAGGTACGTTGCTATCTGCAACCCTCTCCGCTACCCAACCATTATGACCCCCCGGCTGTGTGCTCAGCTCTCTGCGGGCTCTTGCATCTTTGGCTTTCTTGTGTTACTCCCAGAGATTGCATGGATTTCCACACTGCCTTTCTGTGGGCCCAACCAAATCCATCAGATATTCTGTGACTTTGAACCTGTGCTACGCTTGGCCTGTACAGACACGTCCATGATTCTGATTGAGGATGTGATCCATGCTGTGGCCATCATCATCGCTGTACTGATCATTGCTCTCTCTTATATCGGAATCATCACTGTGATCCTGAGGATCCCTTCTGTTGAAGGCCGCCAGAAGGCCTTTTCTACCTGTGCATCTCATCTTGGTGTCTTTCTGATGTTCTATGGCAGTGTCTCCCTCATGTACCTGCGTTTCTCTGCCACTTTCCCACCAACTTTGGACACAGTCATTGCATTGATGTTTGCCGTTCTTGCTCCCTTTTTCAACCCTATCATTTATAGCTTGAGAAACAAGGATATGAAGATTGCTATTAAGAAGCTTCTCTTTTCTGGATCACCTGGGTGGCTTAGTTGGTTAAGTGTCTGACTTTGGCTCAGGTCATGATCTCAGGGTCCTGGGATTGAGCCTCCCTGCTGGGCAAGAGCCTGTTTCTTCATCTCCTTTTGCCCCTCCTCTACTCCCATTTGGGTTCTCTCTCTCTCTCAAATAAGTAGATATAATCTTTTCTTGTTTTTTTTTAAAGAAGCTTCTCTGCCTTCAGAAAGTGTTTAATGCAACTAGCAAGTTGATGCTAGTTCTTAGGCACCTCTCACTTTAGATGTTACTCTGACATACTAAATCATAAAATTAACATATAACTAATTCAATGTTACACTGATAGTTTCTATTTATTCCCATCTCCCCATGTACATGTTTATTTATACACATTTCATGTATCATGGACTTTTTGTTTTGACTAGCATAAATGGATAGATAATAGAAAGGAAATATAATGTTTAAATCATTAAAATAGATCTTGTAAACAATTTTATTGTTACTATATAAGTATTATTATTATTATTATATTATCCTTATTATTATTACAAAGGCATTAGTAACAACTGCAGATTGCAAAACATAGTGGTAAGATCTATTGAAGAGGTTAAATTTCATATTTGTTACCTTAAACATGAAGCAACCCTGGGAGGCATTGGATACACCTATTACCATCACTATGGTGATTGTATATGGTGTTTGTATATGTTCATACTCATCACACTGTACACATTAAATATGTTCTTTGTATACAAATTATATCTCAATAAAGTCGTTAAAAGTGAAATAGACTTTTCCACACTGTGTTAAATCATTGGAAATGCAATTTTGCCAATTAAAATTTTTTTCAGATCCCCTCATGTGATTTTCTTCTTTAGCTTGAGTATAATTGATGCACAATATTATAGTAGTTTCAGGCGTACAATATAGTGGTTCAACTTCTTTGTGTATCATGCTGTGCTCCCCACAAATGTCGCCACCATCTGTCACCATGCAACACTATTACAGCACCATTGACTATGTTCCCTATGCTATGTCTTTTATTCCCATGGCTTACTATTTTTTAATTTCAAGAAAAAATATTATAAGAAGTTAGACAAGGAAAATAGGCCCCCAAGTCACAGGAAGACATATTAGACAAAACTCAAGAGAGAAAGAAAGCATGTCTTCCCATCCAAAGTCTGATACATATTTCCAAGAAGATTACATGATAAAAACAACTAGATGAAGAAAAAGAGAAGAAGAGAGGAAGAAGAAGAAGAAGAAGAAGAAGAAGAAGAAGAAGAAGAAGAAGAAGAAGAAGAAGAAGAAGAAGGAAGACACAGTGGAGAAAGAGAAAAAGAAGAAGGATAGGAGGAGAAGGAAGAAAAATACTTTTGAGTTTTCAACAGAGCAGTGTATTGAGCACATGGAGTACAGAAAAAATCCTGTGAGACTTTTTCAATGGAGAGGTTAGTAGGACCAATGTGAATTGTTTAGGGTAAGAGAGATACATGCATTTGTGGCATGAGAAAAAATGGCATTGTCCTCACACTTCAGTATTGGCACAAAATCCCAATGACATGTCTGTTATGAAAAGATCTTATTTTCTGTTAAATATTTTCTCAAGTTTTTCCGGTGTCAGTACATTTCTTTTGAGACTTTCCGCACATGTATCCATGTTAGAAGAGCAGCACTGCCACAAATGTGCTCTTTGTGTGGCGTCCTGGTAGACACACATACTTGGGGCCATAAGCACTTTGCTGGAGAAAGTAGTTTGCAAAGTTCGGAGTGATAAGTACAAATACAAAAAAAAAAAAATACGTTGATCCTAAAATCTAATGAGAGAAGAGTACAGTGAGGATCTTTCTGCTAATTAACTCCATGAGGAAAAGTGATCCTTTCCACTGTGGTGCAAGGCAGGAATCCCCTATGGCGCCCACTTCCCTCCTTGCTATTCCCTGGGATATCTGTGAAAGTAGCTGTAAGTCCCCCTGTGGAGGGCTGGAGGGATATCAAGGACGCAGAGACCCAGACAGACAGAGGAGTCCCTGTGGTCTTTGGTAGAGGTGAGTGCAGAAGGCCAAGTCTCGAGAAAGAATTCACTCACTATGTGTAAGAATAAGAACGTCATAACCTGAGGACTCAAAAGCTTCAAATGTTGCTAAGGTGCAAAGGCACATATGGGGGAGACTGTGCTGGGTACACATGTATGTGAAGCCGGATACTCCATTATGATGCCGTCTTTTGAGACGTCATTTTTTCCAGACTTGATTAGGACTCTTACTCAAAGTGGATTGTCATACTTCCCTTTCCAAACAGTCCTTAATTTTCTTTGTTCCCTGTCCATGGCTGTCTTGTGGGCTAAATGATCACTGCACCCAGTAGCTTGGCTCCAGGTTAATTTACTTGACACCAACCATCTTTTGCATGCCAACCCTCTTTTAGTTTACTGCCCTGAAGGAGGAACCCTGTCTAAAGAAGACAAAACAAGTAGTCGGTAATTATTATCAAACGTGATACATACATGACAGAAACCCCAGGGTCATAGTGCCCAACATTCTGGAGTGTTTACTATATTCCTGACACTATTTAAGGCATTGAAAGGATGTCCCACAAATCAGTAGAGGCAGCCAAGTGTCTGGGTTGAAACGCATCACTAGAGGTTACAGAGCATGGATTTACATTCTGACTGCAGCTGAGAATCCCTGGGCCAAGTGTTTCATCTGTCTGTGCTCATGTCTTTTCATCTGTAAAGTGGGGATAATCTTACCTCTTTAGAGCATTAGGTAGGAAGTATAGCTCGTGCTTTGGGCATTGCTTGTGCAGTAAGTGACTTGATACCCCACCGCACTCTAGAATGCTGTTATTGCTATTATACAGGGTCTCCCGTTCTTTGAACATTATGTGCCGGTATTAATATTTTCTCCACCTTGCAAGAGAGGAATTAAAGGCATAGAAAAGCTAAGTCACGGGGTTTATAAGGGGTGGGGAGCATGCAGAAACATGACCAGTATTAAGCATTATTTTTTGTAAGCAGAGGGGGAATGGCTATCCTACAGTCCGAGGACATGATACACACAGGAGCTATGGTGATCCCGCAAAGCAGTGTGCATGAGGGCACTCTGGGGGAACGGCACTGGGGATGCTAGGAGGAGAAGCCGGAGCAAGTTTGGAGTCAGATGTGTGGGCTTAGAGCTCATGAAAGAGAGTTGGCTGGAGAAAAACATCTGCAAGTAGTAATAATTGAGATCTTGTCAGTGGATGAGATCACCACAGGAGCAAATAGAATTATTGAGAACAGAGTGGATGCAGGAAGTGAGCACTTGGAGAACAGTTAGTGGGAGAGAGAAGAGAAGAGTAAGGATGATAGAATGAATGAAAACAAGTGAAACAAAACAAAAAGACAAAACCAGAACCACTTCTGAGAGCCATTGGGAATATGTAATGTAACTTCTGTTTATTTTTATTCATGTCCCTTACTCTTAGAGATGGAATCCTAGAAGTGGAGGAGGAAAGCCTCAGGTAAAGGGATGAACTATGTCCAGAGCCAGATGACAACAGAGTCTCCATTAACATGGGCAGGCAGGGCGATGCTGAGCTTGGTTGGAAGAGCTTCAGTGCAGAAGTGGGGGAGCAAGCGCGCAGCCATGCTGTAGGAGAACGAAAGGTGTGGGGAGTTGGAATTTACCACCTGTCCAAGAAGCTGCCTGTTAAGCAGTGATTAAGTCCTGTGAATATATTTACTTAATCCTACAGATTCCCTATTAGATAGATACTATTGTAATCTCATTTTGCAAATGAGTACTTGAGCCTAAAAGATTAAGTAATTTGCCAAAAGACGGGTAGGTAGTAAGAGACTCGATTGGGGTTTCAGTGTAGACTACTGGTCTACATTCCAATCCCCTAGAACAGAAAGCTCCAAGGAAGAATGTGCAAGAATGTTCATTGGGGTAGAAAGAAAAAATAATAATACAATTTCTATTGTGTTTATTTTTATTCTTGTCCCTTACTTCTAAAATTCATTATAATATACACATATATTTTGAATTATTAGATCATAATATAGTAATTGTGTGTAACTTACAAAATTCCCATAGTTGTATTGTGTGTAACTTAAAAATTCCCATAGTTGTATTACAGGTGAAGCTGAACACAGCTGTACTATCACTGTGATTGTGCCTCTGAAGGAGTTAGAAAACATGTCAAATATTAATCAATATGCACAAGCATGTGGCATCAGGAAAAAATAAAAATTTCCAGTTCTATCCTGTTATGCATTGGAGTTATTTAGCTGTACATCATCCTTTCTTCTCCTCCTCCCCTTGAGCTGGTATGTGCCCTCTCCTGCATTCACAGGGAGCTCTGCTGGGCACATGGAGGGTGCAAACCTGTCAGCAGTGACGGAATTTGTCTTCACTGGCTTCCCCCAGCTCCAGGATGGTGGCCTCCTGTACTTCTTCCCCTTACTCTTCATCTACACCTTTGTTGTCGTTGGGAATCTATTGATCTTCTTTGCGGTCAGGATGGATGTCCGCCTCCACAACCCCATGTACAACTTCATCAGCACCTTCTCCTTCCTGGAGGTCTGGTACACCACAGCCACCATCCCCAAGATGCTCTCCAACCTGGTCAGTGAGAAGAAAACCATCTCCATGACCGGCTGCCTCCTGCAGATGTACTTCTTCCATTCCCTTGGGAATTCAGAGGCGATCTTGCTGATCACTATGGCCATTGACAGGTACGTGGCCATCTGCAACCCTCTCCGCTACCAGATGATCATGACCCCCCGGCTGTGTGCTCAGCTGTCTGCAGGCTCCTGCATCTTTGGCTTCCTCATCCTACTTCCTGAGATTGTAACGATTTCCACACTGCCCTTCTGTGGGCCCAACCAAATCCATCAGATCTTCTGTGACTTGGTGCCAGTGCTGAGGCTGGCCTGTACAAACGCGTCCGTGATTCTGGTTGAAGATGTGATCCACGCTGTGGCCATCATCATCACCATCCTAATCATTGCCCTATCCTACATCAGAATCGTCTCTGTGATCCTGAGGATCCCCTCTGCTGAGGGTCGGCAGAAGGCCTTTTCTACCTGTGGGGGCCATCTCACTGTCTTCCTGATTTTCTTTGGCAGTGTGTCCCTCATGTACTTGCGTTTCAATGCCACCTACCCCCCAGCTTTGGACACAGCCATTGCACTGATGTTTACTGTCCTTGCTCCATTCTTCCACCCCATCATTTATAGTCTGAGAAACAAGGACATGAAGAATGCAATTAGAAAACTCGTCCAGGGGATCCCTGGGTGGCTCAGTGGTTTGGCGCCTGCCTTTGGCCCAAGGCGCGATCCTGGAGTCCCGGGATCGAGTCCCACGTCAGGCTCCCGGTGCATGGAGCCTGCTTCTCCCTCTGCCTGTATCTGTCTGTCTGTCTCTCTCTCTGTCTATCATAAATAAATAAATAAATCTTAAAAAAAAAATAGAAAACTCGTCCATCTTCGGAAAGCATCGAGCATGTCTGGAAGTTCATTCTGAGCAGCAGCTCCACTTCCACTGTTTTAATGTTTCTCTAACAGATTAAAAAATGAAACTATATCTAGTTCTTTGTCACACTGAACTTTCTGTCTGTTCTCCTGATTACTTTCCCTTATAGCTACGAAAACGCATCTGTCCTAGCTATAACACCTGATGTTTATATGGTCAAGAGTTTTATTATGGGGTTGAAAGCCTTGCTTGCTTTCTTGTGAAAAGTTGTAACTAAAGACAAACTTCAGAAGCCAGCTGCATGCTTCAGGTATTACACCTCAGGAAAGTTTTCTATTTCATTGCAGATCATGAGTGATCTGATTAGGTTTGTTGGGAAGCAGATGGCTTGTTTAAAAAAGGGAAAATAATAGTTAAGGAAGAAAACTATATTTTTAGTTGTGTAATTAGCTCTTCATTAGAATAATAGGCATCTACATTTAGTAAGACTAAATTATTGCCAGACTTGTTCATAAGAAAAGTCCTTTGAAAAAAAAAAAAAAAAGAAAAGTCCTTTGCGGGACATTATTTACACGAAAACACTTCAGTGCACACAGATACACACAGATAAGGATCTTCATCATTGCTTGCCTCCCAGGGCTAAGCATCTTTATTTCCTTTAGCAGAAAAGTCTTTCATCCATCAAATGGCAGTTTTAAATAACAAACAATTCATTTGACTTCTTAACCAAAAGTTCTAAAAATTTTCCTCTTTTTGCTATATCCAATACTATTGCCTTAAGTTTCCATCATTTATGCACGCCCATTATAATTATCTTTATAAAACACAAGTACAAATTTTGGTATGAAAATAGGAATTTTATCCTACATGTTTAAATTGTCTTCCTCAATAGTCCAACAAAACAACCAAAACCAAGTTCGTATTAATTTCTCTAAACCCAAAAGACACACAGAACACAAAACCATCCTCCCAGCATACATCACACTCATTCTTCTGGAAAACAACAACAACAACAACAACAACAAAAAGAAACAAACAAAAAAAACCAAACAAACAAAAAACCCATAAAAAACAAACAAACAAAAAAACACAAATCCAACAGCTATGTAAGTCGTGAGAAAGAAAGAAAGGTGATTTCAATAGACAAAATGTAAATACTCTCTTAAAGTCATAATACACACGAAGCAAAATTTGAGGGAGTTCAATACAGGCAAGGGAAGGACCTATTTAGGAAATATTTTGAAGTAATCTTTTTGATAAAACTGTTGGATTTAACCTGGATTTCCAACCAAAACCTGGATTTTGTTAAATGCATTTTGGGGCCTGTAAATACATGTTCCTTAACAGATCCCTAGAATGTTTCTGTTCATCAAATGATGGGTTTACCTATTCATCCCTGTCTTTTGGTGGATGGGATGTTAAGTAAAGCTGGAACATCTTTGCTTCAAAAGTCTGAGTTTAGGATTCCACAAGCAACAGAGAAAATTCATTTCTACACGGCACCCTAAGCTGTACGCAGTGACTTTGAACATGAGTCATAATCATCAAAAGTAAAGAAAACAAACAAAGGTCGATAAGGAAACAAAAAATTATCCAGCAAGACCTCTACATAGACTAAGGCTTGTGCTTCATGGTTTCATGGTAGTCTCTCCAGAAAATTTGTATTCCTGCTCCATGGCAACCAGCATTCACATCATTAGGTCAGCATTCCTAAGTCTGCAGCAGGTGTTGGGGAGACCAATGTACCACGGGAGCTGGAGAATCTACAGAAAGACCGTGGAGGATGCGTAACGTATTCAAGTTATGCTCCCACATACGGACACTCACTGTTGTCAATTGAGTATTATATAACTTCCCATACCGAAGGAAAACAAACCAAAAGATTTAGAAATGATTCTGTTAATCTAAAAGGTTATTGATAAAAAAAATAAAAAATAATAAATAATAAAAAATAAAAGGGTATTGATTTCTCCAAGTGTCACTTAGTGTTTATATAGCTCAATGATTTACACTTTTCCTGTGGTGCATTTAAAACAAGAGTGGGGAGGAAGAGTGTTCTAAAAGCAACAAACTTATTGGAATTAGGGAATAAAGAGACTGTGCAAATATGTCCTTCTGTAATGCTGCCACTGGTGCCCATCTGCCAATGAGATGCTTACTTGAATTACACTAGGGCAACTCTAGGATTCAGTGATGGCAGGTCTGCTAGGTTAAAAAGAGGGCATTATTGTCATTCAGCCCTTTCAATCTCTAGGCTTCCTAACACCTGAATGAGGGCAAAAACAGACCAATTAAGTATTTCTTTTTCTTAAAGCAAATTAAGTCATTCTCCTTTCTTGTCAATTTATGCATCTCCTCATAGAAATAATTTTATTTCTAGAAACAGTGAGCAGATGAACCACAGATTATATATGAAAAGTAAACTTACCAAATGTTACTGATACTAAAAACAGATTAGTTTCCATGGGGGGAAAATAGATAAATTAAATGAATTTGCATATTCAAAGGAGCATATAATATATTGCTTAGCGATGAAATCCTGTAGTAGTACTACACTGGGGAGAGAAACACGAAGGAAAAAGATCTTCCTTGATTATTTCTTTTTCCCTGATTATTTTCAATGGTTAAAAATAAATGTGACTTACACAATGGTAGTTAATATAAATTTGTTTTTATATAGTATTTTAAGTCGTCAAATTCCATAACTAGATAGGGATGAGGAGAGAGGTCCTTTTTCCTAACACCGCACACCCTTGAGTCATGCTCACTGACCACATTCATATGAAGGACACAACCCCAATGTTATGCTACTGTATCAAGAAACTTCTAAGATATTTTCTTTCTTTTTTTTTTTTTTAAAGATTTTATTTATTTATTTATGAGAGACATGGAGAAAGAGGCAGAGACACAGGCAGAGGGAGAAGCAGGCTCCATGCAGGGAGCCTGATGTGGGACTCAATCCTGGGACTCCAGCATCACACCCTGAGCCAAAGGCAGACGGTCAACCACTGAGCCACCCAGGTGTCCCTCTAAGATATTTTCTATAAGAATGATGAATAGAAAAAAAAGTTAATCTATATGTTGTTTTATTTTATAATGTTTGCAACACCCAGTAAACAAAATGGTATACAAGAACTATGCACCAATCTTTCATATGTTTTGTGGAGAAAAATAGGAAATTTAAAGAGTTCATCAAAATCAATAGGAATAATTTGAAGGAGAGCCCCATGTACGTTGTTGGAAGGAAAAAGTGGGCATTCTTTCATCGTCTTCTTTAGAACTGGCTCATTTTCCCAAATGACATGGTTTCACAAAAATTGTTCTACTTTTTCTTCACTCACTTATTCACAATACTTACCATGCCAATAAATCACCCTCAACACTACCCTATGTGATCTGTGTTTTTGTAAGGATGAGGTCTGCCCAAACTGTTCTTTGTATGGAGCCCTCCCAATTCCATACCAAGATGGAGACTGACCGGTTAAATCATAATGATGACAAGAAAAAGGCGGTAGCAATGGTCACCAGGATCTGTGAATCTTCCATGAAGCACTGAATCCCCTTTGACCTGGAGATCTAATGAGAAGATAGTGCAGAGGTGCTCTGATAATTGACCCCATGAGAGAAAAGATTGATTTCTACTTATTTACCAGGGGATACATCCTCAGTGGAGCTCATTTCCCCTCTAGTGTCCTCTGTAGGATGGCTATAACAAGTCCTAAGAGAGGGTGAAAGGACATTTGGAAATGCAGAGACCCAGGGAGAAGGAAGAGCCCTCCTGTATCTGTCAGAGGTAAGCCTAGCGTCACTGAGGTCTGGGGGAGAAAGCATCCAATTCCTCCCATATTTGGGATGAAACACACCCTAAAGACTCAGTGAAGATTTGAGAAGGCTTGAATTTGGGCCCTGCACTAGGGCTTCTGAGAAAGTTCCATCATTGGAGCTATGGGCTCTGCATATTTTCAATCAGAAATTATAACCAGTTATTTAGACTGTGTGATGCTCTAAGATACGAATGTTTATGCTTTCCTTCCCACCTGCCTTGCTTCTGGATTTTTCTGGCTTTAATGATGGTTTCAAGTCTTATCCAAACCTATTCATTATAAAAGAAGCTACTCTCAAGTACTTAATACATCTTAGGGGGCACGAAAGACAAAAAGCTGATCCTGCCCTGATAGACGTTCACAATACAGTGAATTGAAACAGATACAAGAATTGCAATGAAACATGGTAAGGTTTATGGCAGGGGCCCCGTGAAGGACACATGAGTAGAACCCAGATGTGTGTGTGTGCATGTGTGTGCACACGTGTATCAATGTCGGGAAGGAGGTGAGAGCACAGCAGCAATCGTGAGGCTTCTGATAGGAGGCAGTGGCTGAGCCGAAACCTGAAGGAATCCCAAGAGTTTCCCAGTGAAGAAAAGTGAGTCTGAAGGCCTTCCAAGAAGAGGGTTGCCATTCACAAAGCCAACGATCCCAGGGAGGTGGCAGCAAACCATGAAAACCACCATAGTGCGGGAGAGAGTGGCAGGTGGCGGGGGGTGGGGGGCGGATATGTGGGTCTGAAGTCTGGGAAACACACCTGTGCTGGAGACAGAGGTTTGACAACTATGTGTTCATCAACGGAGTGTAGAGGAACATGATCTTAGGGTCCATAGCAGGACCTTGCAGTATATAGCCATGTACTGAATGAGCAGAGAAGATTGGTCCATAATACATAAAATTAGGAAACAATGATATAACACACAGCTGAGAGGAGGCTACTGTCTAGGAACAGGAACAGTTCCTAGAACAGCTGTCTAGGAACAGCTGGAGTGGGGTTTCATGAGAGCCAAGGGAGAAAATCTTCAAAGAGCAGTAATCAGGAGTTTCTGGCACAAAAGTATGGACATAATATAATAACTGAAACTCTCCATTGTTTTACAGTTATCATGTCCCTGACACACAGGACAGAATGGCTTCTGTAAGCGCCAGTAAAGAGGGGATTCACACAGCAAATGGTTGAGGAGTGAACAAGATCTGAACAAAATGGTGCTAATATTAAGAAAGCTGATCTAGGAAGGAAATGATAACAGACATTAAGCATCAATGCCAGGGACTTTGAGACATTAATTTATTTAATACTCACAACTCTGGTTGCACTAATATGTTTTCAGCTACCGAAGGAGATGCTGAGCCTCGGAGACATTGTGTAACTGGCCCATTATCATCCAAATAATATGTGGCAGGATGAGAATTCAGGCTCATATGTTTGATTGGAACCCCTGCTATTCGTTAATCATTATGCTATGCTGTGTCCTAAATAAAAAGATCACAGATACAGGCAAGTCACTGGTTATTTTGAACCTGGGAAATGTTGGAACACAAAGCACCAGGCACCGAAATAATATTTAGGGTTATACTGTATTGATTCCCTTCTCTGTTAATTGGGCATAACCTCTCCTGCATTCACAGGGAGCTCTGCTGGGCACATGGAGGGTGCAAATCTGTCAGCAGTGATGGAATTTGTCTTCACTGGCTTCCCCCAGCTCCAGGATGGTGGCCTCCTGTACTTCTTCCCCTTACTCTTCATCTACGCCTTTGTTGTCGTTGGGAATCTATTGATCTTCTTTGCGGTCAGGATGGATGCCCGCCTCCACAACCCTATGTACAACTTCATCAGCACCTTCTCCTTCCTGGAGGTCTGGTACACCACAGCCACCATCCCCAAGATGCTCTCCAACCTGATCAGTGAGAAGAAGACCATCTCCATGACCGGCTGCCTCCTGCAGATGTACTTCTTCCATTCCCTTGGGAACACTGAAGGAGCCCTGCTGACTGTCATGGCCATTGACAGGTACGTGGCCATCTGCAACCCACTCCGCTACCTGACCATCATGACCCCTCGGCTGTGTGCTCAGCTCTCTGCAGGCTCTTGTATCTTTGGTCTCCTCATCCTTCTACCTGAGATTGTGTGGATTTCTACTCTGCCCTTCTGTGGCCCCAACCAAATCCATCAGATCTTCTGTGACTTCACACCGTTATTACGTTTAGCCTGTACTGATGCCTCTGTGATCCTGGTGCAAGATGTGATTCATGCTCTGGCCATTCTGATAACAGGTCTGATCATTTCCCTTTCCTACATCAGAATTGTCACCGTGATCCTGGGCATCCCTTCTGCAGAGGGCCGTAAAAAGGCCTTCTCCACCTGTGCCGCCCACATTGCTGTCTTCCTGCTATTTTTCGGCAGCGTGGCCCTCATGTATCTTAGATTCTCTGCCACGTATACACCATTCTGGGATGCTGCCATTGCTCTGACCTTCTCTGTCCTCTCCCCCTTTTTCAATCCCATTATATACAGCCTGAGAAATAAGGATATGAAAGATGCTATTAAGAAACTCCTTTGCCCTCAAAAGGTGTTTAATGTACCTGGTAGGTGACTTACACACGCGTCCTCTACACAAATGGAGCTTTCATGAAATATCAGCCCCACAGACAGTAGAACTTAAAATAATTACTCAATTAGTCCAAATTTCTTCTCCACGAGCTGGTAGGTAGACTGATGAAGTTCTCTGAGAACTCACAGAGATGACAAACATACCAATTCCACTCCTTACTTTTTAGGATCAGTGGACTGTTTTCTTTCTTGTATCTCCCATCTTATTTGATGCTTAAGATTTTATGTATTTGTTTATTTATATTTTTAGAGAGAGAGAAGGGGAGAGAGAGGGGGAGAGAAGCAGGCTCCCTGCTCAGTGCGTAGCTCCATGCAGGACTCAATCTCACAACCCCGAGATCATGATCCCAGCTAAAACCAAGAGTAGGATGCTTAAATGACTAAGCCACTCAAGACACCCCATTTTGTTTGATTTTAATTGATTTTAATTTACTCTTTTACTTTAAAATGATTAATTTTATCAATATTAATCATACAGGTATTGCCTTTTAATGCCATCTCTTTACAAAGCTCCCAGTGACCTGATGGAGCCCATGTAGCTCACTCCCCATGACATTAAGATGACTTGTCCAAGTTCTTTTAGGCAGTTACTGGACATTAAGCATAAGTGAGAGTTCCCGGCACCCAGATTGTAGACTTGATGCCCTACCTTTGTTTCCTTTCTTGTCAGGCTTGCTGGTATTCTGAGATCTGTGTACGTGTGTGCTCTGCATGTGATGCTGTCACGAACGGGAGCATCATGGACTGCATTTGGTATTATGTTAACTACAATAAAGAGCAGTTGAGAAAATCAGATCCCTACCTGTGGGAACTTACCATCTTATGTAGGATCAGTGCAAGAGTGTTAAGATTTATTATAATAAATGCATTTATCTACCTTTATAGTCAATGAAATTTATTGATGATTTAATTCATCTCTCTTAAGAAATCGTCTATCTTCCCTACCATATCAGAGCTAAAATATATAATTTATGTAGTGGTTTTAATATAATACCTATGTGACTTGGTAATAAATATTTTAGAACTCAAAATTATATGCTGAAATTTATCCATGTTACTACAAAGTACTTATATCAATCAGCTTAAATATGACAAAATATTTTACTGATTGGATGTACAAGTTATTTCTCTATTTTGACCCTCTATATTGCTTCCTGACTATCATCATTCTTATAAATATGGCAACTGTAATTTTTTCACATAAAGTTCTTTTCATTTTCAAGAACTTCTTTTTCAAGATAAATTTCAAGAAGCTGACTTATTAAAGTAAAATGTGCAGATATATTTATAGCTGTTGGTAAAGATACTGTTTTTATAAAGTTTGCACTGGTAATGCATTAATGTGGCACTTTCAATACAACTCTAATAGCAGTTGATATAGATTAAATAAGAAATCTGCTTATTCTGTGGAGCTGTCAATTCTATCACTGACAAGTTGAAATTGGACCATAATAGAGTGATAAATTTCCATGGTAAATTGAGTTGGTCCTGGTTCTTCACACCCCTGTAACAGAATTATAACTCCACAAATTTGCAATGAGTGGATTCATGGCGGGTACCGTATACTTTCCTGCCCCACAACACTGGATCAGCCTTTTTCTTTATTTGATGATTGGGATGCCAATGGAGATCAAATCTGTGCCTTTATAGTTGGATTTGTCCTCAGTAGCTGCTTCTCTTGCAACATTGGACACATGAGGCCATGTCACTGAGAGTCTCCGGTTCAGAGAATGAGAGACATGTGGAGCAGACCTGAACCCAACCTGCCCGAAGCCTGGTGTCTAGAGTCCAGAACCAGAACCGAGAGCCAGGAGTCCAGCCTAACTCATCTTGTTGCAGCAGATGAACAGACTTATGAGTATGAGACTAAATGATTATTGTTTTAATGTCTGCCTTGTGGGCATTTTGTCATTGCACCAGCCTGGGATGGCATAAATTTAGTAACTGGTGCTTATTATTTGAATCTTAAGATCTTGTTTTAGGTTGTAAGTATTTTAGAATTGTATTCTTAATTTTTTTTTTAATTCTATCATTTTCAGAAAGATTACTTGCATCAAAGGTGTGGTTACTTAACCATGCTACCTGATTGTGTGTGTGTGTGAATGTGTCTGTGTGTGTAAAAAAGAAATTTTACACATTAAGGAAATTTTTGATTATTTAGAAACATTATTTAGGTGTTGAAGGGGAGGTGAAGAGATATGGAGAGCCATTCTTTGGAAGTTACATTCTCTTTTCTATACCATTGTCTTCATCATTTTTGTGGCTTATAGTCACCTAGCACTTGATCAGTGCTTGAAAATAAAGTTAGAACATTAAAAATATTTTAAGGTAGAATAAAAGTTCAATAAAAAAGCTCTTCAAGCCATGTGAAAATAAGAAATATGCACAACATATTGAGGCATTGTAGAAATTCTCCTTTTTTATTCTTATTACTTGCTGTATGTACATAAGCAAAATGTTTTGTGTTAGTACAAACATAATACAAAATTCATATGAACTCTCTACGATGCTTTCTAACTAGAAACTGCTATATTAGGTAATCTGGTGTGTCTTTGTCTGAAGCCATAATATCATTCCTTATTGCATAATTATTTAGTTTGTTTTCAGTGAGAAAAATCCTTATACTTAAAGAAAAAGACTTCTTTAAAAAACCAAGAAAATAGAAAAAGAACTTAAAGAAAATCAGCAACTGGGATCCCTGGGTAGTGCAGCGGTTTGGCGCCTGCCTTTGGCCTGGGGCGCGATCCTGGAGACATGGGATTGAATCCCACATCGGGCTCCCTGCATGGAGCCTGCTCCTCCCTCTGCCTGTGTCTCTGCCTCTCTGTCTCTCTCTGTGTGACTATCATGAATAAATAAATAAAATCTTAAAAAAAAAAAGAAAATCAGCAACTGATCTAGACAAGTAATTTAAAAGATGATAAATGCAAAAGGCTCCTGAGTACATGAAGTGATGCTTAAATTCTTTGTTAAGGGTCAGAGTTGGAGGGGATGCAGAGACAAAAAAACACACATACCCAGCTGTGAATGTAAACTGGTGTAGATATTTTGCAGAAAAATCTGGTAGAACTTAAATTCAAGTGTATTTTGTCCTAGTAATCCTGTCCCTAGGAATATGTCCTAAAGAAATTAATATATGTGAAGATGTTGTTTGGGTGTTGGGAAGTTGGTAGCAATCGGGGACCTAGTATGGGAAAAGAAATACTTAAAATATGATGAGTGAATACTTCAGAGGGTCATATAGGTGTTAGGTACTATAAACTTAATGAACACAAAGAAACATAAATAACTAAAAAAATAATGCTGACTGAAGAAAACAGCAATGCAATGAAATCAATTCAATACAATTGATATAAACAAAAAGTACATGTACATAAAATGCAAATGTATGTCTTTCAAGAAAACATACATACAAAAGATATCTTAAAGCTAAACAAAACAAAATAGCTGTATAGGAAAAAATAGAGGAAGAATGAAAACAAAGGAAATTAAAAATAAATTTCAATATAAATTCAGATATAATCCCTTTTCTTTTACAAAAGCAGATCACAGCCATTAGTGTTACATTTTCTGAGTTAATAACACATTTATGTCTCTCCAAGTCACAGCACAGAGATCTATTATTTCCACATAAAATAACTGCAGCATGTTTTGTATTATAGTTATAGTTGTCCCATCTGTTACTTATTTAATGTCTATTTGCTGCAAATTTGAGTTTATTTTAATCACTTTTAATCATAGAAAAGGCCACAGTGAAAAACTACATACAAGTTTGCACATTGCAATATTATTGTAAGATTGATTCCCGAAATATAGCTGCAATATTTGATGGTATTCATGGTTTAAAAATGAAATAGATAATTCCAAATCACCATTCTAAATATTGTAAAAATCTATACAGCCAGCAATATTGAGGGTTTATATTTCAACACATTACTCCATGCAGTGTATATCACTCATTGTATTCTTTGTCAGTCTAAGCAGACAAAACAAAACAAAATGCAGACTTACATTTATTTGAGAATCACTGGAATAATTTGTTTAATAATTTATTAATATTTAATAACCAGAGCAGCTCTTTTTAACTCTTAAATATTATGTGTCACCAATTTTTCTATTGAGCCCTGTGTTTTATAAAATTTCAACCACTAAATAAGTAACTACATATTTCAGTGTTGTTGTAATGTTTCAAAATATTAAAAAATGAGATATACTTTCATATTATAATTTCATATAATTTATGAAAATAGTGAGTTTTTTTTTCAATAAATCTCAAATGACTGCAACTATATAAGTTTCTTAGACATGACTTCATATACTATTTGAAGGTAATCATTACCTGAGTTTGGAACTGGTGAAACAGAATTAAATGTCATTGTTGGTTTTCAAGTGTAAAAGTGTTTCTATGTAATAAACAATGTCTTTCATGGAGTCTTATAAATAAATACAATGCTTAAAATTGTGTAGGATTTTAAATTTCAATTTAATTTTCAGAGTAATATTTTAAGGTGAGAAAGGATATGGCAGATACTGTTGACTCAGTTGTTTAATGCAAGACTCATTGCTAAACCTATTATTCTTTGCTGACCTCTGTTAAGGGGTTCTCACCATCAAGATGTTGGCAATAATTTGCTAGGATTTCTGGGAGAGCTTTTGTTGATAGACTCTCAGTCACAAAATTTTCTGCCCTGAGCATGCAAATGATGCTTGATATTTAGAGATCTATTTTGCAACCATAAGGAAAAGTCCAAGAGAATGACTTGTCAATTTGGGATCAGATAAGCAAAGAACATTCCTGATACAAGTATAAATTGTAGTTTAATTATAAAGTAAGAATCAGTAAGCAGTCATCTTTTGAAGTGCAGTGTTAGCATCAAGTTGAACTTGTCAATGTGAACATGGAATTTTTAGGAAAATATATTTTTAACTGCTAAAATATTCCACGTGAAATATTCCAAAAGAAAATATAATTTCCTAAAATTCAGATTTGGGTTTACAATAGTTGTTTTCAATAACAAAACTAGAACTTTTTTTCTTTTATCTATTTATTCATGAGAGACACACACACACACACACAGAGGCAGAGACACAGGCAGAGGGAGAAGCAGGCTCCCTGCAAAGGAGTCCAACGTGAGACTTGATCCCGGATCCCAGGATCATGCAAGGCAGACGCTCAACCACTGAGCCACCCAGGCATCTCAAAACTAGAACTTTTTAAAGAAGAGCTTATCCCATGACCCGAGGAAGGAGAAGTTCAAAGAGAGAATGGAATATCTTATGGCTTAAAAGCAGGGCTGCTGTTTCCTAAGTTTGGCCTGGATATAAGTAATCAGGAGTTTAGATCTCACTTTTCACTGTTCCACAAATGCCCTGCTGTATCAACTTCTTTCAAATCTGAGTCTTGGATTTTCAGCATTTTGATTCAATTAACAGCCAATCTAACCAGAATTACTACAGAAAAAGGAAGTTTTTAAAAATACATTTATTCCAATGCATCAGTCTCCCAGACTCTCTCATTTGTCCCCAGAACTGGGATTCTCCTAATTGCCAAGCTGAATTGTTTTTCCTAATTGGAGCCATCCTGGGAACAATTGTTTTCTTATCTTAATTAGTTTATGTAAAATCCTCAAGAGAGTCTATCTTCCCATTCTAGTTATGATCAGGAAAAGATACACATATACACACAAATGGGAGGGTAGGGAGAAACGCTAGGGAGCATCAGGTCTATATATATCACTGACTGGTGAAGGAAATACAGTTTAGATGGAAGACTCAGGGTAGGGACATAGCAGGAGAGCAAGGGAGGTTGATGGCCACATCAGGGCAGGGAAATATAGAATCTTCATCTATGTTTGTCCGACTTTGGAAGCCAACAGCAGCAAGGTCAGTGAATTAACTAATTTGGGGGAATTGAAGATATCTAGAGAAAGAATAATCCACCTGCATAAGAATAGATAACCCTAGTGTGCATGCAGACACTGTGAATAACTGTTGAGAAGATTTTGAGCAAGGAGGAATTAGCATGAAAAATATTATAGGGCAAGTTAGTATCAAGGACTAAATTTTAAATATTAAAATTCCCCAGGAAATGGGGTCAAGGCTCAAGTGGTTGATTTAAAACCACAAATGAACATTGTGATTGATTTCTGAAATGTTTCAAGAGTCAATGTTTCTGGAATCAAGTGAGATTTACAGTCAGCTGTTCAGCACAAACACCATTAACATTTGCACTGGATTTACAATCACTAGTTTTAGATAGAGGAGAGTTCAGTGGGGGAAAGTCTAATGGTTTTCCTTTCAGGTTTAGATCTTCCTTATCCCTTTTTTGGCTTGACCATATCTTTTCAGGAGATTAGAGAATTAGGTCTGGGTCTGCTCAGAGGCACCTTCTTGAACTAGTAGCTTGGTTCAATCTGTACAACCCTGCCCTGAGGGCCACAGTTAGAAGATGTGGTGATGATGACCACTGGGGACATCAAAACTTATGGAAAAGATAGATATGCATATGAAAAATCAAAGCACCTAAGGAAAAATATTTTAAAAGGCATAGATAGATATGATCATCGATAGGCATATATATATATATATATATGTGTGTGTGTGTGTGTGTGTCAACTATATATATATTTATATATTGTCATTCATATATATATATGAATATATATATATATATATATAGAAAAGGCAGTTTATGATCTCCTATTTCAGTGATTAGGAAAGTGTCTTCCTAGAGGACTTGATACCTTTTTAAAGCTGAGCCATCTTGGAAGAAGAGAATGGTGAGAATGTGAAACTCAATTGGAGGATGGAAGGAGGTCACACTAGCAAACTGATGTTCTAGCCAGACAAACTTTGAGGGGATGGAAGCTTGTATGAGATGTAAGACCTCTGGAAACCTGTTACAAAGCTCTAAGCATTATGAGTAGGCATCAAATTTGGGTGACGGCAATGGAAATAAAAGATATTGATGGTGGAACAAGAAAAAAATTAAGCAGAGATTGATGATTAATTGGGTTTGAGAAATGAGGGCACAGTGGATATAAAATGAGTGATGCTGGTATCTAGATAAATAAAAATAAGAAATTCAGCAAGGGACAATGGGGGCACACTCGCTGGAAGTCTGAGATCTATGTTTGGGCAGAGTTGCTTTCTTCTGAGGCCTTTCTCTATGTTTTGTATGAGACCGCCTTCTCCCTGAGTCTTTCTATGGTCCTCCCACTGAAACTGAGTCAGTCTACAGTTTCTCTTCTCAGATGATCACTGGTCATATCAGATTGGGGCCTATGCTACTGTCCTCATTTGATTTAATTATATCCTTGAAGACTCTCTCTCCAAGTAGAGTCACATTCTGAGGTACCAGGGGTTAGAACTTCAACATGTGAACTTCGGGAGGACATATTTCAGCCTGTAACAGGTGGAGTCTGCATGTTTGGGTCAAGGTGAGGCCTCTAAGTGGGAAGGTTCTGAAGAAAATGTGAGGGTCCAGAGAGAGATCCAAAATAAGGAATCCTGGAGTCACATCAGTTAATGAGAGTAGGAAGCCAATATAAGTTGATCAACAGTTTTGAGTAAATAAGATCTCTGTGTAAAAAAAAAAAAAAACGGAGTTAGAAATAAAAGAACAAAGATAGAAATTGGGGGGTATGTGGAAGGCAAAATAGGTACTGAGACAAATCAGGATAGTGTGGCGTCAAAAGGCAAAAAAGAAAAGATTTTCAAGAATCAGGTCAATCACCTGATTGACCTTTGGAGGTCAGTGGCAATGAGGAGAGATGGAAGCCATTGAGTGTTTAATCAGAAAGCCACTAATACACTTTAAGAAAAGAGATATGGAGCATTGAGAGCAGATCATTGATTTAAAGGGATTCAGGAGGGAATGAAGACAGTAAATATATATCCACTTATTAGGGGGAAATGATGTTGGTACGAAGGAGAGGAACTGTCTGTGTAGAGACAGTAATTCCCTCTCAAGATAAGATTTGCGCACATCTGATAGCAGAAGAGAGAATCAAAAAATAAATAAAAATAAAAAATAAAATAAAGAAGAGAGAATCAGTGAAGAAAATAAAACAAATGATTCTGAAAAGGGAATAAATTAATAAGACCATACCTGCGATGTGTTGTTTACATCGTGTTCCACAGAGCCTGCAGCTTCTCTCTCCATTCCAGTGCCCCCTGCAATCCCACTAGAGCACCTATCTGCATTTTTGGCTTCACATAGTTACTTTCCATTAGTTATGGCATTTGACCAAAGCCTTCTGGTATAAAACACATTTGAGATCCATTTCCTAGAAAAGGGAGAAGGGAAGGAAATGAAGAAGGTAGTATGGCCTACCTTAAAAAAAAAAAAGAAAACATGTAAAAATTGCTATCATTTGTCTCCCCTGAATATTGTCTGAACAATTGTCACATATACATATTATGATATTATACATATATATGGAGATAGAGAAAGGGGATGTGTTAGAGAAGAAAGGGAAGGAAGGGGGTGAAATTCACCAGTGATGGTTTGTCTTTGCCATCAAAATACTCAATTAAATCATATGTAAAGAATCAGATGAGGACCTGGGAGCTTGAAGAAAGAATCCTGAAACCATTGTGGGGAAGTTGTCAGGGAATCAGTGTGACCTGAATACAGGGGGAAAAAAATCACCTTGTTCCTTCACTGCCTTGTCTAGTTCTTTCTTTGTCTAAACATAATGATTTTTAAATGAGGTCCCCCTAACCAGTAGGATTAGAATCACCCAGAAATGTGTTAGACATGTGAATTATTTGGCCTTTTCCAGGATCTACTGAATTAGAAACTCTCAGGGTAGACCAGCAATCTGAGCTTTAACAAGCCCTCCATATGGTTCTGAAGGATCCTAAAATTAGAGACTCATTGGTCTAAAATACTGACTCTACTTTCTGACTGGATATTTTCCCACACTATAACTTTAGTTGTAAACATCTACAGAGTATGGGCTGCTTCCTTTGTCCTTTGTCTTCCTCTGCATCCCCAGTGCAGGGATCCTCATAGAGCTGAGCTGGCCTTTGGTAAGCACATTCCCTCTGGGCCACTAGTAGGCATCTCCCACAAGGTTGAGTGCGCTGGGAGTTGGAAGTGCTTGTTTTCAACTAGAAAATGGAGAGCCCCAATCAAAGCACCACTCAGGAGTTCATCTTCTCCGCCTTCCCTTGTTCCTGGGGAAGCTCCGTCTCCTGTTTTGTTCCCCTGCTCTTCATTTACACTTTCATTGTCTTCGGCAACCTGGTCATCATCACAGTGGTCCAGCTGAACGCTCACCTCCACACGCCCATGTACTTCTTCATCAGCGCCCTTTCTTTCCTGGAAATCTGGTACACCACAGCGACCATCCCAAAGATGCTTGCCAGCCTGCTGAGTGAGAGGAAGAGCATTTCCTTAAATGGTTGTCTCCTGCAGATGTACTTCTTCCATTCCACTGGCATCAGTGAGGTTTGTCTGTTGACAGCAATGGCCTTTGACCGCTACCTGGCCATCTGCAGCCCTCTTCATTATCCCACTACCATGACCCCCAGGCTGTGTGCCCAACTGACTTTAAGTTGCTGTGTTTGTGGCTTTATCACACCTCTCCCTGAGATTGCCTGGATCTCCACACTGCCATTTTGTGGCTCTAATCATCTTGAGCACATCTTCTGTGACTTCCTCCCCGTGCTACGCTTGGCCTGCACAGACACACAAGCCATCGTCATGATTCAGGTAGTGGATATTGTCCATGCGGTGGAGATTATTACAGCTATAATGCTCATTTTCATGTCCTATGTTGGTATTGTGGCTGTAATTCTACATATTAGGTCAGCTGAAGGCCGACGCAAGGCGTTTTCCACGTGCGTCTCCCACCTCACTGTTTTTTTGCTTTTTTTTGGCAATGTGGCCCTCATGTACCTACGCTTCTCTGCCACCTACTCCTTATTCTGGGATACAGTCATTGCTCTGGCCTTTGCAGTTTTGTCTCCCTTCTTCAACCCCATCATTTATAGCCTGAGGAACAAAGAGATAAAGGAAGCGATAAAAAAACACTGGGGTCAAGCTAAAATCTTTTTTTATAAGACCAAGGACCTCAAGTAAGATCTAATTATTGGAAGTCTACACAGGTGTTGGTGACTTTTCATTCTCAACTCTCTGTGATCTGCCTTTCCCCATTATCCTTTTACTCAAACTGGTCTTCCAGAGGTCACCAAGAAACAAAATTCACTAATAACTGCATTCAATAGTTTCTTTTACTCTTTATCCAATTTGACATATTGTTGGATCTGACTTTGTTAATTCAGCTTTCTGCCATTCAGTGTAGTCAATATAAATTCATTCTGTGGAAATGATCTGGGTCAACTTTTAATTTTAATAATGTCAAAGTATTTGTAAGATATAGTGAAAAATCATCTTTAAGATTCTGTTCTCTCCTTGGTACTACCAATGGATATAGTTAAAAATAATGCTATCCCTAAATTGAGTGTTCATTATTGATAAATAGCTGTATAGACCTATTTCAGCAGGTTCTCTTATGACTCACCTGCTCTGTTTGCACCTTAGCAGTGCTATGCAACTGGAATTCCATGTCTGGGTCAGTAACGAGCCAAGGCCATCTTTGTGTGCTTGCAACCATCAGTGATGTGTGAAATGAGTGGAGGCCACTGGGCTCAAGACCGAATCAACCTCATTAATTTGTTGACCATAAGAAACTAGGAGAATGGCTGGGAAAATTGTAAAATTTTGTAAAATTGACAGGGGAGGAAACCTAACAAAGTAGTTGGCTACAATTGTGAGGTGGTTAAAAACTATGGCAAAGATTCTTAGGCCAAGAAGATCATTGAATAATACTGCAATGCAAAAAACAAAATTTAAAACTTGGCCTTAAAAAAAAAGTAAAGCAATATAACTTCATTAATTAATCAGTATTTTTTTCATAATTAAAAAAAAACCTCCTCTTTGTTGTTCTCAATGTAATTAAGCATATTGTGTGAATTAAGCAACAACATCAATAAATCCTCCTCGGATGAGTAAACCAATATGGCCATGCTGTGTTCTGAATGTTCCAGTCAGCTGGTCAACAGTATTGAATGATTCTACTCTTTTTGATCTCTTTTGAGGGTTAACTGTACTTTCCCAAGTACAACATTGTTAGAGAACTGATATGTAAAAGTCTCCAGCAGGGGAAAGGGTTACATAGTTTTCTTGCCTGTTCTCTCCACTTTTTGTATTATTTAATCCTTGCCTAGATATTATCAGTGTCCCTAAAACTTGATATGGCTAAAACTCTCTCTTGCTTCAAGCTGCTCTCCCAACTGAGGCTGAGCTATTTCGCAAAACTTAGATCTGATCACTTTATTACTTTGCTTGAAAGCCTATGATTAAACCCACTCTACTCTAGATTGTCAATGAAATTTTACTAGGTAACCTCTGTGTGTGTGTGTGTGTGTGTGTGTGTGTGTATGTGTTAAACAAAGAAAATTCCAAACTGAGGGAAAAACAAAAGCATAGGAAACAGAAAAAGAAAGCTCATGGTGTGTTGACATTCATGCATTATTTCATAACAATGCCCTTCGTAAATTCACAGGATTAAGGAAATGTGTGGCTTCTGACTTGGTGAGCACAAGAGCACCTAATTCATTCTTCTTAATTTTAGATATATTTCTTTTATCAACAACTTTGCTGCATTTATTAATCATAGTTTTCCTTCTAATAATAAAACAACATTTTTATGTTCACAGTGGCAATTATATTTATTAATAATAGCAAAAATACAATTTTCTACTTATTGGGCATGCGCTATATAATGAGACATTGTAATAAATGTCTCCAGTATATATATATTACTTGATAACAATCCTAAGCAATAGGTATTATTATCATTCTTATTATATAAGTGAGAAAACTGTGACTTTTAAGGGTTAAATAGTTTGTCTAAAGACATATCTTTAGTAAGACGTTGTGCTGTGATTTGAACCACATTCTATTTTATTTCAAAAGCCTTGCTCTTCACCGCCATGCTATATTCAGAATATCATGTTGATATTCTTGAGAAAACAGAAGAGGACTCGCTTCTCAGCAGCTACACAGCATAGACCATCCCTGAGGTTCTTGTTAGTGCTATTGAAATAGTTCATCTATTTTTCCAAGAAACTTTTAAAATGTGTCACTACATGCAGAGGAAAAGTGGTAAGTGTTGGAATGATACTGGTACAAGGCACATTCTCTGATGCACAGAGGCTCACAATTTGGGACCAGAGTTTAAGAAATGAAAGAAATTGAAATATTTCTTTTACTTTTCCTGATCTAGGAAGCAACCATTCTATTTGGTCCACATTTTAAAAAATCAGCTTGCATAAGATTAGTGAGGGTCTCCCATTCATGGTAGGATAGAATGAAATACTTTTATTAAAATATGGAGCTGACTTCACATATGTTCTCATTGTATGCCTGATGGAGTTCAGCCATTTAACTTAGTACAAGATTATAAATACCTGTTTATATTCAGGAGGATATGATTAAGGTGGTGGAAAATAAAAAAAAAACAGGATAATAATTCCCAGTAGTTTTGTATTATTAATTGTTGCTGAAAACCTAATGACTTTCATTCTCTTGAGACTAAATTTCTGTCTCTTTACCTCATATACCTTTAGACCAGTGCTTTTTCATTCTTGGAAAAATAGCTACAATAAAATCAAAGATGTTGTCCAAACTGATGAGTGAAAAGAAGTACACAGAATTGGGGAAGGTCATCAAGATGATGTGATGTTGGTTGACCCATGAGCTGGATCTGGGTAATGGGAGGTTCACACCCCCTCCCTGGTCCTTGTAACATGGGTTCTACTTGCCTTTCCCTCCTAAGAGGCTCCTTGTTCCAAGAACCCAACCTTGACATAGTGATGTGCTGCTGACAGCATCTGGCCAGTATACATGACTGAATCCCATTAATGCCTCTAAATAAACTTTTAAGACTCTAGCGAGTGAGAGGATAAGCCCATCCCATGGTTGCCCAAGACAAACCTTGTATGTAAGTTCCCTTTGCTTATTAAACCTGCCACCTACCATCCTGGAGTGGCCTGCCTCTTTGGGGGGCTTTTAATTTGTTTCAGAAAAAGGGAAAAGATGATATAATGGAACCTTCGATGTAGACTTAAAAATGTCTTTTCTTTCAGTGATTGATTTACAAATGTCCTGGTTCAAGTCACCTATATTTGCAATAACAAACTATTCTTCCAGTTTTTTAAAATCATTGTTTTCATGAGAAAATCAAATGTTACTGACATCACTTTGCTTGTAGTATATATATATATATATATATATATATATATGTATGCAGAGGAAAGTGGTAAATGCATATCTATATATATACATATACACATTTATGCATTTTTAAAAAGATTTTATTTATTTATGACAGGCAGAGAGGGAGAGAGAGGCAGAGACACAGGCAGAGGAGGAAGCAGGCTCCATGCAGGGAGCCCGACGTGGGTCCGGGGTCTCCAGGATCCGGCCCCGGGGTGAAGGCCGCGCTAAACCACTGAGCCACCGGGCTGCCCCTATATTTATGCATTTTGAATGAAGCCAACTGTAAGCACAGGAGCCATTAGCATATTCTCATTACATATGTAATGTGAAAAGTGGGCCCTCTGTTTTGTAAACCCCTCGAGAATAGGCATCTTGCTTTGTTCACCTCTATGTTCCCAATGCCTGTTAGAAACTCTTATCCATAGAAATGCTTGATAATGGTTCATTCAAAGAGTAAAGTTTTAGAATAGAGGCAGCCTATGTTTCTTGACAAATTACAATTGATAAAAAAAAAATTAAGCTATAGAAAATACTCAAGCTATTGCTACATTCACCAGAGAATGACAGGGGAGGAGAGATAATGGGCAAAGGCAAGTTATCTGGTCTGTTTGCAGTTGCACATGCAGCAATCTTTAATAGTGAAATGAAGCCATGTCATAGATAATCCACTAAAATTTCTATGACTGGCATATATTTAGATGTTAAATAGAACTTTCATTGATATCATGGGACTCCAGTCCCTTAAATATAAGAACTAAACTTCATAGTTTAATTAAGGCTGTGAAGGAGATAGTATGTTCAGTCCTGGCACTTGGCTCCTACTTTCTTTTATTTTAATGAGAAATAATATGTTTTAGTTGAGCTCTTTTTTCCATGAGTGGGGCCATGTCACCAAACCTGCTATTTTTATAAGGTTTATAAGGACTTGGGTTTATTGCTGTACTCAAAGAAAATTATTAGTGGATGGGAACATCAAGCAATTTTATGTGAGATTTTTAAATGATGCATTGCAAATCATTCTTTAAAAGGTTCAACCTTAGCTTTATGAGGAATTATCTCATAGCAGATCCCTGCCCTTTACATTCTGATTCTCAAAATTAATGATTCAGTATAAAATGTATGACTTATAACTAAGATATAAAGTGAGTCACATAACAATTCTCTGAAAGAGGCAGGTTAGTCATTACCACCCCCATTATATACTTAACAAAATTAAAGCAAATTTCCAATGCTCATCTGGTTATTAAATGGAGGAATGAAGCCTTCAAATTAGATGGTTCAGTCTCAAATCCACTGTACTTACCATTATCCCCAGCTCTCCTCTCTCCTCGATCACATGGTCCATTGTATAAAGCAAATGTCATGGGTCTTGTTTTTTCTATTCAGTGCAGTGACACTAAGTAAAAAAAATTAAAAAAAATAAGAGAGACCCACAGATGATTATAGTAGGGAGCACAAGAGTTCTATTTCTTTGATGATAGAATTGCAAACTTGAAAAATATATATTCTGAATAGAGTTAAGACACAAATAAATAACTTTAGAGGATCTGGAGTGATAAGAATTAATGTGGGTACAGTTAAATGCAAAAAGATCAGTTTATGGTTTTGAATTATATTATCTAATATTCTAACCCATTTAAGAGGCAAAAATTAGAGATATTTAAAAATGAGAACTATTTCTGGAGAAACATAAATTAAAAATGTTAAAATAATAAAATAATAATGACCTTTATCCCGTGAGGAAAAAATTATTTTACATTAAAATTAACATTATTTTTCTTGTTGGTAAATGAGCTGAGAAAGTTGGACTCCAGAAAATCCTTGTTTATCCAGTAAACATGATATGAATGGTAGTGATGCAAGTTGGGAATACTCCAGAATTTGGGGTGTAAAGCATCTCTTGGAGTTTCCAGGCCCAAGAAAAGATCTGATAACTGAGGGGAGGCCCCAGACAAGCTGGACAGAGCTGATTAAACCGGTATGTGAAGCACAGATCTGCCTAGAGCTGATAACCACGACCCATACAAGGACCCTGCAAATTACTCCCGCCCATAAAAAACTGAAGGTAAGACTCCTCTTTAATGAAGCTGTCTGGGATGTACTCCAGCTTCCTCTGCAGCTGCTCAGCACTCACTCATTTACAGCGGAGCAACTTGCAATTTTAAAAAATTAAAATAAAAAAAATAAAGATACCACAGGGCTCTAAACCTCACTGTATTTGAATCAGAGTCTATGTCATCAGAGCCAATGAGCATTCTTGGAAAACTGTGAAAATGGCCAGAAGGTCAGGAGTCTAAGAGTTAAGCCTTGGGACTTAAGATTTTCTTATTATGTCTCTCCATCAATCCCAAGGGTACCCTGATCCTCGCCTCAACAGTGGTAGTGCTCAGGGACTGCAGCAACTCGACTTGGCCACCCTACAGGGACTGAGAAGATGGGGTGGGACTGAGGCTAGTGGGCAGCTGCTATCAGAGTAGCAGCCAGAGTGCTATCAGAGAAGCTTGTACCATGAGTCTCTCCCAGCTGCCCACTATGGCTAAAAACTCAGAGAACGCTGAGTTATGATGCATAAAACCTCTTCCCGGACCCTTGCACACTTCCACATCACAACCTGCTCTAAAAACTATTGTTCCTACCCACCTTTATTTTATATTTCATGGTGACCAATCCTTCTGATTGGCCTTGTTATTTCTTCGGTCACAAGATTATCACAGGGTTGGCACCGTTGGTGAGAAAATTCTGGAATGGGTCCACCAGAGATATTGATGGATAAGAAAAGTTTAACTAGAATAGATGAAAATCAGGGTGGCATGATGGTCATACTCACAGGGACATGGCTCATTGTTTGCATATACAAACCAAAAGCCGGGGGATGGGATGCCTCTCAGATACTACCTCTGTTCTCATATAAAAATAGGGATGGTAATACTTGCTTCACAGAATCTTCTAAAGATTAGAAATTAATGCAAATCAATCATGTCAATATATAAATTTTATGTACATTAAGATAATTGATGGTGGTTCTTATCTTTTAGATAAAGATTTTAAAATGTCTTCTCCTCACCCCAACTCCATCAGAGGTTCCTTGGTGCATGTGATATAATTCATTCTCTTAGACTTGTGTTCCAGCCTGTAATGCTCTAGTATATTCGAATATAATGAAACTATATGGAAGGTCAAGTAATACTAGACTTTCAAGAAGAGTATTTAAGCTGTGTCAGTTGAAGGAGAGGGAAGAGGGGAATCAGAAGTGTAGAACCTCTCTCTACTCTAGTAGAATATGAAGCTAGGACATTTAAGTTGGAATCACCCTGGAATGATGCGTGGGTAGCACACCTAGCTCAGCTAGTCTCCTTTTGTGGGAGGGTTTGAAGCCATCCTACTATTTTCTTTTTGTTTATTTGTTTCATTTATGTAGTTGCTAAAAAGAAGTATGCCTTGGAGAATTTCTGCTTCCTCTTCTCTCCATTAAAAATAATTCCTAAAATAGGATGACTTTTTTCCCCACATTTTTAGAACTCTATCCCATTTTCAAATATCTTGCGATTTCATTAGTTTGTCAAATAAGGTATCCTAATTTTTGCTTCATGAAATACAAATAAACACACATATATCTTACTTCCCTGATTCTTTCCATTTAAATGATTAAGGGTACAGATAAATCAGGTTTTTAAAAGCCCAATCTGTGAAGCCAGAAATAAAATTTTCTTCCAATTCTGGCAAAGGCTCTACAGAGAGAATTAGGATATCTTGTTGATTTAAAGGCTGTTAAAAATCTGTGGCTGGGTTTGATGAAGTTGTTGAGTTGTATTTCCTAGAGATGGGTTGGAACAAGAACCTAGGCATGCCCTGAGTTCCTCTAGTTCTGCAGGGTCCAAAGGTTGGATGATCCAGAGTTCCATCCTAATTGACCCTGCTCAGACATGGAATCTGAGACTGATCAAAGAAACACAACAGAATTTTAACACAGCCTCTTTATTTTATGTCTATAACTGTGGGGTTTTTTCTTCCTAATTTTTCATTTAAAAACCTAACTTTTATGTTTTATGAAGTCCTATTGAGGAACTTATGGAGCCACAGTCTCTGAACCGCTGAGTCACCCAGCGTCTGTGCAAGTTAGTGGCTCCCTCAGATGAACCTGTCTCCTGAAGATAACGTGGACTGTAGCTGGCAAGGTGCAGGGCTCAAGGTTTTTTTTCTTTCTTTCTTTCTTTTTTTTTTTTTTTTTGACTCTTCCACATATATAACGTTTCTTTCATCTTTATCTGAAGAAGGCTAGACAATTTCATGAGAATTGTCTCTCTTTCTTTCTCCCTCTTTATCATCTTCCTCTCTCTTTCGGGTACATTTTACCTTGCCACGTTCTTGACCTTTACGAAAAGTGAAACACCTTCCAAAGGAAACCGTGAGTACAGAATTCTTTGTAGTACAATTTCTCATTGACATAAATAGGAAAGCTGTCTCTTTTTGAACTTCTTGTCCTGTATTTGACAGAATCTATAAGAATGGTTTCTTGGCTTTTAAGAAGTAGAGAAGTTTAATTTTAATGGTCTTTTGGTGAATATATCACTTTAAACAATGACCTTGAGCTTGTGACTATACAGTATCAAAATCTAGCAATCTTTGCATTTAGCATCAAAATCTAAATGCAAAATCTAGCATTCATCTGTACCCAAAATCTAGCAATGACCCATAGAGAACAAGCAGGTAACTTGGAGCAAAATAATGTGCAAGGAAGATTTTGGTCTCCATAGAATGATTCAATTCTGTAGCCAAAATAGTAAAGACCATACACAAAGGAGCAATTATATTTTGGGAGGAAGAAGATTAAAATTTGAATTTGATGTTCAGTGATCTGGCTGAGATAAGCTAGGGGAAACTGCCCATATCTGGATGAATGAAGGTAAACCCTATGAGAATTTTGTAGGACATTGCCCCAAATAGGTCAGATCCTAGTTATATTGTTTAATGGTATAATGTTTTATATTGCAAAAGACAATTATAATTTGAGAAGCTAATAATTTGAAATTTTGTGATAACTGGATGAAGGATATCTGAACTTTTTATTTGTAGGATTTGTGAATAAAGCCAATAAAAGGGGTACACAATGTATGAGATATATTTTATGTATAAAAACAAACATTTCCAAATGTTTGTGCATGTCGTTCATTAAGTTTATTGCAAGCCTTGTTTAATTATTCATTAAAGTAAATTCAGAATGATCAGTACATGCCAATAGTTTTTTAGCCTTTGAAAAGAAAACAAGGGATCCCTGGGTGGCGCAGCGGTTTGGCGCCTGCCTTTGGCCCAGGGCGCGATCCTGGAGACCCGGGTTCGAATCCCACGTCAGGCTCCCGGTGCATGGAGCCTGCTTCTCCCTCTGCCTATGTCTCTGCCTCTCTCTCTCTCTCTCACTGTGTGCCTATCATAAATAAATAAAATAAAATAAATTTGAAAAGAAAACAAAAGTTGATCTCTCTTTTATGCCTCTGAAATGTGTGATTTCATTAATTTATACTTGTCTTCCATCATTCATCCAAATTAATTCTATTTATAGAACTTAATAAATGTCGGCATACATTTATGTGAAAAGTTAGAAAAATGTTCTGAATGATAAAGAATTATTAGCCTAAAGATTAGCTGTGTATGGTTGAAATTATGTAAATACACTAGAGCCCTTGTAACAATAGGATTTTACAGGCTTCAAGACATCCAAATATAAGTTCAACATGAGTAAATGTCTCGGGACATATAAAAGGGACATCCCAGAGATCTGAGAACCAAAAAGAGATAGAAAATTTTTAACTTTCAGGCTATGGAGAGTGGCGGACCAAAAGTGCTGGAAACAGCGGAGGAGATCCAGAAGAGGCGTCAGGAGGTGTTGACTCGCTACCAGAGATTCAAGGAGCTGGTTGCTGAGAGGGGTCAGAAGCTTGAAGAATCCTATTACTACCAGGTTTTCAGACGGGATGCAGATGACCTAGAGAAGTGGATCCTGGAGAAACTCAAGATCGCAGATGATAAGAGCTATGAAGACCCAAGTAACATACAGGTACTCCGTTCCTGTGACTTCAGGCCAGACTCTAAGATCTCCAGGGAGGGAAACAGTCTTATAATGTAAGTGCATATTTAGTTATCTGTAAGGGAGTAATGTCACAGAAAGTTCAGACTACCTGTCACGGACCATAATTCTGCCTCTGAATGGCCCGTGTCTTTAACTTCTTAAAGCCTCAGTGTCTTCTTTACAGAAGAAACTCTCTCTTTGCATGTAGTCTTAATCTGAAGTCAAGCTGTGGCCATAATAGTGAGTGAGATGTTGAATAATTTATGAGGCATCAGGCAATTTCCATGTTTTGAGGTGAAGAAACGTCAGTGCTTTCACTCTGCTTGCGATAGGAGTTGGTGGAACTTTTCCTGGATTTCTCCAAGGGGCTCTCCATGCCCTAGCTCAGTCCACATGACAGGTGTCAGGAGAAAGCTTGGATGGAAGCTCCTCTCCTCCTTTTATTGCAGCATATGACAGAGTCATGACCAGAAGAAAGGGTTACCTGCCTAAAAGGGGTCATTGATGTAGGAGAGACAGCACCTGCATTAATAACAAAGTGATATCTATTAAAGATTCAATAAATACAGGACAATAAGAGTATTATCTGATAAGCAGAAACCTCTCAATTTAAAAAAAAAAGCCATTATTGTAATTATCAACTTCCTCATTGCCTTCAGTTTTTCATAGCACTTGCTTCCTCTTTTCTGAAGGGGAACAAATGTGGGACATCTTTTCATTCCCACCAATGGCAACTGAGACTTAAAAGTAACAGGATATTTACTGGAAACTCCCCAAAGGCAATGGGGACAGGGCAAAATATTTCTCTGTGACCCCTGACTTTGAGCCTGGGTTGGCCTGAAGTGACCATTTCTATTAGGATATGACTTCTCCAGCTCTGGTCATGGGTTATCACTGTATCTAGGTTGTGAAACAAGTAGTTCTGCCCAAAAGTAGGAAAAGGAACAGAAGAACCCCTTTGTGGCCCAGGGACACTAGGCTTCGTTAGCCATAACTTCTGATTTCTAAACTTCAGGGCAAGTACCGGAAGCACCAATCCTTTGAAGCAGAAGTGCAAGCAAAATCAAGGGTCATTCCTGAACTGAGAGAACTCAAGGAAACTCGCTTTGTTGAGGGGCATTTTGCCTACGAGGAAACCACAGTAAGTGTACAGTAGGGCTCTGTAAGACACGTTTCCAGGGGTTGATCACGTTATCAGAGCTTTCATTGACAATGCCAGGTATAATGTAGGTGGCTTGAAACTGGGGTTCTTGCCTCTTATCTTCCACCGGGGTGGGACAGGAAAGATGACAGACGTCCCCATGTCCCCTGAGGCAGCGGGGAAGAGCTACGATACAAAAGCTATCCTGGGAGAGCATCACATTCCTCCTTGGCCACTGCAAAATCCAGTCCTCTTCAACCCAGTTCTGTGTGTCCCAGACGATTGGCTTTCCCAAATGTCATTTCTAATGATTTCTTCTGCTCTCAGAGTCCTCATCCCTTAGACTTTTCAAACAAGAGATGCTCTGCCAAGTGAATCTTCTTTGATATATCTCTCCCTTGCCTGTGATGCCTCCTTCTCTTCACCGCCCATATGCTATGACAAATACTATAGTTCTCAAAACCCACTCTTCCATTCATTTCAAAAAACTCCTAAAATTCCTTGTCTTCAGAAAATCTCCCCTAAATACTGAGGACTGAGGACTGTCACCAATTTGGAATTCATTACTGATGTATCAACTCTCCTCTGACTTAATTTCCACACTCTTCCAACCGGGTTTTTTTTTATATATAAATTTATTTTTTATTAGTGTTCAATTTGCCAACATATAGAATAACACCCAGTGCTCATCCCATCAAGTGCACCCCTCAGTGCCCGTAACCCAGTCACCCCCACCCCCCGCCCACCTTCCCTTCCACCCCTCCCCTAGTTCGTTTCCCAGAGTTAGAAGTCTTCCATGTTCTGTCTCCCTTTCTGATATTTCCCACTCATTTTTTCTCCTTTCTCCTTTATTCTCTTTCACTATTTTTTATATTCCCCAAATGAATGAGACCATATAATGGTTTCTGTTGATAGAGTCAATTCAGGATCTCTTCTGCGCTAGTAGATTTTTTTTTTCCGTTTGTTTGTTTTCACTGCTTAAGTATTTTTGAAACCGCCAAGCCAAATTTATGTGACATATTTAAAAATTGGGTCTAGTCTTTCCACATTTAGCGTACAAATTCTAGTCCATTTTACTGTCAAGAAAAATATAGTCTGAGGACACAGACTTTAATCAGAAGAGAACCTAACAGAGAACCTAACAAGAAAAAAATCTCAACAAGTTATTTATTGATATAAAATAGAAATTATTCTTGTATTATTCACAGCTTTGTGTGCCACCAATCCCCTAATCAATTAATTGAGAAATGTTTGAGACATCTTCACAACTGTCAGACTCCCTGTGCTCTATCAGACCACAGAACTATAGGATTCAGAGAGAAATGTGGTCTAACAGTGGAGTGGTTGAAAAATACAAGATTCTTGAGGACATGATGTAGATAGTACCTTCAATTTTACAAGTCATGTAATACGTGATCTTCTAAGCTCACCTGGCATCAAAGCCTGCAATTATATAGCCTCAAAATTCTCTTATTGCTTTGGTGCCACTAATTTCCCTTATAAACTGGCAACATTGCAGCTTTTATTCTTTCTGGCAGACAGTTCATGCTGAATTTCTTCCCAGTACTTAGATCACCCTCTGCCCGTCATCTACCTATCAAAATCCTATCTGTTCCTCAAGCTTCAATTCACACCGAGTGCCATTACGTGAATCCTTATTCCACCCTGTCTTACTGTTTGTAATCATTTCATCCTCTAAAAGCTCTAAGCATCTTCTTCTCTTATGGCAGATCATATGCGGCTTGGTTTAATAGCTACTCCTGAGCACTTACTGATTTCCTCCTTTAAACATTTGTTAAGCAATTAATGCACGAGTGAATGAGGTTTTTATCCAGGCCCCTCTCTGCACGCGTCTCTGCATCTGTACCTGCTCCACAGCGGATACGGTGTCTGAGCAGTTTTGCATCTTCTCCCAAAGACCCATCTGGAAGAGCTGCACAGAATATGGAACCTGCTGGTAGAGCTGACTCAGGAGAGGGGTGCCCTGCTGCTGCGGGTCCTGAAGCTCCAGCAATACCTGCAGCAGTGTGCTGACATCTTGGAGTGGATTGGAGACAAGGTACGGGGCCACACAGGCCACGAACAGGACTTCCCATCCCCATCCCAGGCACCCCAGCATTCTAATACAGGCTATTCGTAAAGCAGTCAGGGTATCTGTTCCTGGCCTTTGTTCCCTGAAGGAAGGAATTTTGGCAAAGATTTGGGGGTATCCTAGAGATTATTGATATTGTGCATGGGAAAAAGTGTTCTAGGCTTGTCCCTGCCTGCCTGCCATGACCTTAGAGCTCCTTCTCCTAAATATTTGCCCTTACTCTCAGTCCAAGCTGAGCGTTGCCAGCTCTTTTCCTAAGGGTTGCCTCTCAGGACCTGTAAGTATGGAGGTTTCTATTTTGCTAAACACTTAAGGAATAATCCCATAGTTAGAACAGAAGATATACCCAAGTAAGTGTTTACTGCAACGTGTTTGTAGATACTCCATGTGCTGAATTGGGTAGAACCAGGATGAATTTATTTTTCGTGTTCTAGAACAAAAAAGGGCGCTTCCAGGAGCTTTGGTCAACAATGTTCCCCCTCAGGAAATATGCTCCTGCTTTAGGACCTTTCCTAAAGGGCTGCCCCCAAGTTCTACCAGCCTCCCCTTCTGAACTCTCCTGGGTGTGTAGGCAATGGTTTTGGGCATTGGAATTACAGAAACTGTTTGCTGGAGACTCAACAGACTTTTATTGTCCACAGGAGGCTATAGTCACATCAGTGGAGCTGGGTGAGGACTGGGAACGTACAGAGGTTCTACATAAGAAGTTTGAGGAGTTCCAAGTGGAGCTGGCAGCTCGGCAGGAGAAAGTGGATGGAATAAACCAGTATGCCAACGAGTGTGCCAAGGTGAGGAGCAAAGGGTCGTGCAAGGCAAAGGTTCTGGCATCCAGAACCTCCCAGCCATCAGTGGGTGGGACATGAAGGACATGAGACGTTGTGAGAAAACAGAGATGCATGTCCCTGTGGTCACATGCCCAGGGGAGGGATACTTGGGTGGCTCAGTGGTTGAGCACCTGCCTTCAGCTCAGGGCGTGACCCCAGGGTCCCGGGATCGAGTCCCGCATCAGGCTCCCTGCAGCGAGCCTGCTTCTCCCTCTGCCTGTGTCTCTGACTCTCTCTGTGTCTCTTATAAATAGATAGATAGATAGATAGATAGATAGATAGATAGATAGATAGATAAGCTTAAAAAATATGCCCAGGGCAGTGTCATCTCCTATCTGGGTCCATCTCTTGCCAGTCCATGGACATAGAGGTGTGAGAGGGAAAGACAGTGTATGTGGGCACACATGTGTGTGCACATGCATGTGTGCAGAAGAACTAGACCCACAACGATGTAACTCTTGTGCAGAACACCTGCCACTTGTGTTTAAGCTGCACCCTTTCCTCATGAAGAAGAACCAGCATAAAGTAGCAAAGAACATAAAATAATGATTGGCCATCATAATGTATATGATGTCATTATGCATGATTTATTGTGAGTGGGGGAAAAAGAAAGGAGACAGTTTTACTTACATTCATTTAAGAAAACGTTTAAATAAGTTTTCAATGTCTGAGCAAACTATTCAGAGTGAGAATAAACAACCATGGAATATGCAGGAAAACTGGGGAGCCAGCCTGGTTTTTACGTGATACAAGGGAATTAGAAACTCTAACCATTGATCGTTGTGTTTCCCATTTGGTTTCACCATCACTGAAGCTCCAGGATGGGAACAATCCTTCTGTATTAACAGAACCCAGACTTCAGGAAGCATGGGTTGGGGGAAGTAGCCTGAGTCTCAATTTTTTCCCAGGCCATGTTTCCAGCCATCTTTAAACTTTCTCTCTCTACCCCCTTTGTCTCATTGTGGAAGTTCCTTGGTTATTCAGGACTATCTAACACGCCACCACAAAACTTAGAAAAACAAACATTTTCTTTCTTCCAGATTCAGTGATTCAGCTGCTCAGCTAGGCAATTCTCCTGACCGCACCTGGTTTTCTTGAGTGGCTGCAATTATCTGGTGGCTCAGTTGGGGTGGAGGGTCTTGCTTCCATGTCTGGGGCCTTGGTTCTCACTTCCCAGCAGAGCATATTTTTTATGTGTCGGTGTTCCAAAGGTAAGAACAGAAGCCGAAGGGCCTCTGTGGCTGAAGGGCAGGAGCTCATATCATTTCTGCCACATTCTATACTGAGCCAATCATAGCCAACCCAGATCCAAAGCCTGAGGAAACGGACCTCCCCTCTTGCAAGGAGGTCTTCATGGCAAAGTAATATGGCCGTTTTATCTAAGCAACTTTAGGAAGGATTAATCCAAAAAAGAACGTGTCCTCTGCTCTTGAAGAGTGGGACCCACACAGCTATAAATAGAAAGAGCTATACATTCAGGAAGGAGAATGTAGAAAATTCTGTGTGGAGAGGCTTCAGAATGGGAATGGACATTCCAAGAGACAGGGACAGAAGGAGTATAGGAACTGCTCAAAATCACAAGTGTCAAAATAAGCTGATGTCATTAATTTAATCTAGTATTCACAAATCTCAGTGCTTCAGGTGGTGTGCAATGATGTATGGAATTTTCTGAGAAATTGAATGTGTGTGCATGTGTGTATAATTCTGGGAAGAGGGAAACTACTCTTCTTAGATTCTCAAAGGTGTCAGGACCCCAAAGGAGTTAAGAACCACAGTAGCCAAGTTGTGGAAAATAAAGTCATATTTCACAGAGGGAACTTTTTCTTCCTGATTCTCAAGGGACTTAGCAAGCATCAGGGTGGAATTCTGAAAATAATACAGGGGCTGGGCAATCCATGTTAATAGGCTATCTCAGTGCTGTGAGAAAAAGATACAAACGGTATCTGGCGGATTGGCCTCTAGATTTTGGTAATATTGGGTTGGGTTAAAGCTAGGGCACAGGGCTAAGGCAAAGATCAGGACCTGGCTGCAAGGTCATTCTCCATTCCTGGCAAAGTAGGAACCCGTGTGAAATGAGAAGTATTCAATGATTTTTGGAATATTCTCACCTTTGTCTAATGCCAGCACTGGTTCTTCCCACAGGAGAACCACCCTGAGCTGCCCTTGATCAAGCAGAAGCAGGATGAGGTGAATGTCGCCTGGGAGCGTCTCCATGACCTGGCTCTGCAGCGAAAGGAAACACTGTCCAGTGCTGCAGATCTCCAGCGATTCAAAAGGTGTGAATTTGGCCAACACATCATGGGAAACTCTGCAACAGCACCGTGTTTGTACTTGTGCTAGCCTCTGGCTACTGTTAGCAATCAGTGGCCAATATCTCAAACCAAAGTAAGTCATGTGCTTGCACTTAGGGCAGCAATGGAGAGTGTAGTTGAGGCAACTGTGACCCACCCTGTAGCCAAGTGTGTGATGACCAGAGCCCAAAGCAGTGAAACTGGCACGGTGAATTAGTGATGGAAACGCTGCAGAGACAAGGGAAGTGTATTAGGAACTGGATGAGGGTGGACGGTTGAGTTGGGAAGAAAAAAGACAGTAGGAGCTGACCCAGATGTGGGAAGTATATCTACTTCCAATGACCAGATATTGCCCAGGCCTCTGTAACTCAACTGAAATCATTCAAAGCAAGAATCTTTTACATTACTTTTTGCTAGTGAGTAGGAGTTCAAGGTAATTGCTACCTGAGTGAACCAGGGTGGTCTTTGCTGTGCACCTGCCATTTTCTTTGTTGGGGCTCATGTTGTCTGGCAGGGATGTGACTGAAGCCATCCAGTGGATCAAGGAGAAGGAGCCTCAAGTCACCTCTGAGGACTATGGGAAAGACCTCATTAGCTCTGAGGACCTACTTCATAATCACAAGAGCCTTGAGAGGAATCTTGCAGTCATGGAGGACAAGGTAAGCCACTGTTGGAAGCATGGGTGGCCTCTTGGGCTGGAAGAGGCATATGGTGGCCACTCTGCCTCCAGAGGACATAGTAAATTCACTAGTTTGACGAAGAAGAAATTCCTTGGCCCTGAATATACTTCCTTGTTGTAGTTCATAACTTGTACATGGATATTGGATGTCCTTTATTTTTATTTACATATACATACATGTTTTATATACTCTTGTGTTTTTGTAATGTGCTTCATGACTTAAAAACAGAAAAGATACCTCCAAGAATGGTTTTCTAATCTTACCCAGAACCTGCAGTCAGAGAATCTTTCCTTTTGTCAAACCAGCTAAATCCTGTTTCTTTTTGTCCTTGACTCAGTGATAAAGGAAGAAATTTCTCCTTCTCCTCTTTTTCTTCCTCCTCCTTCTAAATAGACTCAGAGACACCTAGGGCACCTTACTTGATCACCCTTGGGTTCTCTTCTGAAAGCTGGAAGATTCCAGTCCTTATCCCTAGATGACTAGACATAGGCATGTTTGAGCTTGGAGCAAGCTCCGACTCCTGACGCCCTCCCATCGTCGCTCTTCCCTTACAACATCACCTATAACCTCAGCTAACTCCTCTGGAGTGCATACGGTGGAATCAGCCCACTGGAGGTCTCTACCTGCTGCTCCCTGACCATAGCTTTGTCCCTGGAGCCAGTTTCTGAAAACTATCCCATTATTTGATTTCTTTCATTCTTGCTCCATTTTTGCATTTAGTCTTTTTTCCCCTAATAATGAATAATAAAGTTTCATAACTTGTTGCATAATGATAATGAAATTTCAAATTCCAGACAACACCTGATTATAGTTAAATATAATAAAAGCACTAATGGTAACATATGGAAAGTCACCCATATCCACATTTTTGCCCCAGTGGCTCTCCTCCTTAGGCATTGTTCTCAGAATGGTCTGGCATCACTGAAATTCTTGGCAGAAATTCTCCTGGGCAGAAGTGTCTCTCTGATTTCCACAATAGTATTTATGCAAACAGTAGAGAGGGTGGTGAAGGACAGTCTGAGGTCTAAACCTTGCTTCTGACACTTGGGAGCTAAACGACCTTGTGTAAATAAAATACCCTACCTCTCAGTTTTCATATAAAGGGGGCATAAGAAGAGTTTCTACCTCTGAATATTTTATTTTATTTACTTTATTATTTTTTAACATTTTAAAATCTAAATAATTTGTCAACATATAGTATAACACCCAGTGCCCATCACATCACATGCTCTCCTTAATGCCTGTCACCCAATTACCCTATCCTTCCACCCACCTCTTCTTCTGCAACCCTTTGCTTCCCAGAGTCAGGAGACTCTCTCATGGTTTGTCTTCCTCTCTAATTTTTCCTCACTCAGTTTCCCCCTCTGAGTATTATTTTAAAAGGACAAGGACATGTGTGTGAAGTGCTGAGCAATAAGCACTCAATAAGAGACAAAAGTGGTCAGTAGATCATTATTGCTGACATAGGACATTAGCATATTAATATAAAATTACCAATGTAAGTATATTAAATTATTAGTATTTGTATGACTGTTTTGTGAGATCTCGCCCACAAAACTTTGCCAGGATGAATCAGAGTGCTTGGATTTCCCACTAGGTTTCTTTTTCATCCCAAAGGTGAAGGAGTTATGCGCCAAAGCAGACAAGCTCATGCTTTCCCATCCTCCAGAGGCACCTGGGATTCAACAGATGAAAGAGGATCTGATCTCCAACTGGGAGCACATTCGAGCCTTGGCTACCACCAGATATGTGAAGCTGCAGGCTTCCTACGGGTGAGAAATCCCTCCTCCCTGTTGCTCTATCTCTACAGATAAAACATCAAAAGCAGAAATTAAGAATGAAAAGAATCAAATAATGAGGGAGTCTACTTGGTGGTAGAAGAGAAAGGTTTACTTGTTAAGAGGAGTCCTCTGACGGCTGACATGACACCCACATGACACCTTCCCTCACTGAACCCCTTCGGTCTCCCTCTACCTGCGTAGTTGTCGGATGCTAAATGAAGTGGCCCATGGTCCAAGGACCTGGAAAAGCAGCTGAAGAGATATCAAAATCCTGGCCCTAGCTTAGGAACTGAAATAAATTTCCAAGCTGAAGGGTTTAAAAATAAATCTAGAATTATTTCCGGAATGTGGGTTAGCTTGCCAAAAAGCTGGGTAATCGTTTCAATAGTTAATATCTATAGGTAGTCACTAAAACCCCAGAAAACAGCATTTATCTTCCTTTTACAATTCCAAATTAACTGGCAAGCATTTAATTATTTGAATAGGTAATGGTTTTAGTGGTTTCAGTTTTATTAATAGGGTTAAGGGTGAGCTAGGGTGCACAGAGGCTCCAAACCTGAATTCCTAACCTGAAAGATCCCTTTTCCTACCAGGTGTTTCCTGTTATTTATATGCCATGTCTTATTTAGTGGCCTCCTTGGGAGTACTTTGCTGCACTTCAAGTGCCTGTGAGGTAGATGAGACCTTGTGATGTTGGCAAAGCAATGCCCACATACCTCACCGCAGGATGGCACAGTCATCCCAGGAGTCAGCAGCCCCGAGGGAAGGACAATCTGCTTCACTAAAGGACCTGAAGCACATCAGGGGAATGGAAGGGGTAGAATTAGGATGAGGAGTACATTGCACGTCTCAGCTCAACCCAACCCGGAGTCTTGGCTCAAAGTCCACTTATACCTGGTTTCTCCTGGGATTCCCTTCCCTTCTTCCCTTCCCTGAAGGTACCAGAGGTTCTTATCTGACTATGAGGAGCTCTCAGGCTGGATGAAGGAGAAGACAGACCTGATCAATGCTGATGAGCTGCCCAAAGATGTGGCTGGTGGGGAGGCCCTGCTGGACAGGCACCGGCAGCACAAAGTAGGCAAGAGACCCTACTCCCACCGCCCTCCACCCCGTGGGAGGAAGAGGGGGGGACCAAGAGTGCCAGAGAGTTTCTTACTGCATTTTAAGACATTTTTGCCTTGTGGCCATAGCACGAGATTGACTCTTACGATGACCGATTTCAATATGCTAATGAGACTGGTCAGGAACTGCTGGACGCCAGTCATGATGCTGCTGATGAAGTTCAGGAAAAGGTAATCCAGTTTAACAGTGTGTGAAATGTTGATACATATTTAGCCCCACTTAATCCCATCAGAATATGATCATCTCTGAATAGGAAGAGAAGTCATATCAATGTCTTAATATTGACCCAAATTTCACACTGCTTCTTTCACATATTGCCTTAGCTAAGTTGAGTTATCTGCAATTCTCAGGATGTGATGTGTGCTTCCTCACCTCTGATCCCCTATTTCCTGAACTCACATTATTTCATCAATTTGCCTTCTCCTAATTTGAAATCTCCATACCACCTTGCCTTGCCATAGATGCTCTGCTTTATCACTTTTCTATGTTCACCTCTGGACTGTGAATTCTTTGAAGACTGCACCTATTCATCTTTGGATTCCCTAAGATGCCTGGCACATGCCTTGCTTTCCTCTCTCCTCTATGAAACCTCAAATCACACTGATTTTCCTGTATCTGTGTTTCTCAGATCTACATTAAATAGCAGGAAAGCTTTAAATAGTCAGAATCCCACTGATTGAACAATCAGGTTTGCCATCCTCTTAATCTCCCTAATCACAAGGACTCGCCTCGACCCCTGACCCCTGAGAGATTTTGTTTCAGTCACAGGGTCACAGGAAATCCTTGGGATGATCATTAAAATAGGATTTGTAGGCTCTTTGCATTTCATTAGATTTCAAGCACAGCCTCTAGTGCTGGCAGATGGATGAGGTTGAGATGGCCATATTTTGAATTCACCCAAAACTCTATGGAAAAACTCAAGCATGGATTTTAATTTTTAACAATTTTCTGCCAAAGGAAACCTACATCCTTGCAAACATACCGGTTATCCTGGGATTCTGAGAATCTGTGCTGCCTTTTTGATGGAGTTAACACAACAGTGGTGCTAATAAATTGGAATTTCTCAGGCAGATGTGTGGGCAGGAACAAAGGCTCTTATGGGTTTTAGAATGTGGCCTTTCTCTTTCCTTGGTAGTTCTTATTTACTTTCAGAAGAGAATGTGAACCTCTCAGTCTAATCATTTAAGTGCTCTATAAAGTTCAACTTCATCAAGTATCCACCTTTTTTAGACACTGCACTTTTCTCTGGAGCCCTCTAATCTAATAAGTCCTTGGAGTAATGGTGCGCTCCTGGTATGTCCTGCAATCCTGATCTCCTTTAAATTTTTTTTTTTAATTTTTAAATTTTTTTTTAAAATTTTCATTTATTTATGATAGTCACAGAGAGAGAGAGAGAGGCAGAGAGAGAAGCAGGCTCCATGCACCGGGAGCCTGATGTGGGATTCGATCCCGGGTCTCCAGGATCGCGCCCTGGGCCAAAGGCAGGTGCCAAACCACTGCGCCACCCAGGGATCCCCCTGATCTCCTTTAAACCTCATCCTTTAAACCTCTGTTTGGTACAATACTTCCCACACTTCTACTCCCTGCTTCTTCCAATTAGAATTCATCTTTTCTTCCTCATTTATACATTAAGTATGTTGTTATACCTCTGCAATGCATTTATCTCATTTTGCCCTGCTATAGTTACTCACACATTGAAGTCATTGGAGAAGAGCCTTTTGTGCATCCTTCTAAAGCCTTTGCATTTATTAGAGACTCACATTTTCTCTTCCTTTCCAAAGATGACAACACTTGCCAGTGACTGGGCTGCCCTGCTGGGACTGTGGAACCAGCGACAGCATCAGTATGTGCAGTGCATGCTCTTGCACCTCTTCTATCGTGACAGTGAGCAAGTGGACAGCTGGATGAGCAGACAAGAGGTAAAAGGAGGGGCTCAGCAAGTGTCCAGAAGCCATTTCTCCCACCCCTTATTTATCACATGACTACCATCAGCACCATCACAACCACTTCTGTAGGCTGGAGATTGTCCTAGGAAGTGGAGGGTGACCTACAAGGACAAGAGGCTATTACAATTCCCTCGTGAACAGATACCTAAAACAATACCTAAATACACAGCAGAGAGGCGTTAACTTCAACTGAACATAGAGCTGAATGAATATCAAAATTCTAAGGGGTCAGGAATAGAAAGTTGTGACAAGTCAGGCCAAGTTAACCAGAAATTTCCTGGAGGAGGTGAGTGGTCCTCTTGAGGCAGCATTGGGAGATTGTAATGGTGCTTGGATTAGTGAGGACAATTCTACATGGACAGAACCAGAGACAAAGATGGTGAAGTTGTGTGGGAGGACTGGGGAGGAGTCTGAAGTTCCTGCTGCTCGAGGTTGGTCCCTACCCACCATCCCACCACGTGCTAATCCCACCTTGCTCTTCTACCATCTCCTCACCATCCTAAGTCTTTGTCTCACAGATGTTCCAAAAGCAGTGTTTCTCACCAATGATGAAGAGCTGAGATGTATCTCTCTACCTTCTATAGGCCTTCTTGGAGAACGAGGACTTGGGGAACTCCCTAGGCAGCGTGGAAGCCCTTCTTCAGAAGCATGATGACTTTGAGGAGGCCTTCACCGCCCAGGAGGAGAAGATCATAGTAAGCAGTGGGCCCTGGTGCTGGCTCTACGGCCACCTCATACAATATGAGGGTCACACGTAACATGAGGGTTCTTCTTAAAAGAGGAAACACCCAGAAAAAGAATTATACCCATTTTTGTGATCACATTTCTTACTCTACAAAGCATACTTAGAAAGTTTTTAAAGATTTTTTTTTTAGCCATTTACATTTTCTGACAAAGTGCATGATTGTTTTGTTTTTTCTAGTGTAAATAGATATTATTGGATCCATATCTGATACAGAATTATTACTTGGAAATTTGAAATGTATTGTTTACATTTTTTAGGTTTTTTTCCTCTCCAGTAATGTCTCCATTTAGTTTTCTTTAGTAAAATCTAGATGTCTAAGCGACATCTATTCTTTTCCTATATATCTTCAGCTTTGCATTTCTCATCTACTGAGACCACGGTTTTCCTGTGAACCCTTCGTTACAATGTCCTAGAAACTGGTCAATGTAGAAGCAGGGCTCAGACAAGTGTGGGAGGATTTTATTGGTCCAATGTACTGTATATCTTTGGCTGTACCCTTGGCTGATGTTGGCTTTTAATTCACGCACATGCACATATACTACCACCACTGGCAGCAGCCACACCATGACAATAAAATTCCAAGTTATGTTAATCTATAGTCAGTATGGTGATTAATATGGTCCCTTATCCATCCATATGTTTGCTCTGTTTATTTTCAATGGTAAAAGATTTCATTGTACAAGATAAGTTATTGCTTATAAAATGCTATCATTAATTTTAGATTATTTTCCTATCCCCAATCACTCTAAATTCTAACAATTTGAGGAGCTCATGAATGAATATGAAAAAAATTTCTGACCCTTATTCCTATGAGGCCAGAGATGTACATATAAATACGTATGACAGGTCAAGAGAGAGAAGGAGGAGGGAGGGAAAGGGAGAAAGAGAGAAAGGGGCTTGCCACTGGATATAACCATATCCAATGTGCTTCCTCTTGAAAATTCAAGAATAAGAGTACATGGGTGTCTCAGTTGGTTAAGTCTTTGACTCAGTTTTGGCTCAGGTCATGATTTCCTGGTCATGAGATCAAGACCCAAGTTGGGCTCCACGCTTAGTATGGAGTCTGCTTGGGATTCTTTCCCTCTCTCTCCTCCTCTGCCCCTTTCCCTACTCATACATATTCTATCATCTATCTATCTATCTATCTATCTATCTATCTATCTACCTACCTATCTATCATCTATCATCTATCAATCATCTATCTATCAACAAATAAATAAATACAATCTTAAAAAATTAAGAATAGATCAAATATCACCTTCAAGTGACATCAAAATTCATTTACTATAATCTAGATATTAAAAATATTGTGACATAAAAGAGGTTAATTAATTTATCAAATACACATTTTAAGAGAGAATTTGTAATAGAAATCAGAACTAGGACCTAGATCTCTGATCCTGAAAGTTGTTCTCTTCCCATATTACCACATTTCCTCTTTAAACAGCTACTAGCCAAACGGTGACTACTTACTCGGGGTCACTGAAGAAAAGCCACTTTGGTTTTTATTGTTTTTGTTTTTCAGATCTTAGACAATAACGCAAAGAAGCTGATTGATGGTGGCCATTATGACTTGGAGAACATTGCTGCTCTTCGAGATAAAGTATGTCAGAAGCCCCAGATATGTCTGCCTGTCTGTGGCCTGGGGCCCGAGGAGTGTTGGGGCCCCGGGGACCAGGCTGGGCAGTGAATCTCATGTGTCCATATTTAGCTTTGCTGACCATGGGTGTTATCATGGGTTTTTCAGCTCTTGGCCCGACGGGATGCCCTGCGTATGAAGGCTGCCACCCGGCGCAAACTCCTAGAGGATTCAAGGCTTCTGCAGAAACTGTATGAGGACTCAGATTACCTAAAGAATTGGATCACCAAGAAAAAAAAGTTGGCAGATGATGAAGATTATAAGGTAAGCAAGGTTTTCAGACCCTGGGCGTACTCATCAGGACTTAGCTTCATGGGACTGGAGTTTTAGAGCTGAAAGGACGCCAGAGGTCAGCAGATGAGCCTCCTTTACAGAGAAGGGCCGTAAGCCCCTCAAGGCAAGATATTTCATTAAAAGCCAACCAAGACCCTGGTTTCTGGATTTCCTGTGTCTTCCTGCCTCTCACTTCTTTGCTTGCTCCAGCACAACTTCTAATGTTCTGTAACAGAATGGGGGTAGGGAGGGATTGCTCCTTATTTCGCTGCTTTTTGTCCCTTGGCCACCTCTGCTGCTCCCTTCTGCACCCTTATAGTACAAAAACATTGTGTTTGATCATCATGTACACTCAAATTTGCTAAAAGCCACCAAGAGCCCAAAGGTAACCTCAAGGTTGGGCATAATGTAGAGTTACACAGTTTTGTAGTTAAAGTGGAACAACTCCTTATTTTTATTGATGAGGAAACAAAGGATTTGAATTGGAAAGTGACTTGCCCAAAGTTATCCAGTTATTTAGAAAGCATTTTAACATAAGCATTAGAAGCATGAATTCTGGAGAAGGTGATCCTGGACTTGAATTCCTTCCCTGTTCTGTCTCAGTTTATGTGATTTGGGGAAATTCTTGACTTATTTCTGAGCTATAGATTTCTCTACCTTGGAGTTATGTAAAAGATATAGCTTTTACTCATAAGTGTCATTCAATATAAACTATTAGACACAAATGTATGTACTTATAAACTTTCACATTTACAATCAAGGCTAGAATTAGTCTCCTTATTTCTAGGCCAATACCTATTCCCAATATTTACTTTTCTAAACATAATTCCATTTCAAATGTATACCTCAATCCTTTTATTTCTATATCTTTATAGAACTATGAACATCTTATCTGTACCTTTCACTTTGTGAAACTTGGAAATAATAAGCTTGTGTTCTCTGGAGGAGGTGTGGTTCCAGGGTATAGAGAGTAAACAGTTCTTCTCCAAATGAGGCAAATGGATGGATGGCTAATGCATGAGGATGGAAATGGGAAAATTTGTCATCTTTCATCACAGCTCTTGTTCATCTGTTTTGTTTCTTAAATTCCACATTTGGGTGAAGTCTTATGGTATATGTCTTTCTCTGGCTGACTTATTTCTCTTAGTATGATATACTCTAGATCCATCCATGTCATTGCAAAAATATATATATATAATATATAATATATATTAATAATATCAATAATATTGATAATATATAATCAACAATATAATATAATTAATATATAATATATAATATAATTAATATATATAATATATTATCAACAATAACTAAACTATGGACAGAACCCATATACATATGTATCTATCAGTCAATGGACATTTGGGTTCTGTCCATAGTTTAGTTATTGTTGATAATTCTGATTGATGGTTAAAATTTGCATGGGGTGCCGTATATAAAATGATCTTCAGGAGATATCTAGGCTCTGTAGAAATGCACGCATGATTAGCCATGTGTGCCATGTGGCTAGAAGGAGGGATTGGCCACATGAGTTTGCTCACATAATCTGGCTCAGTACTTGGACTATGACAATTCCCTTCTTTCCTCTCCTTCATGTAGTTGTGTTTATAGTGAAAGGTAACCCCTATCCTCAAAATTTCTGCTCCTCATTCTTCAGATAATAGTTTCCTTTGTTTTTGAATTTAGGATATACAGAACTTGAAGAGCCAGATTCAAAAGCAAAAAGAATTTAAAATGGAACTGGAAGAAAATCAACGCCTGCTTGATACACTAGAGAAAACTGGCCAGGAGATGATCGAGGCTGATCACTACGCCTCGGACAAGGTGAAGGTTCGTGTAAGTGAAGTTGTTGGCCTCTGGAAGGAGTTGCTGGAAGTTACAGAGCAGAAAGGTGAGAAGCACAGGTTTTGGTAAAAAAAATTACCTCCTAAATCCTGGAACCTACCATCTTAATCTCTATTGCTTTAAATTTGCTTGGTGACTGCCATGAGAAGGGATGCCACTCATTTCTTCTTGTGTCGACCAAGAAGTTTTTATAACCCAATCTAAATTTAACACATTACATACGTACAATTTTATGTTTTCTTCATGCATGTATGCTCAAGTGAAATTACTTCTGTTTACTTCACTTTGCTCCTGCCAATTTTTTTCTTTCTCCTGAATAAATATTCTTAAGCCATGAATCCAGTATTGGCTACACACCTGAAACTAGTGTCCTTAAATTAGGTTCTACATCTTGGGTTCTATAGATAAGATATTATGACCCAGGTTATTAAAGTTGACATTAAAAGGTTGCCAGTACCACATGTGATGTTCCTATAATATTTTACTCTTATAAATGGGGCTTGATGACTTGCATTTTTCACCAACTGAAAGTGTTCAGGCTCTGTTGTAAGGTCTTTAAAAAAAAAAAAAACCCCACACATCTGCTTGAATAATTTCTTACATTTAACCTCACCTCTCTCAAAAATTCATGCAGTTGTGACTAACAAATAATGAGGTTTTCCTGTCAATATTCTGCTTGTTAGACACAGACTCCATCTATGGACATGACTCTGCCCTGGTTATAGAAGAGATATACCATGTTGGTTCTTTTAGATATCATCCTAATGTAATATTTGGTTTGGGAAAAAAATCCAACCTGTAGTAGCAATAAGATGTTACTACTATTCCTCACCATCAAGAGAAATTAGTAATTGCTTCACAGAAATAATGCAAATAATTGTTGTAAGGTCAAAGAATAAAGAATTTAGCTGAGAATGCTGTGGATAATCAAGACATTTTCTGGAAGAGAAAATTGTGAGGCATGGCTCATGATGAAGGACAGGCATCATGAAGGGCTGGCAATGTTCTGAGAAAGACATTTATAAAAAGACAGTTCAAACCTTCAAACAGAAGCAGTCCCAATTTTATACTTCTTTTTTTCCACAAAGATTTTATTTATTTATTCATGAGAGAGAGAGAGAAAGAGGCAGAGACACAGGCAGAGGGAGAAGCAGGCTCCCTGCACGGAACCCAATGCGGGACTCCATCCCGGGACCTCAGGATCATGCCCTGGGCCGAAGGAAGGCAGGTGCTCAACTGGAGAGCCACCCAGGTGTCCTCCAATTTTATACTTCTCTTGGGAAATACAGAGTTTGGGTTAAAATCCCTTTGAAAAGGAGGTCTCAATAAAGAGTAACACATGATGTACAAAAATATTCAAGATGGTTAGGACCTGATACAACAAGATTGTACCTCCCCACCGCAGAATAAACTGATTGTTTATCTTTGTTTTGAGAATGAATGTTACTAAATTTTAAAACAATTACCATCCAGATTCTACAAATTTAAGGTGATTTTTTTGCATAATCACATGAGGGATGGATATGTTTTTTTTCTAAATAGATTATCAAAGTATTATATTTCTCCTTAAGCTCGATGGAAGGTACATGACTATGTGATGGGGGAAGAGTCATGGTCCCTGTCTCAGACGTAATGCCTCATTCCAGGGACCCAGCTGTATGAAGCCAACCAGGAGCTGCAATTCAAGAATACTGCAGAAGACCTGGAGCACTGGCTGCGGGAGGCAGAGCAGCAGGCCGCCGCCGAGGACTACGGGAAAAGCCTGGCAGACGTGCAGAACCTACTCAGGAAACACGGCTTCCTGGAGTCCGCTGTGGGCAGTCATCAGGTCCGTTGCCAGATCTTGGCCAGCACAGGCCAGAACGGCCATGCATGCGCTGAGCACACAGGTAGTAAGTCACTCTCAAAAGAGAAAGAGCAAGAAGCCAGAGGTAAAATTCCAGCATTGTAGTTGGTCAGCTGCCCCTTTCTAAATCTTGTCTAGTGTAACCATTTTCCGGGGGCTGTCATCTCTGTTGGGACCCCGAGTCTGGTGGGACTTCGTGGGCTCTCCCCTTTATGGCATCACACCCCCACTGCAGAAACTTGGGCCTCGTAGTCCAGCTCATCGCTCGCTGGTTATGCGATCTTTGGTGCATCTTTTCACCTTCTCACATCTCCATATGCTCCTCTGTACAATGGTCAGCATTACCTCTTCCTGTTCTGGCACTCCACGATTCAAAGCTTGAAAATAATCTTTAATCCTACTGCTTTTTTAGTTCAGAACATTGAAGGACGTAGCATTGAAGTGATTTCCACAAGGTGACAGAAAAAAATTGGCATCAGGGGCATCAGGGTGAGGACTAGGATGTGGATGGGTAGGCTCCTAGTGTCAGGGTTATTCCTCTGACATCCCACCAGACTGTCACTTGAATTTATCCAGTGAGTTGTTAGAGTGTGGACCCTGGGGGATTTTCTGGAGAACTCATGTCTAGTTGACTCACTTTCTTATTGGAGGGGTCCTAGCTTGATCCCTCTGTTTTAGGAAACAGCTGTTCCCTAGAAAGTCCTACTGGTCTGTCTTGTTAAAATACACTTTTAGGATGTCTGCTCCTCTGTTAAATGGGAAAGACAAATAATATACAGGACACAGAAAACACGAAACAAACTCAGTCTTAGATAGCTCCAAGGGTGGCTTGATGGAGGTTGAAATAAGGTAACAAAACAGTGAGATTCCTTTTCGAAGCACCACATTTCATCTCTGGGGCATTGTTCCCGGGATGCCACAGACTTTTTTAGCCTGGGGAGTTTCAGCTTGCAGCTCCTGTGCAAGGGAGGAGGGCGGGGGTGGGGTAGGGAAGGAGACAGAAAGGCTCCTTCTGTTTCCCTTGGGGCCATGGTTAATAAGGTAACAAAACAGTGAGATTCCTTTTCGAAGCACCACATTTCATCTCTGGGGCATTGTTCCCGGGATGCCACAGACTTTTTTAGCCTGGGGAGTTTCAGCTTGCAGCTCCTGTGCAAGGGAGGAGGGCGGGGGTGGGGTAGGGAAGGAGACAGAAAGGCTCCTTCTGTTTCCCTTGGGGCCATGGTTAACACTCCAAGGCTCTGTGGTTTCCCTAATTTCCTTGGCACCCTCTCTATATATTCTTTCTGAAATGAGGTTTAAGAATCACTTTCCCATAAATAGCTCTTAGTCCTGACTTCGGCATCCCCTGCCACTGTCTCACGGTTGTGATTAGAAGTTGTCACACAGTACCTGTGGCATGCGGAAGCCACCCTCCCCCTTCCTACTAGAATGACAGCACCTCCTGACCCCTACTCTGCCTCTCCCTCAGGATCAGATGGACATCCTCAGAGACCTGGCAGCATATTTTGAAGAAAGAGACCATCCTGATGCTGGGGACATAAAAGCAAGGCAAGAGTCCTTGGTGTCCCGGTTTGAAGCTCTGAAGGCGCCAATGGGCATCCGGAAAAAGAAGCTCGTTGATTTTCTCCACATGCATCAGATCTGCAGGGACACAGAGGATGAGGAAGCCTGGATCCAAGAGACTGAGCCTTCAGTGGCTTCCACCTACCTTGGTTAGTCCCTGAGCATGAACGGGCTGAGACACGGAAGACCAGGGGCTGCAGGCTGTTGGAGAGATCTGGGACAATCTGGGACATGCTAGTGGGGGCCTGGAGCGTTTACTCCCGCTCTTCCCTCTCACACTCAGGAACAATTTTCCTGTCTTCCATAGAAGATAATTTTTTTTAGATTCATACTGAAAACTTTATCCCCCAAAATAAGGCATGAACAGTGCCATGAATGGAAGACCTCGGGGAAAGCTGGAGTGGCCAGCTTTTTGCTCCTTGCTCTAACTTATGCTCCTGCCAAGGCTCTTGACTGAGCAGTCATGGCTGGTCCTGGAGGTACCAAGTGACTGTGTTTGTAGTGTCAGCACCTCCCATTTACAAAGATCTCAGCTACTACAAGGAGAAAAGGGAAGGGACGGCAGTGAAAGTCCATACTTTCCTTTCCTTTGGGAGCCGTCAGTTCATCACTACTAGTGCCAGGACACAAGTGGAATGCAAACTCAGTACACGTGTACTGGAGACATCTATGAGGAGCTGATGACGGTGGCAGTGGAGAGGCCAGTCTGGGAAAACTTCTAGAAGAGAAAAGACCTCCTTGAAGGGTGGATGGGCATGGAGAGTTCCCGGAAAGTCATTTAGTCGGAAGCATAGGGAAGGCAATTTTGAAGGGATGGGAGATAGAGAGGATGAAGGTGACATCTGGAACTGGGGGGCTTTGAGGGTGGAGGAAATTAACAATGCACAGCATTTAGCCAGTGCTTGTTAGTGTGAGCAGCAAGGGAGGCATGATTTATAAGTTATTTCTAATCTTCACAAAGAAAACTTCAAAACACATAGCATGCCATTTTCACAGCGAAAAAAACCTAGCTTAGAGGATTTAATAACTTTCTGCCACCCATAGGAATCAGCAAGTAAAAGATCCTGCTTTTTACACCATAATGTAAAATTCTGAAAGAAGATGGATTGCATGGCATTGGAATTTTAGCTGAAGAGTTACTTGCCTTTCTATCTATACAGTGACTTATTATTTTTTGTAAAATAGTGAGTTGAATTTTCCTAGTACAAAGAGGCAAGGGAAAGAATAATGCTGGGCAGAGTTATTTGGACAAAGTGGTATGAATTTCAGGAAGCCCACTCAGTGATTACAGCCTCAAAGGGAAAAACGTGTAGCTCCATGAGTTGTAAAGAAGTAGAACAGCCTCTTCTTATTCCATACAATAGAACAACACCAGCCCTTGAAATTGTCTTTTTCTGTAGGCAAGGACCTGATTGTTTCCAAGAAGCTTCTGAACAGACACCAAGTCATCCAGGATAACATTGCCAGCCATGAGCCACGCATCCAAATGATAACGCAGAGGGGAAATAAAATGGTAGAGGAAGGTAGGTATGGTTCAGGTTGAATTGGCCAGTCATCGCTATGCTAAACATCAGGGAAGAAGTTTGTTCAATTTTAGGGCTTCATGGGAATTTAAAGATATCCAATTCACCTTCCCAACGCAGAAACCCCCAGTTGGGCACCTCTGACCGATACAAGGATGTTACAGTATTGCTTATATATTCCAATAACAGGAACCTCCCTGCCTCACAAACCAGTCATTTGTGTTTTTCAGTTAAGCCAAAATTATTAAATAAAATATTTTATGATAATAATCAATTTGCTCTTCTGTAGAAGTTACAGAATTTATTATTATTTTTGGGGATTTTATTTATTTATTCATGAGAGACACAGAGACAGAGGCAGAGACACAGGCAGAGGGAGAAGCAGACTCCCTGCGGGGAAGCCTGATGTTGGACTTGATCCCAGGACCCCGGGACCATGCCCTGGGCTCAACCACTGAGCCACCCAGGGGTCTCGAAGTTACAGAATTTAGAATTTAAATTATAAAGCCCCAAAACAAATCAGGTCCTTTTCCCGCATGGAACTTCCAGGTCTGTGAAGACTTGCCTTGGGTTGCCAATATCTTATAGTCTTGATAGTTAAAAGCACCATTTCTTTAAATTCTTTACTTTATGTAGTCTCAGTATCTCTCCTCCTCCTGGTTTCCCACCTTCAGAAACTGCTTAAATATGACGTTCCAGGTGTGCTGTAAGGAAGGTAGATTGCACTGGGATCCTTCCTCCCTTGATTCAAGAATAGATTGTGGCCAATAAAGAAATAGTTGCCAGCCAGCATCCAGTTATCAAAATATAGCTTAAAATGCATATTGTTGAGCAAAAATTAAGATCTCAACTGAGTGATTCAAACCTAAAAATGTTTATTTATGGTTGCTATTTTACTATAATGACTCATTTTTTTTTCTTGAAATCTCCAGTTGTAATTGTGGATTTCACCTGTTTCTTTCAGTTGTATCAATTTTTGTTTTATGTATTTTGAAACTATGTTATTGTGTGCATATATATTTAGGCTCATGTCTTCTTGATTAATTTAAATATTTAATATTATGATATACAGCTCTCTTTATCCCTGGTTACATCCTGAAGACTACTTGATGCAACTTTATTACAGCCACATCAGCCGTCTTCAATTCATGTTTGCACATTATGTTTCTCCATGGTTTGGCTTGTACTCTGTTTCTTTATGTTTAAAGCAGATTTCTTATAGACAGGATAGAGCTAGGCTTTGCTTTTATGTTATGCAATTTGGTAATCTCTCCCTTTTAATAGGATTGTTTAGACCATTTGCATTTAAAACAGTTATCAATATGGTTAAGCTTAAATCTAGCATCTTACTATTTTTTTCTTTGCCTATCAGTTTCCACTTTCTTTGGATTAATTATGTATTTTTTATGATTCCATTTTATCTCCATATTTGTTTATTAGCTATAGTTCTGTGAGGCATGTGTGTGGGGGAGATGTGTGTATGTATGTTTATTGTAGAGTAGGGATTCTCCAATTGTGGTTTTGTGGGCTTCATAATGATGCTAAGACCTTATTTGCCTTTTTCATATTCATTCTTTTGTAAGTGCACCATGAAATTTTCTGCACAATGTTTGATGATGCCTTTGGTATAATGGTTAATAGAATATATAGTTGTATGTTCTTTTGTCTTGAAATTTTATGTTGAACTATCAAATTCTACACCAGAAACCAATTTTATCATATATGTTACCTAACTGAAATTTAAATAAAAACTTGAAATAAAAAAAAATTATAAAAGGATTCTGGGAGCAAAAATTTAAGAGCCACTGACCTAGGATTTAAAATATAGATCTTTGGGATCCCTGGGTGGCGCAGCGGTTTGGCGCCTGCCTTTGGCCCAGGGCGCGATCCTGGAGACCCAGGATCGAATCCCACGTCAGGCTCCCGGTGCGTGGAGCCTGCTTCTCCCTCTGCCTATGTCTCTGCCTCTCTCTCTCTCTCTCTCTCTGTGACTATCATAAATAAAAATAAAATAAAATAAAATAAAATATAGATCTTTAAAGCATCACATTCTAACTTTATATAATGTCATACATACTATTTCATGTGCAGACTGAGATCCTTAGGCAGTATGTTTCCACTTCTCTTATTTTCTCCTTTGTATACTGAGGTCACACATCTTAATCTTACATGTTATAAACCCCACCATGCACTGTTTCTAATTTTGCTCTACCAATCAATTAGCTTTGAGATTAAGAATGGAGAAGAAAAAGTGTTTTATATTTATTCACATATTTGTGTTCTTCATTCCATTGAAGACATTGATATTTTTACCTTATAACTTTTCTTCTACATTAAGAGCTTTCCCCAATAGCTCTTGTAGTGCATGCCTGCTAGCCATAAATCCTCTAAGCTTTTGTTGGTCTAAAAGACTTCGTAAATTCTTGTTGACAGTTTCTCTTTTTCCAGACTTTAAAGATGCTACTGCATTGTTTTCTTACACTCGGGGTTTCTGATGCAAAGTCTGCTCTCCCAATCTCTGCTCCTGTGTGTAATGTGTCTCTTTCCTCTGTTATTCTTTTAAGCTTTTTATCACTGGTTTTCAGAAATTTGATTACAGTATAACTTGATGCGGTTTTCTTTGTTTTTTGGATTTGGCGATCACTGAGCCTCTTGGAGCCTCCAGGGAACACTCTAACCTGGAACTGATTTCGTGATGAGTCCACCACCAGAGCATAATTCAGTCCGCTTTGGTGGGAGCTGATGTTAACTACCCACAGCCCTATGTGAGCCTCCGGTATTTTGGCCTCTTGCTTTTCAGTCCCCCTGTCCTCACTTTGAGGAGTCTCGTGACACATGTGTGTTAGGAGTCATCAATCAGTCAGACAGGCGAGGGCACCCCCTGCAGCCTCTGAGGCTCCATCTGTGTGAGGCAGGCTCCTTCTCGGCCATCCCGCCCGCCCCAGCTCCCTCTGCCGCTCAGCTCAGCGTGACAGCCAGGTCTACCTGGCATTGACCCCCACACTACAGCCCAGAGACTGCCCTGCGCCTGAGGGCACACCTCATTTCTTTTCCTTCTCTGAGGAGTCACAATTTTCTGCCTGTGGTCTGAATATCATCGGATCTTGCGGTCTGTCCTGTTCTCTAGTTAAGGTGGGAGAACAGGTCCTGTGGGAATAAATCCCTTTGGGACAATCTGCTGGATTTCCTATTTGCTCTAGAGAATACATGTTTTTGGAGCAGGACCCACACCTAGGTTCTCTGTTTTCAGGTCTGTGTATCACAGACTATACCACCCCCTTCATCTCCACCCATGCACACCCATCCTCCAGGAGCACCTACTCATGCTCAATCTCAGGTCATTCTAACTTCCAGGAATTTAGGTAAATTGCCACACTGACTGCAGGTAGCCGGAACCTCATGCCTCCCTTTCTCTCTCCCAGGTCACCAAGAGGATTAAAGTATAGTGATGTAAATGAGGCTAATCCTTACCCTTTCTATAACTACTCCATAGGGCACTTTGCTGCAGATGAAGTGGCCTCTAGGATAAAGAGTTTGAATGACAACATGGAGTCTCTGCAGGCTCGGGCTGCTAGACGGCAGAATGATCTTGAAGCCAATGTCCAGTTCCAGCAGTACCTGGCTGACCTGCATGAAGCAGAAGCATGGATTCAAGAGAAGGAACCTATTGTAGACAACACTAACTATGGGGCTGATGAAGAAGCAGCTAGGGTAAGGTGGGCATGGGGGTGGACATTGTCTAGTACTCACCAAATAGTACCAAATTAGATTATGAGATAGCTACAGGTTCTGTGAGATTATTTTGGGGTTTCCGGAGGGGTAACTTTTGGTCTTCACCAGTTGGGGTAACCTCAGAATTGACACAAATCCTGAAAGGTACACTACATTTTCCTGATCCCACAGAGATTCATAGATTCCTTAAAGATTGTCTAAACCTGAAAAAGTGTGACTAGGGATCCATACTTACCTTGGTCCAATCCTAAATTTCCCGGTATAATCATGGAATTTCATAAACCAACCATGGTTCTAAGATAAATACACTATTTATTTTATTGACATAAAATCAGACAGACATGCTGGAGCAAGAAGAATCTCAAAGGTCATAGTTACCCTCTGTGTCAACTTCTCATTTTACTCATTGTCTTGTAGTAAATCAGTATAGTTTTTAACAAACCTTCAGCACTAGAAATAATTGCAGTGGGCATCCAAAGCTATGCTAGTGTTTAATCCCACAAAATAACATCAGCAGCAGCACCCTGTCCTAGCGAAGATGTGTGTCTAACATTTGTGCCATTTTGACTTTAAAGCAAACGTATTGAATATATTGAAATTGTTGATTTTTTAACTCCTATTTTTCTGATATCTGCAAATTTAGAGTTAAAAAATAACCTCTTTATTATAGACGGAAAGTGTCTCTTATTAGGAATTAGGACAATTGAGGGAACCCAAATTAATAGCTGAATGACCCCCAGGAATGCTTAGTGCTCCTCCGGTCTTCACTTCTAATCATCTCTCATCAACAAATCTAGGCTCTCCTAAAGAAGCATGAGGCCTTCCTGGTGGACCTGAATGCATTTGGCAACAGCATGCAAGCCCTGCGGGACCAGGCAGTGGCCTGCCAGGTGAGAAGGCGTGGACACGCCAGGTACCACACTCCCCCCAGACTAAATGGGATTCTCTTTATTACCATCTTTTACTTCTAATAGCCCAGGAAACAATGCAAAGGACTAATTTCTCTGTTGCTTATAAGCAGGAATTGTAACCTCTTTGTAGCATTTATAGAGATTCAGTCCACAAGGGGTTCTCGGTGGGTGAGTGTGATCACATGCTCATAGATGTACTCTCGCTTTCCATCTTCCTACCTTTCACATTCCCATCCCTGTTTCTTACCTGCCTCCTTTATATACACCTTTCTTTCTTATAGTCCTTCCTGATTCCTTGTCTTTCTTCTTGGTTGTTTTATACACTTATTAAATGTCGACTGTACGCAAGCTTGAATAAAAAATAATTCTGACCCCAGGAAAATTGCAGTCTATTAGGAGATCAGAAAGTTCAGCAAGTAAGTGCATATGACAGATATATGGACATGAGAAAGAGTCTCAGAGGAAGGAGTGTTCTCCTCTCTTGAAATAAGAATGTTGGAAAGTAGGAAGATCTTTATAGCTGAGGTGAACCACTTTATCTGAGTTATTTTTTCTTTTTTATTTATTAGTTTAAGAGAGAGAGAGAGAGCATGAGCAGGAGAAGAGAGAGAGGAAGGAGCAGACTCTCCACTGAGCAGGGACCCTGATGTGGAGCTTGACCCCAGGACCATGATATCATGACCCATGCTGAAGGCAGATGCTTAACCAACTGAGTCAGGGGTTCAGGTGCCCCTGAAAATTTTTTTTAATTTTGACTTTCTGGATTTTTTTTAAGTTGGTTTACTGTGCAGATGAAGAGAAGAAGGGCTTTTCTACTCATTAAACAATGAAAGCAAAGACACCAAAGCACAGAATAATCAGGTGTATTTCGGAAATGGGTCATGCAAATGCTGGCAAGTGTGAGGATGCCCTAGCCCGTGGTGAGAGCTTGTCCTGGAGAGTGGCAAAGCTGGGACCCACTGAGTGACGGAGGCACCTCCCTGGGGTAGCAGAAGGAAAAAGAGAGACACCTGATACCATCTTTCTAAGGAGAGGCTCTGCGCTCACACACTAGGAGTAGACAACAGACATAGGCACCGCATTCCAGGTCACCATGTGTGTTTAGAGCCTGCGTGCTGTGTCTCCCTCTACCTGTATGGTGAAGTCTAAGCAAGGACAGATGGATGTGTGCATTGTGTGTGCTGAGGAAACACGATACTCAAGGGATGTAAGTCAGCTGAGTCTGTAAGGGGAGGCACACATCTTCTGCTCTAATCTGATGCCGGGGTGGGCCATCGCTTACAAAGAGGTGTGGTATTCTTGTTCATCCTCTCAGAGGTACATTTGCAGAAAGTGTCAGTCAGAGAAGGCTATACTTCGGAGAGCAGGCTGTTTGCTAGAGAGAGATCCAAGATCTTTGATCTCAGGCCAGGTGTCTGTTTTTATAATTCTGTGGCCTTTCCTGTGCTGTAGGTCACCCACCTCTCAAAAAAAAAAAAAAAAAAGAGTCCACATTTTCTTGACGCAATAATTTAAAGATGAAGAAGCGGTTGGGAGTGTTTTCAGTGGAGGCCCAGGAAATGCCGAAGGTGATGAGAGATAGTGGGTCTTTCACTTTCTCAAATAATCTTCTGAAATGTTGACGCATATAATCCTTTATTACCTGCTTTACGAACCGGAGGCCTAGAGCGCTTAATTTGTTTCTGACCAACTACATGCTCACTTGCTCATTCTGAGTTCGTACTTCCCGGCCTGTGTGCCCTTCAAGCGTCAGGGTGGAGCCGCGTCTCCACGAACATGTCGCAATCTCTGTCTTGCTGGTAGCTGCGTGGGAGGCTCCAGCTCCAGGGACAGTGTAGAGACTGTAGAGGACGTGTTGCCAGCAGGTGACAGACATGATCCTCTCCCTCTTTTGTTCAGCAACAACAGCCTGCGCCAGTGGAAGGAGTGGCTCGAGAACAGAGGGTGGTGGCCTTATATGACTTCCAGGCCCGCAGCAACCGAGAAGTCACCATGAAGAAAGATGATGTCTTAACTCTGCTCAGTTCCATCAACAAGGTGACTTTCCCTTCTAACCTGCTTCCCATTGGCAAGACAGCTCTTCAGTAGTCAGCTCTCCCGGCCCTGCAGGTAGCCGTATTTTAGCCAAACAACATTTTCCTGTTGCTGCCTCTCTTAAATAGCTATAATTTATTCAGTAATATCTTTCCTCAAGATACTGCATGAGATCCTGTATATATCCTTTGGGGTTATAAGACCAATTACACTTAATAAAATGAAGACTCAAAGAGCATAGTAAGTAGGAAGCCCAAAGACAAAGAAGTGATGAATGGCAGTTCCCTAATACTAAACTACCCCTTTCTTGTCACCTGTTTGTCCCTCTCCTGTCCCAGTGGTCCTAGTGCTAGAACCACATGGGCTGGATGAGGAGCAACCTGAAGAAAGAGAAGTCTCATGTCAACTGGTTTTCTTTAATGTGTGAGGAACAGATCTGTGAAAGAGCCTGTGAGAAAAGGGAGAAAATATGACTCTTTTTGTGAAAGCTCAAAGGACTTTTCACATCCTAATAATTTCCAAAAATTACTGGGGAGAAAAGAAGAGAGTTTGGGATGTTGTTGCCCCGAGAGTGAGCGAATTTTTGAGAGGGAGGATGGGTGTTCCATGATGAAATAAGCTGTGTGCCAGTCCCGCTTTGTCTTTGCTCAGATTTTTCCCTTGTCATCCTGTTGTGCTCCGAGGACATTGACTCCAGAGTATTAGTTCAGTGACATCCCAAACTGCTCTGTGGGGCCCAGGGTGATACTTTAACACCAAACATCCACATAAGTGAGTTCCAGGGCCATCCATGCACAAGTTTTAGGTGCTCTGGGAGAGGGGTGAAGAGGAGATGCCCATGCCGGCCATCAGCAGCAATGGCTTGTTTCTTGTGCCTTCAGTCTGCTCCCGGGCCTATGGACTTAGTTCTGAGAGTTGGAGCCCCTCCTATCTGTGGTTTTCCAAGAACTAAGGAGGGAATGGGGCTCTCTCTCCCTTCAGGACTGGTGGAAAGTGGAAGCTGGCGACCACCAAGGCTTTGTGCCTGCTGTCTATGTCAAGAAACTGACTCAAGATGAGTTTCCCATGCCCCCCCAGCGGCAACAAGAAGAACTAAGCACCATCGCCCAGCGCCAGGAAGACATCGAGAACCAGTAAGTTGTAGAGGCACTACTGGCAGAGACACTTCTCATGACTCTGCAGCTGTTAAGATTAGCGATGCAGTCGTAACGTCACAGATTTTAGGAGCTAAAAGTAAACTTCAGGTCCTTGAAATACTTCGGATTTTGTTTGAGAACCTTAAGTCAATTGCCTGAGGTCGGGCACTTGGCAGGACCTCTGAGGGTTATGGAAGGCCGTCTGACGTCCGTGTGAACTTAGTTTACCGTACGAGGCTGCTTCTCATCCAGTGTCGGCAGGCGTGTGAAAATCCCACACCTAGAACAGGGAAGGGGTGATGCCTGTCACGCTATTGGAACATTGGAATTTTGTATTATTTTTAATGGAAATAAATTATTTCCAGTGTATTCGTCTCTCCGCTCTCAATGCTTGTTTCCTCCCCAGGTTTATTTCCTCCTTCCCTCTGGTCTTCTTTTGATTTCCCCTCTGTCTCCTTCTTGTTCCCTGCACCCTCCCTGCTCCCACTCTTCTGTGTTTCCCCCACGTTTCAGGAGTCTGTTCCCACTCTGTTCCTGCGCACAGGTACCGCTCCCTCCTTGACAGAGCAGAAGAGCGCAGGCGTCATTTACTGCAACGCTACAACGAGTTTCTGCTGGCCTACGAGGCAGGCGACATGCTGGAGTGGATCCAAGAGAAGAAGGCGGAGAACACTGGGGTGGAACTCGATGATGTCTGGGAGCTGCAGAAAAAATTTGACGAGTTCCAAACGGTGAGAGCAAGCAACCTTCCCTTCCAAGTGGCTTTCTGACAGTGACCACTGCTTCCTTTTATTCCACATCTCCTCCCAAGTGGCTCCTCAACCAATGCTCCTCAAATGCATTAGTTGCATTTGGTAAATATCCTTTCCAGAGCAGTTGAGAGTTCTACATCTCAAATCTCCCTCTGGGTCTCAGAGGTGGAAGGAAAATACAGAGGAGACTAGTGGCCCTGGCTCTGCAGCCTGCAATTCCTGATCCCACGGGAGTGCTGATCTCCCTGAGTTCTTCAGCACTTGCCCCATGCGGTACTGAATTCTGGGATCCCAGGTTGAGGTGGGAGCTGCAGAACTCTTGAGAAGCTCTAATTATGAGGCAGAAGCTGAAGTGGGAAGGTGGAAAGCACAACCCTATTTTACAGCTGGAGAGTTCCTAAGTTTCTGCCTGCCTAAAACCCTCCATTTTTTGTTCTCACAGATTCATTCCATGTGTTATCTAGCAGTGAATATAAACCTCTTCCTTGCTTTCTTTTTCTTGTGATGCCTTCCACATAGAATTCAAGGCGACACATAGATGATGCATAGATAAGTAGATAGATGGTAGATAGATGATACATGGATAGACGGATAATAGACAATAGACAGATAGATAAATGGATAACAGATAGATGATAGATGATGGATGGATGGATAATGATAGATAAATAAATAGATAGGGATCATATATACACATATGGAATATTTAAAGAAGGAGGAAAGTGAAAGAAAGGGAGGCAAGGACAAAATTATAAAAGAACTCCAAGAACGACACTCCCACGAAGAAGCTCATACAGAGGCCTTTGTACCATGTAACAGACGATATCATCCCCATAGGCATCGTGATGTGCTACCCAGAGCTATTTCTTACAAAACCCCTTAACACAAGCAGATTGCAACGTAGTCCGTGAAATTCTCTAGAAGGCAGAGGAGTTTGTGTTGGCAGGAAAGCACAGGACACGGTTCAGGTAGAGAACCCTCTGATGGCATCATTTTTTTTAATATAAATTTATTTTTTATTGGTGTTCAATTTGCCAACATATAGAATAACACCCAGTGCTCATCTCGTCAAGCGCCCCCCTCAGTGCCTGTCACCCAGTCACCCCCACCCCCCCACCTCCCCTTCTACCCCCCCTACTTTGTTTCCCAGGGTTTGGAGTCTCTCATGTTCTGTCTCCCTTTCTGATATTTCCCACTCATTTTTTTCTCCTTTCCCCTTTATTCCCTTTCACTATTATTTATATTCCCCAAATGAATGAGACCATATAATGTTTGTCCTTCTCCGATGGACTTACTTCACTCAGCATAATACCCTCCAGTTCCATCCACGTCGAAGCAAATGGTGGGTATTTGTCGTTTCTAATGGCTGAGGAATATCCCATTGTATCCATAGACCACAGCTTCTTTATCCATCATCTTTCTATGGATGCCAAGGCTCCTTCCACAGTGTGGCTATTGTGGACATTGCTGCTAGAAACTGATGGCATCATTTAACGCAGGAGAGATTTTTAAGGACTCTCCAACATTGGACATGCTCCACACTCCAGAAAAATGGCGGCTCTCTTGCCAAGTTCTTGCTAGTCCCTGGGGGTCAGGGGGGTGTAAAGGGACTTTTCTCTGTGGCGGGGGGAGCGGGGCAGCTTCTTGTGCATCTCAAGCGACATTAGTGATATTGATATTTAGCCAAATCGGGGCAGAGATGAGCAGGCAGGTATCCTGAGGAGAGGATTTATACCACTTTGGACAAATTTTCCCACCCAGGATTTGAAGGCCAATGAGCCTCGGCTGAGGGATATCAACAAGGTGGCAGATGATCTTCTATTTGAAAAGCTTCTAACACCGGAAGGAGCTCAAATACGACAGGTAAGTAAAGCCTCTTCCGGGACCCTCGCTGCCAGGCTGAGCTCCAGGAAGGGCGGAGGGTCCACACCTCACTTAAATACACTCAACTTCATATTTCACGGGTCAGCTAGGACAGGCCAAAGTATAAAGCTGGCTTCAGGAAAGGTCAAAGGTGACAGTTCAAACAGTCCAGCCATGTATATATTTAAATTGACCTCAAATCTATACACTGCAACACATGCCTCCCACCTCCCCCCATCTTCACTTGCAGACACAGAAAGTTCATGCTCAGATACACGAATGCAAAGAAAATGTAGGTAAGAAGCTGTGAGGGTGGAAGGGGTTAGTCAGGAGAGCAGACTGCAAGAGACAGGCACTGATAAAATCTGATGAAAGGAGAAAAACATAAGTCAATACAGACGGGAGGTGGGACATCCTAGACCTGATTAAGATTGGGGCAGCCCGGGGGGCTCAGTGGTTTGGCACCGCCTTTGTCCCAGGGCATGACCCCGGAGTCCCGGGATTGAGTCCCATGTCGGGCTCCCTGCATGGAGCCTGCTTCTCCCTCTGCCTGTGTCTCTGCCCCTCTCTCTGTGTCTCTCATGAATAAATATATAAAATCTTAAAAAAAAAAAAAAAGATCCCCAGCAATCCACCCAGAAAGAGTATTGGTAGGAGGGCCGCAGACCTAGGAGCTCAAACCCATGAGCAACGAGGGGCATGTGCCAGGGCCAGGGCTGACTTAACACTCCTCCAATTTCTCCTCTGGTGGCCAGGGTCTGTGTTTTCAAGATGCAGATCTGATCATAATACCCCCATCCCCTCATTTTCCCATTGTTCTTAGGACAAAGGCCCCCAATCCTATACCACTTCCATGCTGTCATCTGTCCCTGACTCTTCACCTGAGCCCCTCAAACCGCCTGTGGGAAGAAAGACGGTGTTACTAGAGGGTCCTGGGCAGACTGGTGGCTATGGGGACAAATAAAATCTTAAAAATAAATAAAATCTTAAAAAAAATAAATAAAATCTTAAAAAGAAAAAAGTTTGAGACCTATAAAAGATCGAGTGAACATGAGTGGGATGCCTAGTCTAGCTCCCTGGGTTGTCCTAAGCCAGGGAAGATGAGTTCTCTGCCTCTTTTCTGGTGGCTGATGTGTGGTCGGAGGGGGAAGGGGTGTGTGTAGGAACAACTCAGCTACTCCCACAGAAAGTAGAGCTCTAAGTGGCTGTTTGGTGTGGTGGGTTCAGGATGTGGGGTATGATGGCGGCTGACTCCCAGGGTAGCACGCCCGCTCGTCTCCTGGAGGCTGGGCTGTGGTCTCTGTAGCGGCGAGCACCAGTGGCTCCCTAGGGGGGCCCCGCACTGAAACATCAGGCTGGGACGGACGCTCACCCCTTTCTCAACGGCACGGATGAAGGGCCAAGCGCAGGTGCTCCGGGGATGGAGGAAACCTGTGCAGCTTCCGAAGGAGATGACGTGACAACACAGCATGACTCAGGCCTCTCCGGGTCTCTCGGGCAGCCCCGAGCGAGCAGAGTTAGCTCCTCAGCTACCGCCTGTTGTGTCTGCGTCTTTTAGGAGTTGAATACCCGCTGGGACTCCTTGCAGAGGCTTGCGGAGGAGCAGCGCCAGCTGCTGGGCAGCGCCCACGCTGTCCAGGTGTTTCAAAGGTGAGCAGGTAACCCTGAGCGGCAGTGCCGCCCTAGAAAGCGTCGAAGCCCCGAGTCGGCCTGCTGCAGGGGAGGCAGGGCCATTGGCAGGACAAGGCCGAGGCGGAGATCGGAGTGGGGCAGGGGATGCTGGAGCAGGTTCCTTCCTCGGCCCACGGTGTCCTCGCAGGTGACTTGCTCTAATCCCCGAGCCTGGGTGCTAGGGGACCCCGGTGCATGATCAGCAGTTTTCACGAAAGGTAGCGAGACTTGGAGAGGAGACAACCAGTGAGCATAATCAGCTTTGTGAGCTGCAGTAGGGAGCGGCGAGCCACGGGCCACGTTGGCCCTCACCGATCCTTTGGCCATTTTTTATGTCTGGTCCCAAGTCTGTGTGTGATTCCACATTCGTGTCCGCACACACGTGGGCAAGCAAACAGCCGAGCCATAACCGGACCGCTTCGCCGGTATGAACGTGGCTGTGAATATTGGGGGCAGAGAAGCAGCCACACACAGGCGCGGGGCGGAGGCTCCGGCAGGCGGCGTGGCCGAGCCTTGAGCAAATGCTCCCCCGAGGCCCGGTCCCCGGGGCCAGCTGGGCCAGCTGCGGAGTGCACCGTCGCTCCAGGTCCCTTACTCTCGTGAGCCAGGGAGGCAGACGACACGAAGGAGCAGATGGAGAAGAAGCTGCAGGCCCTCGGCGCTGCCGATCCCGGCTCCGACCTGTTCAGCGTGCAGGCCCTGCAGCGGCAGCACGAGGCCTTCGAGAGAGACCTCCTGCCCCTGGGGGAAAAGGTGAGACGTGCGCGCCAGGCTGTGCGGGCCTGTGCGGGCCTGAGCCCTCGGCCGCTCCGCATGCCCTGGGCCTCCCACGGGCTCCTGTCCACCCAGGCCCCTTCCTCCCATTCCCCTCACTTGCCCTTGCACCGGTCCCTCAGACAAGCGCGCCGGAGGGACACCCGGGACCACGACCATGGAGGGAAGCCGTAGGAAATGACCCGGGCTGCCCAGATGCCCCTCTAGTGGCTCCCCAGCATGTGGACCGTCGGGGGGGCCACAGCCGGGACAGCCCGGGCCGGCGTGGGGGTCTCCTTCCCGGGCACCTGACCGCCCTTACTCCTGCTCCACCTCCAAGGGCCTCTGCAAGCCGCCAGCTGCGCTCTGGGCCAAGTCGCAAGCTTGGCATTACGGCGCGGGGCGGAAAGGGCACAGCAGATGTCTACAGTGAAAAGCCCCTCGTGTTGAAAGTTGGGGCCCCCGGGTTCACTGCTGGGTTCCCCCTGGTCAGCAGCCACTTGAGCACCCTGCCGGCCCCCCCATCCTGAGAAGAAGGTGGCAAGGCGTCAGGGCGGAGCACCCGGGCAGGTGCAGCGCCGACCGGAGGGACTGGCGCAGCCTGGTGGGGACGGGGCGCCTGCGGCCTGCCTCCGTCTTCGGGGGCAGCGTCGGGGGGTCGGGGGAAGCCTCTGCAGGAGTGGCCTCTCCTCAGAGCCCTCGCACTTCTGCAGGTGACCCTGCTGGCGGACACAGCTGAGCGGCTCTGCGAGTCTCACCCGGATGCCGCAGGCCACCTGCAGAGCCAGGCCACAGACCTGACGGAGGCCTGGCACGGCCTGCTCAGGGGCACGCAGGATCGGAGGGACAGCCTGGACGAGGCCCGCAAGTTCTACACGTTCCTCACGAAAGCCAGGTAGAGCTCCCAGGGCGGCCCCACGGCGTGGGCTGGGCAATCTCCGGGGGCAGGCCGCGCCTCGATGCTCCACGGCGGGGGCACCTGTGCCAGGGGACCGGTCGCGCGGGCACGTCCTCTGCAGCGGGAAGGCGGGAGGAGCACGGGCAACCGTGGCAGAGCACGACTGGCGCAGACACACGCCGTGCCAGATGCACCGGCTCGTTGAGGATGGTGCGGCCAGAGCTCGGTGAGCGTGTCAGAAGCTCAGGCCGGGTACCAGGCCAGGAGCACACATGCGTTGGGGTCAAATCCTAGAGCTCTCCCGTTGCCTTTCTGGAGAGTCCAGACATTATTGCCACAGTCGAGCAAGCAGACCCCATCTTGTGAGGCCAGTCCCACCTCTGCACCACTGGGCCGTCTGCCAGGAGGAGCATTGGAATTGAGGATCCGGGAAGTAGGGGCTCTCGATGTAATACTTTTTTTGGGGGGAAAAAGGACTTTTGGTAAATAACTGCAGCTGCTCTTGGCAACCCCACCCCAGTTACGTCTGGAAGACCATAGCTTTTAATACAACGTAAGTAAGCAGCAGCCAGAGCCACCCCCAGATCATGTCGGTGCTCCCGGCTCTCCGTGGGCTCGGGCTCCGCTCGGACTTCAGGTTCCAAGTCAGATGCCGCCTCCTTTCCTTTCCGAGATCTCAGATCTCACTCGTCTTGACACAGAAGTAATACTCCCCCTCTCTGAGCAACTCTGACTCCTACCTTCACCTCTTAACGACTCTCCTGCTTTTCACGCTGTTTTTGAAAGAAATAAGTATTTGCCCCTTGTGTTTTGTTTCCGTTTAATCTAAGGTGTGAACTGCTCTTCAGCAGGGTTCGGTGCTTAGTAAGCAGCCAAGGAGACTTAGTTGTTTGACGAAGTGAATACAGGAGTTTATGAAAGAAGCTATGATCTATGTATACAATGGAATATTCCTCAGCCATTAGAAATGACAAATACCCACCATTTGCTTCAACGTGGATGGAACTGGAGGGTATGATGCTGAGTGAAATAAGTCAATCGGAGAAGGACAAACATTATATGGTCTCATTCATTTGGGGAATATAAATTGTAGTGAAAGGAAATAGAAGGGAAGGGAGAAGAAATGTGTAGGAAATATCAGAAAGGGAGACAGAACATAAAGACTCCTAACTCTGGGAAACGAACTAGGGGTGGTAGAAGGGGAGGTGGGCGGAGGGTGAGGGTGACTGGGTGACAGGCACTGAGGGGGGCACTTGACAGGACGAGCACTGGGTGTTATTCTGTATGTTGGCAAATTGAACACCATTAAAAATAAATTTATTATTAAAAAAGAAATAAAATGCATGCACCCACTATAATCAACTAAAAAATAAATAAAATAAAATTAAAAAATAAAATAAAAAATAAAATAAAATAAAATAAGGGGAAAAAAGAAAAGAAAAAAAGAAAAGAAAAGAAAAAAAAGAAAAGAAAAGAAAAGAAAAGAAAAGAAAAGAAAAGAAAAGAAAAGAAAAGAAAAGGCCTTTCTGCCCTTGAGTGGATGTTTGTGGTTTCTCCAGCCAGAGGAAGGACTCTCTGTATGTGATGCTCAATTTGGGCATCACACAGAATTGCAGATGAGGGCACTGTTAGCTTGACATTCACCTTCTGGGACCTGGACCTTTGCTCTCTTCCTCATTCCCCTTGACTGCTAACAGGGAGAGGTGGGCCCTCGTCTCATCAACAGCATGGAGTGCATGGGGGGGGGGGCGGTGTATGTGTGCTGGGAATAAAAGTAAGAATGAAGACATACCTTCCCTGAGATTCCATATAAGATAGATCTTCAAACCCAAGAATCTACTTTTTAAGAACAAGAATTATTAAGAGCAATGGAATACGTATTGGTTCAGGATGTAAGTGTCTGGGTTCTAGTCCAGATGCCTGGTTTTACTTGTATTGATTACATGGGCAAATCGCTGGCATTCTCTAGGCTGACCTCCTCATCTCCAAACCAAAAGCAAAAGAGTTCCCAGGATTCCGTAGAGGATTATTGCAAGAACTGAAAGAGATAACATGGATGAAGATAGGTTCAAGCATAAGGGACTGACATTATTAAGTCAAACAGTGTAAACAACAGGCGGATGTAGTGATTCATCACTTACATCTGACACCCAGTGCCCATCACAAGGGCCCTCCTAATGCCCAGCACACATCTAGCCCATCCCCCGCCCACTTCCTTCAATCAACCCTCAGTTTGTTCTTTATCATCATGAGTCTTTTATGGTTTGCTTCTCTCTCTCTTTTTTCTCCCCTCCCCCTGCAATGTTCATCTGTTTTGTTTCTCAAATTCCACATATGAGTGAAATCATGGTATTTGTCTTTCTCTGACTTATTTAGCATAATACACTGTAGCTCCATCCACATTATGGCAAATGGCAAGATTTCATTCTTTTTGATGATTGAGTAATATTCCATTGGGTATAAATGTATGTCACACATCTTCTTTATCCATTCATCAGTTGATGGACACTTGGGCTCTCTCCATAGTTTGACTATTGTAGATAATGCTGGTATAGACATCGGGGAACATGTACCCTTCAAATATTAACTAACTAGAATTTAAGTAAAATTCTGAAAAAAAAATCTTAGCAAAATTAAAAAAAAAACACACTTCCAATTGGTTTCTAGTAAATCATCTTTATCACACTTATGTCTTTTCCCTGTTTTTTCCTTTTCCTTGGAATTTTTCTTAGGCATCGTTACCATATTCTAGAAAGTGTCGATCTGTCTTCATCTCTGTAACTTTATATTTTAGATCTCTTTCCTTTTAAAAGATTATTTTCATTCTTTATACACAAGCATAGTAATGCATAACAAATTTACAATAATAAATTTGCCTTTTAAAACAAACAGGATACCTGGGGGGCTCAGTGGTTGAGCATCTGCCTTCAGCTCAGGTCATGATCCTGGTGTCCTGGGATCGAGCCCCACATTGGGCTCCCTGCTCAGTGGGGAGCCTGCTTCTCCCTCTCACGCTTTCCCTGCTTATGCTTTCTTTTTGTCAAATAAGTAAATAAAAATCTTTAAAATAAACAAACAAACAAAAACCAGTGTGAACAACAAACCTAAGATCTGAGAAGCATATAAAGCCAGATGCACTGGGGGTTATTCTGTATGTTAATAAATTGAACACCAATAAAAAATAAATTTAAAAAAATTTATAAAACAAACAACAAAAAAATAAAGCCAGATGCAAGGTGTTAATCTAGATGTATTTTTTAGAGAGGAAAAGCCAAGGACGGACAGCCCTCTCTCGAGCTACAAGACTTTCTTGTCAATCCCAATACATCTATTTCTCTAGAGACCTGGACAACTGGATCAGTAGCATTAGTGGCATAGTATCATCACAGGAGCTGGCTGATGATTTAATTGGCACGGAGATCCTGCTAGAGCGACACCAGGTATGGCTACAAAATCCACAGCTACTAGTCACATGACCTCCCAAACTTCCCTCATTTTATGACATTGCTGAGATGCCACTGGTACTACCAATCTCTCCCTTTTTCCAACATAGGAGCGTCGTGCTGACATGGAGGCAGAGGGTCCCACCTTCCAGGCCTTAGAAGACTTTGGTGCAGAACTTATAAGGAGTGAGCACCGTGCCAGCCCTGAAATTGAAGAAAAACTTGAAGAGATCAGGGTAAAGAAAGGTGACTTGGAGAAAGCTTGGGAACAACGCAAGAGGATGCTGGATCAGTGTCTGGAGTTGCAGGTAAAGCAAAATTCACCCCATTGAGAAGGATTGGCCTTAGTCTGTTCCTTCTGTGCAAATTTGCAGTCACTACAGGTGCTCCTTTCACTGCGCTTGCCCTCCTGTGGGCACACGGGCATGTCTTGGCAATCTGCCATTGTGCTCTCATTATTGTGATGTTCTTTGCTCTTATCCCTGCGAGGAGAGCCAAACAAAGTGGGGATCAACTATTGGCATGAGATGAGGTGATTATAATGTATTTATTGATTGAGAGTTTGGCTGATTGGTTCTTTTTGAGAACCTGCTGTGTGCAGAGCCCTGGAAATACAAAGATTAGTAAAATAACACCCTTTTTCTTAAGTAGTGACATTAGACATGTAGACAGGCCATTCTAATACAGAGGGATTATTAATAAAACAAAATGTATGAAAGTTTTGAGGCTAAAGAAGAGGGAGTGATTAGTGCCAGGGAGGGAAAGGATGAACATCCTGAAGGTAGTGTTTATGAGAGTCCTAAAGAAATAACCAGCCAGCATCTGCCTTGTGCAACATACGGGAAATGCACCCTGGGAATGGAATATAGCTTATATAAAAACATAAAATGTGTCTTTAGGGAAGAGTAAAAGGTCCAGTATAGGTAAGATTCATGGTATGAATGTTTCTTTGAAGAACATAAGCAACCCTTACGGGACCCCTTATGTCAGTGCCATAGGAGAGGGATCAGTCATTTCCTCTGTCCCTTGGATTGGATATAACCTCTTCCTTCGTTCCTCATAGTTGTTCCACGGGAAATGTGATCAGGCTGAGGGCTGGATGCTGGCACGTGAGAACTCCCTGAGGTCAGAGGGAGAGAGTTCCTTAGACAGTCTGGAGGCCTTGTTGAAGAAACGGGATGACTTGGACAAGGCAATCACTGCGCAGGTAATAACTAATATAAGAATTCCAATAATGAATATTAATAATAATAACAGAAATTCTATATATGTATGTAGTTTTATGATTCACAAGTATCTTAATTTGCTTTTTACAGAGAGCTCTGAGCAGACAGGGCAGCTTGACACAGTGGCTTAGTCTTACCCAAGTTCACTCATGGCATCAGACCGCCTTACTGCAGCCCAGGTTTTTACAACCTAACAACCTTTTAGATTTGGAAGTGACTTTATATGCCGGTTATTCCAAAATCCCACCCAGTGCAGGAGTCACCCTCTGCCACGGTCATGGGAGGAGTCTGTTCTTTAGGGAGCTCAGTACCATAGGAGTCAGTACAACAGGAGTCCCTACCAGGAGTTCAGTACCCCAGGAACTCAGAACCATCTTATTGTCATTATTAATATTTCTCTTCCTGTTGAGTTAAAAGCCATTTTCATGGCATTTACCTTTTGGCCCTGGTTTTGTTCCCCCTTGTGAAGCCACAAGGGGTATCTCTGTTCTTTTCTCAGAGGGAGTCTGGGATTGCACTGAAAGCCTAATCCCCAGGGATCTGGATTTTTTTCTTTTCCTCTATCTAGGAAAATAAGATCACTGAGCTAGAACATGAGACAGAGCGGCTCGTAGCTGATGACCACTATGCCAAGGACGAGATTGCTGCTCGCTTCCAACGGGTGCTGGACAGGTCAGGCCTGAGCAAGTGTTTTTGTGAGCTAAGGAAGACATAGCAGAGCAATCTCTTTGCTAGCATGGAGGATAGGGGTCACACTCTGAGTTCTTTTCATTTCTAAATGCCTAAAACTATCTTGTGACTTGCGAACATTTCTGATCCAGGCTCAACAGAATGAAAGGCATGGAAAATAACTTAAAAATTACTGATTTAGCCACTATATATTTGAAAATAATGAGACTATGCAACAACTAGATCTATCAATATAATATGCACTATTATATGTAATATATGCATGTATATAAAATGTAATATTATAATATACAACTAAATAATATATAGCTATGTTATATATAGTATAAAAATTTATAAATAATGAGAGGAGAAAGGACAGGTTGGCAAACGGGAAGATTGCAGATATGGCATCAAAGCTTGGTGGGAGGGTCAAGGGCAGAGAGTGATCCAGCCTCCTCCCCCAGATGGAATGCTCTTAAAGAACTACTGGTTGCTGAGAGAACAAAACTCGGCAACTATACTGACCTCAAAAAGTTCTACCATGACCTTGAGGACCTGGAGGAATGGATCAGCGAGATGCTGCCCATAGCCTGCGATGAATCCTACAAAGATCCCACCAACATTCAGGCAAGTTCAAAATAGGAATTTTGGAAAACTCTGACAAACCCAGATTGTGGGGTGAAGGGTCAGCTCCCTACACAGAACGCTTCCTCACTGTTGAGACCACTGCCCTGCCCTCGGGAGCTTCCAAGTCTAATGTGAAGGGGCGGGTCTTTCAGAAGGCACCATTAGTTATAACAGAACATTGACTCTTTCTTAGAAACAGAGTTTATCTAACTTGCTTCCTTAGATTACAGGGTAATTTGGCTTCTGCTTTCCCTTCAGAGAAAATACCTGAAGCACCAGACCTTTGAAAATGAGGTCCAAGGCCGAGCCGAGGAGGTGAAGGAAGTCCTCGATTTGGGGAACTCTCTGATTGAGCGGGATGCATGTGAGGGCAATGAAGAAACCATGAAGGTAGGGATTCTGCTCAGGGTGGTTTGGGCTAAATGCACCTTCGGAGAAGCCTCTTCCTCCTTCAGCGTTTCCACGGGTGGGGATGCGGAGTGTGTTCTGTGGTTAACAGTCTTCCCTCTGACCGTCCACAAAGAAGGTGGGAAACCGCGATGCTCAGACCTTATCATTTACGTCAAACTCAGTATCTAGGATTCTGAGAAAGCTTTAGACCTAAATCCTAAGTGTCGTCTTGCTTGTTGGACATGTTCTATCCCTGCTGCCAAGACTTTGGGCATTTAGCATCTGTAAGCAGCCAGGGCCCTTTCCTCAAACTTTCTTCCAACACCTCCTGTTGTTTTCCCAGATTAAGCATAACTGGTTTAAAAAGTACAGCATTCAAGTGCTGGTGGATTTTGGCTAGTTATGAACTCCCAGCCCCCTACAGTGTCTTTTCAAGTTGTCATAGGACTCAGGATCCTAAAGACCATAGTGATCCCCGAGTTTCTTTGGGTTAGACTCAACTGGAAGAGCTGGAAGGACACTGGAACCACTTGCTTGAGAAAACAATTGACAAAGGACAGAAGCTCAATGAGGCAAGTCGCCAACAGAGGTTCAACACAGGCATCCAGGACTTCAAGTTCTGGCTCTCAGAGGTAATCATACCCAGAATGGTGGGGACATGGGAATTTAATAAATACTTGCCCGTTAAATGGCTTTATGCATGAACAATTTTCTTAACTTTATTGGGAAATGTTGGGGGACATGGTTGCTAATGTTCTCCTTAAAAACAGTTTTCATCTGGCATCTTCACTGCATATTCCTTTATTCCCAGGCAGAGACACTGCTGGCCATGAAAGATCAGGCCAGGGACTTGGCTTCAGCAGGAAACTTGCTCAAGAAACATCAGCTTTTGGAAACAGAAATGCTGGCCCGAGAGGTAAGCAGTGTTAGAATCTCATTGCTCTGGGCAGAATGGAAATGCTTCTGACCCTCTTCTCTCATCTTAGGAGGCCATTTGAGAACACTGTCTTGCCAAACCGGCTGTGTTCTCAGCCAGTGGTCATTATAACCAGGTCAAATCCATAGGCTGCTGAGCTGCTGCAACGGTCACTGCTTAGCAATTATCATGAAGCTGCAGATTCAAAGGAAGAGGATCCTAAAGCTATCTTGTCTACCTTTTAATGATGGATGCGCATAAATTCACTATCTACCAAAGCTCATATTTGATCTGGCCTTTGAAAGAAAATGGAAGTTTATTTTACATAATTATAGAGAGCAAAACTATCAGAGGGGGATGTCATGTGCAGTGAAGTTGAATTATGTATACACTCTGGAAATTCTGTGGAGAATTTCAGTTGCATTCCAATATCAAGCAGAAATGCATCTTGGGAGCAATGATAAACACATTGGCAGGTATTAATTTCATCCTGGAGAATTTTATATTACCAGTTTTATTTGGTGGCAGAGATATGCACAGAAAGGACAAGAAGTCAAAGTCTTTCTAAGTTCAGAGCTTTAGGACTTGATGACATTCCCCCCGACATCACTAGAAGGGCAGCGTGAGTGTGAAAACAGACAGAAGGGGCTGGGTGTGTCCTGGACGTGGCCAGCCTCGGGATGGTAGGATAGAGAAGCTTTTGTTGAAAGCTTCTACCAGCTAATCTGCATCAAATTCAGTACAATGAGGAAGACAGTCCTGGTTGGAGACACACACTTATTCACACTCATTTTCCAGTTGGGGACGGGAGGGAATACCAGAAGGCGAACGGACAGGTTGAGCATCACAGTCACATCCCTCATACTGCCCTCTGATCTGGCCCTTATCGGAGCCGAGTTAAAAGAGCATATCTATCAAATTGACTATCTTCAAAAATAACCTATTAAACCCAGTCTTTGAATCTGCACTAGTGGTTAAAGTCCAAAGTCTACTTTCTTTTTTAAGATTTTATTTATTTATTCATGAGAGACACAGAGAGAGAGAGAGGCAGAGACACAGGCAGAGGGAGAAGCAGGCTCCATGCAGGGAGCCCGACGTGGGACTCGATCCTGGGTCTCCAGGATCACGCCCTGGGCTGAAGGCAGGCGCTAAACCACTGAGCCACCCGGGCTTCCCTCAGGGTCTACCTCATACCTGTACCATTCTGTTCACTGAATACACCTGGGCTTTTTAGGATGCACTCAACGACCTGAATGAGTTGGCCACTGACCTGCTCTCCAGCGGGACTTTCAATGTTGACCAGATTGTGGAGGAAAGGGATAATGTCAACGAGCGTTTCCTGAACGTCCAGAACTTGGCAGCGGCACACCACGAGAAACTGAAGGAGGCCTATGACTTGTTCCAGTTCTTCCAGGACTTAGATGATGAGGAGTCGTGGATAGAGTATGTACCTCCAACGCAGGCTGCTTAAGTAACCGAAGAGCAGAGACCATCTGCCAAACGTGTTCCTTCCTGTTTGGTACTGAAGTGAAATATCTAATTGCTTCTTACAGCTGGTATTACTTCTTAACCATGTTTGCCTTAGCCTCAAGTTAACATTGGTTTTATTTTTTTTCTCAGATTACTTCATTGTATGCAGGCACAAGGAGACAGGCTTGGAGAAGTGGGGAACAATTCACATACACTCGGGGAACAAAATTAAGCCACGTGCACTTGTTCTAGATGGTTCATAGAATGTGTAATATCTGAATGAGACAGCTGGGCCTTCACAACTGACTCAACTGATGAGATCTTTGTCATTTTTTTTTTTTTATTTAGATTCTAGTTAGTTGACATACAGCGTAATATTGGTTTCGGGATAATACCGAGTGCTCGTCACAACAGGTGCCCTCTTTAACCCTCATCACCCACCTAGCCCATCCCACATCCACCTCCCTCCATAAACCCTCAGTTTGTTCTCTTATGGTTTGCTTCCTGCTTTTTCTATCTTTCTTTTCCTCTTCCATTATGATGACCTGTTTTGTTTCTTAAATTCTACACATGAATGAAATCATATGGTATTTGCCTTTTTCTATCTGACATGTTTTGCTTTGCTTAATACCATCTAGTTGCATCCACGTTATGCCTTGTGTATCCTGTGTATAGTAGGTATCACCGAACTGGACACAAGACAATATTACCCAGTACCTGCCATGGTTTCATTACTAATTCTACTTTTGTTGTAAAAAGTACTATTGGGAAAATCTTAGTAAATCAAATTCCCATTTAACCTGCCTCATCACATTCCTCTTCTACAAATCTGATGATTCTTGCTGGTAACCAATGAATTAGGGGGAAGCCTGATACATACATAGGGCAGCATGTAAGACACTGTAGGAACTTCTAGAAACAATGAGATAATATATTCCTGTCTGTAGTCTTTTACTGTCCTTTGTGGTGCTGTTCAAATATTTTACACTTGGAACTAATCCAACTGCCATGATACCTACAGTATCAGCTATCTATACCCATTCTACCCAAATTCGTTATTGATATTAATAGGCAAAAGTAATAAAGGCCATGAAGGTCATATATGTACATAGGGTCATTCATTTGTGAGCATACAGTTTTTACATTTTTTTTTTGAAAGAGAAACATTAGTGTGTCGTTTTGAGCAAAGAAGAAAAGATGAAGAGATAGACAGGCAAGGGAACGAACGGGAAGGCTGGGACAGCCATGGTATAGTGGGAATCCATATGTTATTTTCATTTATATTGTCAGAAGTTTTGCAGAAAGCCTTGGGTACTAATTATCTTTGTGGTTACTGACACCCAAGTGTTCCAGAATTTACCACCTCCCCACCCCCAGCCACACACCCACTCTTAGAACACTCTTGCTTTAGGATAGTCTCACGTGTCTAAACTATGTTTTCCATTTCCTTTCTTGGTCCCAGGGAAAAATTGTTAAAAGTGAGCTCCCAGGACTACGGGAGGGACCTTCAGGGGGTTCAGAACTTGCTGAAGAAGCACAAGCGCCTCGAGGGGGAGCTGGTGGCCCACGAACCCACCATCCAGGTAGGAGGAGTTGTATTTTAACAACATTCCCTGTACTATGGGAAGTGGGGTGATGGTACACAACGCGGAGGTGGCACGCAGGGTCCCAGGAGCTAGGCACAGAGCTCACAGGCATTCTTCCCTCCTCTCATGTTGCCCATGAGTAGAAGGACTCTGCACAGGGATCTGTGCTTTTCCTTGTAAAGGGCACTTTCAACACCCCAGTCACTGTGGCTGCTGACTAGGACGTGGGCTGGGATATCTGGAAGAGCTGTTCTTGAGCTGAGCCACAGGGGAAGAAGACCTCTCTGGGTCTGGCTCAGCAGCAGTGTCACCATGAATAATCCATGATCGTGGAGTGCAGCCTAGTGCAAGCACTGAAGTTGCACGAGGCGACCTTTAGCGTGGTGGGCCTCATTGCAGGCATCTTCATTCTCCCATGATTTTCAAGACACCCCCAAGTACCATGAAGTTTATAAATGACATGGAGTGTGGGAAGGGCTGGATACCTGGCCAGGGAGCTATGAGTCAATGAGGAGAGTTTGTGGGGCAATGTGCCATGGGGGTGTGTGTTCTTCAGAATGTGCTGGATGCGGCACAGAGGCTGCAAGACAAGGCTGCTGTGGGGCAAGAGGAGATCCAGGAGCGGCTGGCTCAATTTTTCCAACACTGGGAGAAGCTCAAAGAGTTGGCTACCACGCGGTGAGTTGGCAATAAGAGGCCCCGCTGTCTTCCTGGGTTGCTGGTGTTGGGCTTAGCATTGGCTGCTCCCCTCCACTCCCCATCTCTCTTTATCATCAAAGTCCCTGCTCAGATGGCAATCTTCCATGCAGCTTGCCCTACTTACCCCAGGAGGACACGGGGAGGTTGTCTCCTCTGCGGCCTGAACACACGTCTGCTCCCATGCTTACTTGGAATTGTCATTTATCATTGTTGGCCTCATATGCCAATCCTTCACACCAGGGCCTGCCCCTTGGGTCTCTTTTACTGTGTATGACCCCCCCCCCCCGCCCCAGGCTTAGTGCTGTGTGCAGCTCCTAGGAGTAAAAGAACAAAGAGGTATATTTTCTTCCTGATACCATACAGCCAATGAGAACCCTATAGCCATATATCCAAACAGAATAATTTCTGCCTATGATAGGTATGTCTTCCTGGGGAAAACAAGGAAACTTCTAGCATCACGTGGTGCCTTCATTGGATAAGAGGAGTGGTGGTGCTTAGAGTAGAGATACTACTTCACTGATGCTCTTCTCCAGCTCTGATGTTTGGGCCCCCATGTTTGGACAAGGCTCCCCTCCCTCAGCAAAGATTCCCAGAGAGCAGATGATGCCACAAAACTGATGTCCGGGGCCAGGGCCTCCACTGGTTCACAGGACCCCAGATTCGATAGTTCTGTGGCCCAGTGCAGCGGTGGCTGTGCTGCTCTCTGTGCTCCCCTGAGTACTGGTTTCTTCTCGTCCTCCCTGGGCTCACCACCCTGTTACAGAGGGCGTCAGCTAGAGGAATCCTTAGAGTACCTGGAATTCATGCAGAATGCCGAAGAGGAGGAGGCTTGGATCAGTGAAAAGGAAGCTATGGTCGCCGGAGGGGCTTCTGGAGACACACTGGCCACTACTCAGGTGAGCGACAAGTCGAATGACTAATATCTTCCCTTTGATTTGAATCTTTTCTTAAGTAGTCGACGTTTTCCTCTACGAAAAGAATCTTTCCCCTGGTGGGAGAAAAAGATGATGCAAATATGGATACTTCTGTCAGTTTTAAATATGAAAAATCAAGACCCAAAGATACAATCCTGGAATATATCAGGTGTGAAGGCAGGACTCAAAGCTCAATCCCATGATTTGGGATCTGTCTGGGATTTTTGTCATCATAGTGACAGACCTTCCCTCACAGGGTGAGGTTTCCTAAAAATTCCCTCAGATACTAACGTTACACTGACTTGGAAAGATTCTTATGCCTGGGCATTGGTTGCAGTTTCTAGAAAATATAATTTTATTTTTTTTATTTTTTATTTTTAGAAAACATAATTTTAGAAGGGCTACCTGGCAGGTAGACTACGTTCACAATTTAGAGACATATTTGTAAATATGGTATAGAATTTCCCAATAAAGAAATGAATCTGTGTGGCCTTGAGTTAATATGGAGTTCTAGAGCTTTTGAGTGATCTTAAGAAAATAATGTTCTTGGGACCTTGAGATCTGTACCTAATAGCCTTAAAACTTAGGGATTTACCAAGAATTCTCTGTGGAGTTTAATTTGCTCTTATGTGATGACATAAGGAAAGCCTCACACTGGCAAGAGAAAGCTTAAAACCTGCATAGCATAAAATTCGCACCGCCAACCCCTTTCCTTTGAAAAGTCATTTGGGACATGTGCACACATGCCACACATTTAAGTAGTTTAAGTTTTCATATCAAACACTCCCAAAGGCTTCTCTTTTATAAATGAAATCTTTTGTCTTGAGAATTGTGGATACACATGCGGTTGTAAGAATATAGAATTCTTAGGGAGGATTATAGAATATAGAATAGATCTATAATCTATAGATTATAGAATATAGAATTCTATAGAATATAGAATTATAGGGAGGCCCCAGGTACCATCTACCCAGGTTCGTTCAGAGGTGACACCTGCCAGGACACTGGCCCCTATGCGGTCAGGATGCAGGACATCACTGTCACCCTCTTCCCTCCTGTCTCCACCCCCTTCCTTATTCCCGGGTAACCACCAATCCTTTGTCAATAATTTTTGACATTTCAAGCATATTGTAAAAATGAACTCATAGAGTATGTCACTTTTGGGGATCAGCTTCTCATTCAGCGTAGTTGTCCGGCGATTCATTCAGGTTGTGTGCAACAATAGTCCACTCATGCTGGGTAGTATTTCATGGTATGGATGTACCCATTTAATCACTTGGATGTTGAAGGCTATCTGGATTTGTCTCCCCATTCTAGCTGTTATGAGTAAAGTTGCATTCAGTATTCATGCAGAAGCTTCCATGTAAACCTGAGTCTTCATTTCTCAGAAATAAATGTCCAGGAGTCCAATTGCTGGGACATAGGATAACTGCATATTTTGTTTTCTAAAATAAATTAATAAATACATAAAAATGTAAAAGCACAAAGCTGTTTCTAGAGTGGTTGTACCATTCTACACACTCACCAGCTGGGTATGAGTGATCCCAACTTTCTCCCCTTCCTTGCCAGGATCTAGTGCCGTCATCGTCTTTATTTTAGGCCATCTGATACGAGTGCAGGATATCTCATTGTGGTTTCAATCTGTATTTCCCTGATGGCTAATTTTTTATGTGATTTTTTGCTGCTTATCTCTTTTCTCCATTGAAATGTCTCTTTGCCTCTTTTGCCCATTTTCTGATTGGAATGTTTGTTTGCTTTAACTGTTGACCTTCTGTGCTTTGCGTCAAATTTTAAAACTTTTTGCCTAGCCCTAGATCATGAAGATCTTCTCTTATGTCTTCTTCCAAAAGTTTAGAGAGTTACATTTTAATTTTAAGTCCACAATCTGTTTAGAGCTCACTGTTGTCTTAGATGAGAGCCAGGGCATGGCTCATCTTTTTACAGGTGTGAATGTGCCACTTTCATACCTGCCCACACTACTACATCTGATGTGTGATTTTTGTAGACAACATACAGTTGGGTCAGATTTTTAAGCCCATTCTGCTAATCTTGATCTTTCAATAGGTGTAGTTAAGCCATCACATTCAAAGGGTCATCTTAATGAGTTTTTGCACTAACATAAAAATTCTAGGAAAAGATTTAATGAGTTTTATTGCTAATACTCCTCACTATTACCTTAAGATATTTATCCACATAGCCCTTCTATGTCATCTTTCATGAAGAAAAAATTGACCTTCTGAGTTTTTGGTTTCCTGGGCCCATAAAGATTGGCTAATATAAGAAAAGAGAGTTGTTTACCTATTGTTGAATTTCAATTTCCTTCCCATGATCTCATCGTCTCCCTTCGTTTAACATGTAAGAAGAAGAGAAGATGTTTCTGATCAACTTCTTGCAGTTATGAGATGCATTATAAATATATTTAAACCATGTTTTAATCTTTTGGCCTTATCAACTTTTTTTTTCCTTATCAACTTTTAACACAACATTAAGGAGGCTAGTTAAGAATGTATTTTAAAGAGAAACATCTGGATTTTACTTAGAGGAAACTTGTGTTTGATGTGTGGTACCTGAGCTTCTGAGGTGTCCAAAGAGAAGCATAGAAAAGAGATTGGAAACAGAAGGTGACAGTGTTGAAAAGACTTTATTTCATGCATTATGAGTATGTGAAAAGATGGCTGAGTCAGTCTATTTTATATAGTGGATCATGTTCCAGTCTCCATGTACAGTTTCTGCATCAGGATAAAATATAACAGGGCACCTGAGTGGCTCAGTGGTTGAGCTTCTGCCTTTGGCTCAGGTCATGGGATCGACTTCCTGCATGGAGCCTGCTTCTCCCTCTGCCTGTGTCTTTGCCTCTCTCTGTGTGTCTCTCATGAATAAATAAACAAAATCTTTAAAAAATGATGAAATGTGACACAGTCATACCAGATCATGTAGCTCACCTTGTATTTAAAGAAACAACCATCTTATTTTAATGCCCAAGAAACCATGTATGGAAACCAAGTATCAGAAATTCTTTTATTTTCAAAATGTGGTGGTTAAAAGTCTGGTAGTCACACAAAACCTCTTTCTTCCTTTGGCCTGGTTAGTATGTGATGTAGAAGGAAAAGTGGATGGGGTGCCTTTGTGACAAGGTGAGGCAAAGGCAGCAGAGAAAGCCCAGGCTTTCTTGAGGATGGGGGGTGACGGGCAGAGCTGGCTGGCTGGATAACACTCAGGAGAATACAGAGAAGGAGGAGACACAAAACTCCCGGACTTCGTCCTGACTCCATTCTCCATCCTTCCAGCAGCAGGTAGACACAGAGAAAGTTGAGAGTGAGATTCAAGACAGCTCAATGTTCTCTTCAGCTGCCTTTGGGTCAGTTCTTTTGGTTTGTTTGTTTGTTTTGTTCTTAATATTTTATTTATTTGAGAGAAAGCAAGAGAGAGAGAAAGAACATGAGCAGGAGGGCAGGGACAGAGGGAGAAGCAGACTCCCTGCTGAGCAGGGAACAGGACTCCAGAACTCTGGGAGGCAGACACTTAACCGACTGAGCCACCCAGGTGCCCCTAACTCAATTCTCAGTGTAAGATAATACTTATTATCTTTCCATTGGGCATAATGTTTGATGGAATTATATAAATTTCGAAATAGAGGAATCCTTATATATTACCTTGACCAAACACTCTCATTCCGAAGTCCAAAAACGCCTAAGTTCACAGAGCTGTACTCCTTTGCCTCCTTCTTTTCTGGTAAGATTGCCCTTTTTGGCGAGTAAAGAGCCTTGGGAGAAGCATTGAGTGGCATTATGCAGGAGGTGGACACGCCTCTACTCCAGCAGCGTAGCTGAATCATCTCTGTGGGTAGTAGTGTCAATGGGAGTCAGAATGCGGATGGGATAGATTGTCCAGGCTTGGATGTGTTGATTCTCACTGACTCATTCATACAGAGCTTGCTAAAGAAGCATGAAGCGTTGGAAAATGACTTTGCTGTCCATGAGACCCGAGTGCAAGGTATATGTGCTCAAGGAGAAGACATCTTGAATGAGGTGAGCAACTCGGGGATTCCAGGCCAAGCTCATTTTCCAAAAGGGATTGGTCCAAATACAGAATCATGAGCAGTGCTAAATCACGCTGAATTTTAATAATTTCTGCCTAAGCTGCCTTGCTTTTGCTCTGAGCAAGTAATTACCTATTCAGTCGCTGCTTTTTGTAAATTATTTTTTTCAAGTTCTTGTAGGGATACCTCTCAGATGTCCTTCAATCCTTTCTTGACCCTCCTACTCATTGTATGCAGGACATGGCATTTATAAAGGTCTTATGACATGCTTTGGTTGTAGAGTGTTGAAAAAATGTGAAGAAGTTTCTTCATATGCATGTAGGGAGAGGACCAGATTGAAACTTCTTTGTGACTTGAGAATCATTTTTTTATTTAAATGCTTGTTTTTACAAACCCTCACTGGTCTAAGTGCTATACCAAGAACCTTGGACAGAGGGGACTCCAACTAAAAAGGCCACAATAATGTGGACAAACACAAGTAGATCTCCCAAATGCTAGAGTGGAAATAACCATCCTGGGCATGGAGGAAAAATATGGTAAGTGCACTAGACCCAGAGGACAGTAGCTATGTATTTGGAATGAGAGACATGGCACCTTTTTATCATGCTAAAGAATTCCAGCTTCTAGCCCTAGACATCCACCCACGTATCTGTCCTTCCTCTCCCCTCCACCTTGATGTCGCAGGAGAAAAGTCAGCAGAAGGAGAAGATTTCTGCCAAGATAGAGTCTCTGAAAGAAAAGATCCCTTCTCTGTCCAGGGCAATAGGTGCTTGGAAGTTGCAACTGGAAGATGATTACGCCTTTCAGCAGTTTAACTGGAAGGCTGACGTGGTGGAGGCCTGGATAGGTATGACGTGTGAGGAACAGGGTCCTTGGATGTCAGAAATGCTGGTAAATTCCATGGATAGAAAGGCTCTGGGCTTTTCTCACTTCCCATGGGAAGAGAGATACTCCGTCCTCACCCACTCCTACCTTTTCTGGACACAATTACACTCTCATGTGCACACCTGCCCCAGAAAGCTTGCTGATGGGTGACTGAGGACCAGAATTCCAGAAAACACATTTTTGAGGAATTGGTGATTTCATGAGCCATGCAAAACATTCTAAAATACAGTGTGTTTGATCACTCACAATTTATGTCTAATCTGCACTTTCCCTTTGGTTTTCAAAACACGCAGCGGTTCCCTTGGCCCTAGCTCTGTTCCCGTCACTGCTATGCTGCAAAGTCCAGAGAAACCATCCATCCATCCCCGCTGCTCCCATATCCCAATCAATGATCCATTCCCAGAGTCAGGACACTCTCGTAGGACTTAGAGTAAATATTTCTTTTCTCCTCAGCAAGGCCAACTCAAGAGCAACTACCTTCCCCTCTAATCAATCCCCTTTGCTCTCTAGCTGAGAAGGAAGCAAGCCTGAAGACCAACGGCAATAGTACAGACCTCGCCGCCTCCCTCACCCTCCTGGCAAAGCAGGTGAGAATAGGGCAGCTCCTGGCCCACATTCATGGAAGCTGAACACTAGGATTATCCCATTCCCCGATTCTGTGGTTATTATCTGTAGGCTCTGATGTATCACTTTCATTTTTTAAAAATTTTTCTTTATTATATCTTTATATTATATTCCATTAATATCTTTTTATATCTTTATCATTTTTTTTTACTCTCTCTGGGGTTAACTTATCTTTTTAAAACATTTCTTGAGGTGGTTCTTTAGATCGCCAAATATTTGGCCATTCTGCTTTTCTAGCATCTTCATGTAAGGATATAAATTTCCCTCTAAGCAGAGCTTTACCTGCACCTCATAATTTCATATGTGACTTCTGCTATTATCACTCAGTTAAAATGTTTCTGTTATTTCTAATTTCTGGTTTAACCCACTGGTTATTCCATAGTGTATTTTGCTAAATTTCTAAATGTTTGGGAATTTTCTTATTATCTTTTTTGGCATTTATAGCTAGTTTAATTCCACTTTGTTTTAAAAACACATTCTATATTATTCTAGAAGCTTGATTTACATCCACCAAATGGGCCGTTTTGGTAAATAGTCTATGTACAGTTGAAAAGGATGTGTATTTTACAGTGGTTTATATTACCTGCCAGATATTGGTTGTTAATCATGTTATTTAAATACTTTGTTATTTTTATATATTTTGAAGCTAGGTTTAAAGTTGTGTTGACATTTACAATTATAAATTACCTTGATGAATTGATACTTTTAATCATGAAATTTTTTTTCTAATAATAATCCTTGGTTTAAAGTTTTCTTTTTCATGTACTAGAGAACTAGGCTTTTTGTTTTGTTTTGTGTTTGAAGTGTATATCTATTTCCATCCTTTGGTTGTTGTTTTTTTTCTTTTTTTACATTTATGTCTTTATATTTTATTTCTTTGTTGCTGATTTGATACACTTATATGCTGCAAAATGATTACCATTGTAGCACTAGCTGACACCTCCATTCCATCACGTAATCACTACTTCTTTTTTGTGGTGAGAACATTTCAAATCTATTCTCTTAACAAGTTTCAAGTATATAATACTTACTGTTCTATTAGCTGTATATTAGATTCTCAGAACTAGCCATTCTTTTAGTCGGAAGTTTCTATCCTTTGACCAATATCTCATTTCCCCCACCCTCCAGCCCTTGGCAACCACCCGTCTCCTCTGTTTCTCTAAGTTTGGCTCTTCTAGATTCCACTTGCGAGTGATATCAAATAGCATTTGTCTTTCTCTGTCTGACTTACTTCATTTAATGTAGGCTCTCAAATTTCATGCAAATTGTCACAAATGGCAGGATTTCCTCCCATCTCATGGTTGAATAATGTTCCATTTTACACACACACATACACACGCACATCACATTTTTGTCATCTGGCCATTTGTTGATAGACACTCAGGTTGTTTCCATGTCTAGGCTAATGTGAATGATGTTGCAGTGAACATGGACGTGTGGAGTGTCTTTATATTTTAGATGTGTCTCCTAAAATCTCACAGAGTTGAGTGTTGTTTAGTTATCAAATTTGATCATTTTACTGGAATAGTGAGTCCATTTACATTTAAAGTAGCGTAACTCATGAATTTTGATTGAGTTATAATTTAACACTTCCATCCCTCATCCAACCCCTACTGTTTGGCCAGGGACTGAAATAATTCAAGGCATAATTTTTTTTTTGACTTGCCTTTTTCAATTAGCTCTTACTACTGGGGCCTTTTATGGGTCCAACTGAATCCCTTTCACTGAGGCTAGTCCTCTTTGTGTCCTCAACTCAGCACTGTAAGACTATTGAGGAGGCTGCTTAGCATATTTGACTCCTCATTACTGTTTTTCTGCTTGGCTTCTGGGACTCCTGTCCTTTATAGTTTAGGGAGCTGTAGATGCCATGAAGGAAAACAGGCAGAAGGTTGAACCAGCTTTTCTGCGGTGCTTATTCCATAGCTGCTCAAGTCCTGGCTGCCTGGTTCCCCAGAAACCGTCTCTTTAGTTTCATGAGATCATCAAGAGCTCTGAGCAGCTGCCTTTCCCTCAGTTGCTTGGTCTGTGTGGTCCACACGTCCTAGGGAAGTAATATCCAGAAAATATTACTCTGAATTTACTACTACTTCATCTCTCTAGAGTTTTGATTCCTTGAGGTATAGTTTCCCGAGTTGCATTCTGATCTCTTTCAAACAGCTGATGTTTTGTACCTTTATCCAGCAATTAAAGTTGTTCTCATAGGAAGAACTGGTTAAATACAAGCCACCCTGTTAAAGCTGGAAGTGTAGTACCCAGAATTTTGTGATTTTGATATCGACACCACACACACGCAAATGACTGTGCAACTGGCCCCTGTAAGAGGTCTGTTGTCAACGTGTGTACTTTCAAGATCTCTAGTAGTGTACTGCTTCTAATCAGAACACAAAATCTAACAGGGTATGTACAGGAGTCTTAGGATGTGAGCTGTAGGAAGCATTTAGTTTTGACTCAAAAAAAGGAGATCATATCGTTCTCCAATATTCCCTTAGTATTAATTTTATACCTAACCTATGCTCTGATTCCAAAACATGCATCTACCAGAACTTAGCCATAATTCCAACCACAAATGTTCACTTAAATCTCTAAGTTATGTTTCCTTTTGCTTGGTCCTCACTCTGATTCTTTCCTAGACCTTACCTTGTTCATAATAAAAATCTGGTGGAACCCAGGTGTGAATGGCCCCTGGGAATCTACCTTGTTTCTCTGTTCACAGCCTCTCTTTGGGTCTTTCCCAGGACACACTGGATGCCAGTCTGCAGAGCTTCCAGCAAGACAGACTGTCAAAGATAACTGACCTAAAGGACCAACTGGTGGTTGCTCAGCACAGCCAGACCAAAGCCATTGAGGAGCGCCATGATGCTCTGCTGAGGCGCTGGGAACAGCTGCTGGAGGCCTCTGCAGCCCACAGACAGAACTTGCTAGAGAAGCAGCTGCCCCTACAGAAGGTAAAAAAATAAAATAAAAAATACAATTTCGAAAAAGTCATGATCAGGCTTCAATTATCTGTATATTAGTCATGGAATCCAGAAATAGTACTGGAACTACTGTTTGGATCGTCTGTAGACATTTGAGTGAGTGCATGAAAAAGATCAGGAAGGGATTCTTATTGAACAAGAAGTAATCAGGGTGTTTTTAGACTGATAAGAAGGGTTTTTTTTTAGCGAATTTGTCAGTTACCCAGCTGACTTGAGATGAAAGTCAGACACATCATAGAAGGACAAAAATGGTCCCCCTAGCATATGGAAAAACTAAGCTGGCAGGCAGGAGGCAAGGCTTTCCTTACACTTTTCTCTAACCCAAATAAAAGGAGCACTTGACAAATAGAATTTGAATTCTCATCTTGTGTTCACCTTTCCTAGCTGGGAGACCTTGTACCTGTCACTTCACATCTCTGAACCTTGATTCCTCCATTAATGAAATAGGATCGCATTACCACTGGCTTCTGCGTTATGACGATTAAGAGAGATAATGGCTCTGAAAATGCAATGCAAACCACTAAGCTCTATATAGGCTTAAGTGATGAAAATGTTCTTTTTAGTCGTGGCTGCTAAAGGTATTGGATGTTGATCATAAAAAAATATCACTAATAGAAGGAAGTCAGGATGCTCAGTGAAATTACTGAGCATTCCTAGACTGTAAGAAATGTGGCACCGGGCAGCAAGTAAAGGTAGGCAGTTAGGGGAACTAGGAAACAAACACACAGATAAAAATTAGTCAGTCTGGACCCTTAGCTAATTACTCTACTGAAGGGCTTGGTACTTACACAAATAAGTCTTAAGTGAAAAATTAAATCGATTTATGGGCAACTTTACACACATATATATATGCATTCAATATAGAAAGACACCTGGCATTCTGATTCCATTTGTCCTAATTTTCAAACTAACAAGAGTTTGTTATTTGATTTATTTTTATTTTTATTTATTATTTTTTTATTGGAGTTCAATTTGCCAACATATAGCATAACACCCAGTGCTCATCCCATCAAGTGCCCCCCCTCAGTGCCCATCACCCAGTCACCCCCACCCCCTGCCCGAGGTTTGTTATTTGAGTTCCTGATTGTAAAATCTGTGTAAAATACTCAGATGATCCAACAACGTAAAGTACTTTACAGGCTTTTGTGTCTTTCCCGTGTAGGGGCCAGTTCAGCTTTCTCTGTATTAGTCTATTTTAGCAGAGATTGCTGACGGGAGTACAAGGTAAGATGTAATGGTGTAATACCTTTGTAATCCCTCTTCCATGGGGGCCAGTTTTCTCCTCTTTAACCTCCAAATTTGGGGATGAAAACTCATTTTCACATTTGTCTCAGATAAATCTCTTGAGAAACACAAGCTGCCGACCCTAAATCTATGATACATTTTAAATCTACAACTACTCTTGCTCACTTACTCTTTGGAACAATCTGTACCATTTCTCTTGTTCAGAAATCCAGACAATTCAGTCATTTGGAGCATCTGGATAACTCCAGATGGTAACGTAGGGCTAAGGGTACAGATTAGAGGTCGGGAACTAGGTTGAGGCCTGAACATGTCTTAGGAGGAAGGCAGGAAAAGAGCTCAGAGACAAAGAGACACCGGAGGGGCCTGGTCTGCAGGAGAGCAGAGGAGGGAAAGAAGCAGCAAACAGAGAATGAGAGAGACGGGCCTAACCCGTCAATGATCCGTGTAGTCAGTGATTCATGCCTTCATTCATTGAACGCCTGCTGTTGCATGTTTGCCACATGCAAAAAATCAGGGCAGAGACTTCGAGATAAGAAATTGTGCAGGCTTATCACCGAAAACAGCCCTTGCTTCTCTTGGATTCTTGGTCCTAAAACAACTCTGGGAGTCCTTCAGCCTCCTTATTTGTAGATAACGGAGGACTTGACTCATTTCACACCGGGGCCAGGGCCCGGGCTGGCGCCTCACATGCACCTGCCTGCCCACTGAGTGCATGTGCCCGGCGGTTTCAGTTCTGCTGTCTGGGAGAGCTGACCCTGAAAGTATTTGAGTATGGTTTTTGGGTGGTTTTAGGGGTTTTCTTTTTGTTATTGTTGTTGTTTTATCCTGTTTTCTCTTTTGTGGAGGGGCTTTATCGGGAAAGATGGAGGTGACTTTTTTCTCCGCAGGCTGAGGAGCTGTTCATGGAATTTGCACACAAGGCTTCCGTTTTCAACCACTGGTGTGAGAACGCCGAGGAGGACCTCTCGGAGCCTGTGCACTGTGTCTCCCTGAACGAGGTCCGGCAGCTGCAGAAGGACCACGAGGCCTTCCTGGCCTCCTTGGCTGAGGCACAGTCTGACTTCAACTATTTGCTGGAGCTAGACCAGCAGATTAAGGCCTTAAATGTGCCCTCCAGCCCTTACACCTGGTTAACAATGGAGGTGCTAGAGAAGTTCTGGAAGCACCTATCTGAGGTCATCAAGGTAAAGGCACATGGCAGAGACTTTCTTTCACTCTGGTGAGCGTGACTGCCTAATTTATTATAGAAGTTGGGGGAGGGGGGGACTTTTGAGAATGAAACGACACAATTAATAACGACGCCAGGACAGCAGTCGTGAACGGGAACCGTCTAAGAAAATTTTGAAAATACGTTCACAGCGGGTGTAGCCCTACACCCCAGGGTTCAGACACTCTCCTGCCTCTGGGTGTGAGCAGTGAACCGGGGAAGCAAACACAGGCTCCAGGAGGTGTTTCCAAACATGGGATGTGAAAGTTCATGAGGTTCATATGTATGTTCACAGCCTATAGATTGCCCCCCACCCTAGGCACTCCTTACTTTATACATAACTCCAAAGTGCCTTTTTTTATATGCTTGTGTATCATTTTCATCTGTCTATAAAGATATTCATCATAGAAACTATGGAAAACATTAAAAAACAAAGAAAAGTTTTACCAAAATATCGTCAATTTAAATGGCAACTCTTGTTACTACTTTTCCCTTTATGGCCACTTTTATGTTCACTTAAATGAAGTTTTCACCCAGAAAAAAAAAAATGAGAAGAGGTATGATTTGCCTTTAGTATTAGTGTATTTGCCACTGGGCTTGGTCTTAGAGACACCTGCAAGTACTCATGGGGCGGGGCGTGAGGGAGCTTCCTTCCCCTTTGGAGGCCAAGAGGAAACACGAGCACGGAGCACATGCTTCCGGAAGACACTTAGATTGAGGGGAGGGCAGGTGTGCAGCTGAGCCTAGGAACCAGCTATTTTACTGCAAATAAAGGTCTTCGATGTTCACGCCACTGTCTGTGATGTGGGGCTTTAGGAGCGGGAGCAGGAGCTACAAAAGGAGGAGGAGAGACAAGTCAAGAACTTTGAGATGTGCCAGGAGTTTGAGCAGAATGCCAGCGCCTTCCTTCAGTGGATCTTGGAGACCAGGTGCGCAGCGCTGCCTCTAAAGCCATGATCCCTGCGTCGCCACAGGGATGAAATCCATATCTGAGGGGAGCGGGAGGGGGTCCTGCAGCAGTTATGCTGTTCCAAAATCACCAAATCCTGTCTGTCCATTTCATTGGGAATTGATGTTTTTCTAAATCAGTCCTTGCAAAATCAAGAAACAAGAATGCGATGCCACTGCCCATTGTGTACACTTCTATAATCTCTCCTAGACACTCTCATTTTTTTCCTTTTGACTGTACTTAAAGTCTAAAATGATACAGTCCCTTATGTCTACACTCTACAGAGTGCTTCCACACCCACTACCTCCCTTAACCCCCAGAGCGACCTTGAAAATTGTACAGAGCGGGTCTGATTAGCTCTGCCTCCGAGTGCGGAAGGAAGTTCAATGGGCAAACGGACTTGCTCAAGGTCACATAGGATTTCATTGGCATGACCAAAGGCAGAGCCTGCCGAGAGCACCTGCTATGAAGCTCTGGTGCTGCCTAACATACAACTGTGGTGAGAATCACTGAGATACTACGTGCTGGTTGCTCTTACCAAAGGCGGAATGTCTTATCCGTGAAAATAGCATTTGTCGCATCTTCTGGGGCAAATGACCTGGAAAAGAAGAAATGTCGAGAGTTGTAATACATTAGAACAACTGTCAAAGCTGGTAGGCCCCATCCAGTAGGTGGGTCAGGAATGCGGAGTTTTGAGAGTGAAAGCGGTGGTTTAGACCATCTGTGATACATATACTGTTTCTACAAACTCAAAAAGGAGAAACCAGGTGATGAGCAAGAGGAAATCCTGTGTCACAGCTAAAAGTCATCCGGCAGAAAGCAGAGGAAGCACAGTTCATCCTCCTGTGCCCCTGGTTTTGTCCCCCATCCCCTGGCAGCATGCCCAGCACCGAGTACATCACGTGACTCCTGAGCTCCTCATCCTAAGACAGAGCTTCTCAGGGAGGGAGGGATGCTGGGAGCAGGGGCAAAACTCGTTCCTGTTAGATTTAGAATATTTCATAAATCTGAGGAAAGAAGATCAGTGAAGGAATTTGTGTTAACTTGTGCTTTCTCTCTCTCTCTCTCTTTTTTTTTTTTTTTCTCTTTTCTGATTCCTGTTCCGGACTCCCGTGTCCAGGGCTTATTTTCTGGACGGGTCAGTATTTTACGTTATCGTGTTTGTTTTGTTATATTGTTCTCGAAGACGAATAATAAGGAAGGTTTAGCACTGAGGCATCTTTCATCATCATCTCCCTCACCATCAGGTTGAGATGGTGCCCAAATGGATGGTGCGGAGTGGAAAGAGGAGCGCAGGCCGTATCAGCCTGCCTTCAGCCCACTAGAGGGAGTCATGTCCTCATTAGATGGCGGGTATGTTAGAGAGGAAGAACCCAGAGGAAGGTGTAGAAGCCTTCTCCCAGACACAGAAGGACCAGGGCAGACCTTCCTTCTCTTCTCATCTGCCTAGCAACCTGCCAATTGGCAGAAGGGTTCAGTCTCGTGAAAATCCGGTGTGAAAATTCATTTCAGAGAGGCCGTGTAATAGACGTACAAGTAGAGAAATGTAGAATGTCAGAATTGGTGAGTCTGGGTGGAATACTGACCTCTGATGCTATGAAAAACATTTCCCTCTCGTTCTTAACTAGGTCTTTGCTCAAAGAAACAGGAACTCTGGAATCCCAGTTGGAAGCAAATAAAGTAAGTGATGTTTGCTTGGCTGAGGATGGTGCCAGAATCACAAAGAGTGTGAGGAAGACCGCGTAAAGGCAACCCTAAGAGTACTTTTAGGCAAACTCCTTGGCCTTGAGGTCAAGAACGTAAGAGTCTAGTCCCAACCCTGCCAGCAATTTGCATTCTAGCCATTGGCCGCCGCTTCACCAGCACGGACATTAGTTTAGCTCAGTCACATTAATTTCCGTGTCTCTGCAATGGAATTCATTAATTCCCTGCATCGCAGAGTCGCTGCAAGACACTAAGAAAGAAAACAGACGCAGAAGCTATCATCATTTGACATGATAATATAATTAAATCCAGATGGTCTCTCAAGAGCTGAGCGTAGCAATGGGCTGGAACAGTGTTTTTTAACCTTATTTTCTATTGTCCCACCTCGAGAACATTTAATTAATTAAATCCAACTCCTCCCTAATGAAAGAACTTCAGTAATAAAGTGTAAGATGCTGTCAGGTAGGACCGATCTCTGGAGGGCCACACGCTATTGTACCATGTAAGGTGTTTAGTATTTCCACCCATCCCCCTCCTCGGAACCCATTCACTCCTCCCCTACTCGGGACAAATACTTCCCTGTTGAGAAAGCATGACCTGCATGGAGGCGATGGGCAGAGGATGTGCCTGGACAACAGGTGCATCCTGGGGAAGTCGGCCTGAGTGGCTGCAGGGGAGTTGGCAGCAGTTCAGCCACAATCCCCAGAGCAGATAACCTATGCCACAGATCCCTGGGAGCGGGCCACGCAGGCGTGCTGGGAATGCTCCTCCCCTCTTCCGCAGCATATAACTACTAGCTCTTGGGGCACCTGGGGGCTCAGTGGCTGAGCATCTGCCTTCGGCTCAGAGTATGACCCCGGGGTCCTGGGATTGAGTCCCACATTGGGCTCCCCTCAGGGAGTCTGCTTCTCCCTCTGCCTGTGTCTCTGTCCCTGTCTCTGTGTCTCTCATGAACAAATAAATAAGATCATGTATATCTATATCTATCTATAGGTATATATATATATATATATATATATATATATATATATATATTAAGCTCTTAGGTTTATATATTACAGATGACCAGAATGGCAGGGGTCACATCACCTAAACTTCCCACCATCACATAAACGACGAATACAGAAGCGGATTTCCTGAGCAGTTCCTTTTACCCAGAGGACAGGACGAGTCCCGAGAATAATTTAAAAGGAGCAATTAGGAGAGACCCAACCTCCTCAGCTCCTAATCTCCTCTACCATCCCTTGGTTTGGAGCCGGTACCCTGCGTGACTGCTTCTCTCCTTCTTGTCTCTTCTAGCGGAAGCAGAAGGAGATCCAGGGCATGAAGCGCCAGCTGACCAAAATTGAGGATCTGGGAGACAGTTTGGAAGAGGCTCTGGTCCTGGACATCAAGTACAGCACTATTGGGCTGGCCCAGCAGTGGGACCAACTCCACCAGCTGGGGATGCGGATGCAGCACAACCTGGAACAGCAGATCCAAGCCAAGTACTGTGGACCCATGACCAGGGCTGGGCAGGGTGTGGGTGGTATCGGGTGTCAGAACTTAGCCCCAGGGGCTAGAGTTTGGGGTATTAGATGAAAGAGCTGCTTCAGAGATATCATCATCTCCAGAATCAAAACTCTCTTTCTCTCTCATGTCCCACAGAATATTTCTTTTTATATGGGAGTCTATTTTGAAACAGGAGATCGTGCTGCCATCCCCCTGAAGCTACTCATCACCCAGTAACTAAGAGTCCCTTCACCATCTTATGTGTCTCTCTGGGGAGCAATCCCTTTTGTAAAAGACCCTCTCAAATGTCTAGACTGCAAGAAATATTCAAGGTGTAGAGCCAGAAGAGCAGAACTTGCTTGTTTGTTTGGGTTTTTTTCTAAATAAATTAATTAAATCAAAATAGCTTTAGGTCTAGGTAATAATGGCAGCATCATTGTCTAGATCAGGGATTGGCAAACTTTTCTTATAAAAAGAGTGATCATTAATGTGTCAGGTGTGCTGAGTCATGTGGTCTCTGTTGTAACTATTCACTCCACTGTCGTAGAAAGAACAGGCTGTTGACAGCCCACAAATTCATGAATGTGTCTACGTTTCAATAAAATTCTATTTACGGACAATGGAACTTGAATTTCATGCAATTTTTATGTTTAATGAAGCACTTCCTCTTTTGAGGTAGCTCATTAAACTGTACAAAAGCAATGGCAGACGACATTTGGCCCATGGGCTATCGTTTGCCAACCCCTGAACTGGATGACCTGAGTAGCATAATAACCACTAACATCCCTCTACATTCCAAATTCTGTGTCTTCTGCTATTTTTCTGTTTGATTTCATGAGCTAATTCATGTTTTTCTTTTCAGAGACACCATAGGTGTGAGTGAAGAGGCTCTGAAGGAGTTTAGCACAACCTATAAGTGAGTTTAACCTCATAGTTGATCAGCTCCTTGTTTTCCAACCCATTTGGAATGAATCTCCAAATAACTGATTTTTCCCCCTCACTGTTGGTGTGGTAGGATCTTGAATGAAGATCTAGATGTGTTAATTAACTTCAAGTCATGACTTTTACTATGTCTGTGAGATGCCTGGACTTCAGAAAATACATGCTCTCATTTTATTGGCAATATATTGGCAAAATGCTCAACATTTTATTGCCTTTGCTCCATTCACTGGGTTAAAAATCCTTCAGAAACACAGGCAAACTCCTAACTCAGTTTTCTGATGACCTGTGGACATGTTTAAGTCTCAGCTGATCCAAAAAGAACTGTTCTTCTCTGTTCTAACCTAGTTCTCTATTGAACTTGACAAAATATTTTTGTTCTTCAGACATTTTGATGAGAATCTGACAGGCCGCTTGAGCCACAAAGACTTCCGGTCCTGCCTGAGGGGGCTCAATTATTATTTGCCTATGGTGGAGGAGGATGAACCTGAGCCCAAGTTTGAGAAGTTCCTGGATGCTGTTGATCCAGGGAGGTAGGAAGAGGACCAAACATGAGACCACAGTAGGGAATGGGGTCTAGAGAAATGAACAGAGATTGAAATGATCCATGAAACAGGTAACTAACTCATCTTGAGAACAGGAAGATAGACCAGCAGACATGAATTGGGCCCTCATGGGATTAGCTCAGAAGCTCATGGCACTGTTCCAACTCTGGCACAGGCTCTAGTAATCTGCCCAATTCCTGATTTCTGTTTGATTTTTGAATCTCTGCTCATTCTGAAAATGGACCTCGATAGAAGAATCCTGCCATGTGTATAAGGTCCTAAGGTCCTGGATGATTTGGAGGCCGACCAGTGGGGGTGGGGTTGTTTGCTTGACGGGTGGAGTACAGTCTTGGAGGGATCCCTTCACTGTTGGGGACTGATTCTTTCTAATGCCAAGGATGAGAAGACCAGAAATAGAGGTCTTCAACTCAATTTGAAAAGTTTGAAGTGCCTGGGAAGGGGTGCTGATCAAGACTCCCAGACTGTGTGGAGAGTCCAGCCGGAGGGCTCACTTGGGTGTGGAGGCTGGGGCTTGGGAGGCAGCGTTTACTTAGCTGCAAGGGTGAGAAGCGTTGGGGCCAAAATAGAGGTCACAGCCCACAATCTCAAGGAGGGGAGCCCATTTCTCCCACAGGAAGGGCTATGTTTCACTGGAGGACTACACCTCGTTCCTGATCGACAAGGAGTCAGAGAACATCAAGTCCAGCGATGAAATAGAGAATGCTTTCCAAGCCCTGGCAGAGGGCAAGGCCTATATTACCAAAGAGGACATGAAGCAGGTCAGATTCCGGTCTGCTCCCATGGCAATCCAAGCGTGCTTCTCTCGGGCCTGGCAGTCTACCATTAACAACTACCCTCCTCCACCCAGTTTTTCTGTTGTTTTTGGCTCAGACATTGTCCTGCACAAGTTACCACTTGCTTTGCTCACCACTTCAGTTTATGTTGTCCCAGCATGAAAATTACAGTCATTCTCTAATGATTATAAGGGTCAATTCCAAACCTGAAACTCAGTTTTTAAGGCTATCTCTTTAATAACCCAAATTTAGGAAATGGGATAAAGTGTGTAGTCAAAATGAGATGAGACTCCTAAGGTAAGGGCTCAGTTGAAAAGATGAGCTTGTCTTATTCATTAGACATTACAGATTCCTGAGAAGGTCCATGATAGGAACAGGGCTGGCTGCTGTTTCTCTGTCTCTCTGCCCCCTGGGGCCTGGGTATGGGGCCTATTGCCAGCCCCAAGGAGCCAGCTATTTTTAATCCCTATATCTTTATCTCTTTCCTTTTTGTTTCAGGCCCTAACCCCAGAACAAGTACAGTTCTGTGCCTCCCATATGCAGCAGTACGAGGACCCACGAGGCCGAAGCCACCTCGCTGGCTACGACTATGTGGGTTTCACCAATTCGTTCTTTGGCAACTGATAAGCAGTTTTTCCCGAATCATAGAAACTCTTGGTGTGGTGGGAAGTACTGGTACTGAGGGAGGAAGAAAACAGGCAAGTATGGGGAGGGGGAGATAGGTGTGTGTGTGTGTGTGTGTGTGTGTGTGTGTGTGTGTGTGTTAAAGCATTTGGAAACGTCTCAGGTTTGGGGGATAATAAGGCATTCACCGAGCTAGGGGAGAGGAAGCATCATAGGCTTATTTTGTATGCAACCCCCTACTCAGGGACCAAAGTCTCAATTTTTTATTTGTAAGGTTCTCCGCATCTATATTACTTTGTTTTGTTTTGATTTTGAAATAAAATATTTCCTTTTTTAAAAAAGTTCATTTGTTTGAGTATTTCTTTTTAATAGGGCAACGTGAAATCAAATGTTACTATATTTCTGAGAACCGTACTGTCCTCTAAACACAGGCAGCTAATTACACTGCAAACAAGAACCATGGCAGGAAGGATAAAGTCCAAGACGAGTTACAAAGAGTTTCTCTTGAGTTTTGGAATGCAGACAAATCCTTATATTTGAAAATGAAGGTATTTGACATTCTGGAGAACCCCAATATTTTAGTTCATCTGTAGAAGAAGAAGAAGAAGACCTGTGTTCTTCTCAATCTGTCCCTTCTCCATCCTTCTCCATCAGAAAGGATGTCATTACTCTCAGAATGCCCAGGTTCTGGCGGGGCAGGGCTTCCTTTTGTCTTCCATGTCTCCATATTTTTTCTTACATTTTAATGTGATAAAAAGAATATTTGTTTTGATTGACTTCTGCCTCCTTTTAGACTAAGAGTCAGAATCATTTTAAAAAAGAAGAATTAAGAATAAACAAGGAGAGGGGGTGTTGTCTCCAAAGAGTGTTCAGGCCAATGCTGACGATCTGTCTGGACTTGGAAAAAGTCCATTGTATCATTTCCGGCAAGAATCCTGCGGTCACTATCTCTACCTTGTGTGACAACGTTGGTATCCTGTGAGGTCGCCGCCACCAGCCCATGGATAGGACCACTTACCTGGTCTCAGCCCCATCCTTCCCACAAAGGGAAGGACAAATGCTGTCCCAGGAGCCACTTAAATGAATTTTGGTTAAAACTACATCAAAGGGGCAACAAATAGGGCAGCTGCAAGCGTTGCTGTCTAGAACCTTCGAACAATCCTCAATGGCTATGTTGTGAGCACTGCTCTGGAGATTCTATATTAATCTTCACCTAAAGAGCCCTTTAAAACAGGTGCCACTCTCGTTTCATTCTACGGCTGAGAAATGGAGGCACAGAAAGGCAAGAAGCTCACTCTAGGTCGCATGCCTAAAATGTGGCAAGACTTTGACCTCAAGAAATCAAACTCCAGAGTCTCCAATCTTAATAGGCTGTCAGAGGGCCAGGAGTTGAGCATATGTGGTCATGTTCACATTAGAGGGGCCTCTGCTGTGTGTGTGTGTGTGTGTGTGTGTGCACATGTGCCCCTGAAAGGATGGTTTGGTCCTTGCAAACACATGGTCACATCCCAGCAAAGGAGGGAATTTGAATCACCTAGAAAGATTTTGTAAACTCTTTCTGCCTGTCCCCACCCCAGATCACCTGTGGCTTGGTCTGTAGGGTTGGCTCCCAGGAACACCTGTTCTGAAACCCACCCCCACTGTGTGATTTTTTACATCCTTCCAAACATAAGATTGTTATTACATTTGGAAGTCAGAAGGACCTTTGAGAATTGCTTAGCAATTCTTGGAACGTCGTTACCCACCAGTGTGCATTTAAGGAATGTCATGCTAGATGGACTGAATGGATTTTGGAAATGAATCTGCTCAGACAGCCTCAGTGCAAAGGGGAGATTACTCCCAGCCTGAATGGTGAAAAGGATCCTTTCTCTGAGACCCAGCCCCTTGCGGCCATCTGACCAACTTTCCTACCTCTCTCCAACCTGTTCTTTTCTCTGGGATCTGGCTTCCTTCCTCCCAAATTTAGTTTCCATGAAGCTCTAACTAGAGGCTGTGCTTCTTCCCTGAGAGCATGGAAAAATATGGATTCTCTGTAAGTTACTCTATAAGTTCTCTCTCTTAAATCATGCCCTGCTGCTCACTCGTTGCTGAATTATGTGAATCCTGCATTTTCAAAAATCTCTTCTGTTTGTAATTTTCTTCAGCTTCCAGTCCCACTACGTATGTTCTGGGCTCCAGATATTTCTTTTTTAGGGTGATGGCTATGGATTCCTTACTGATCCCATTGCGTCTGTTTTCTCTCTGCTGAGATCTGTCCTCCTCTCTGCTGCTGGATCAACCCTCCAAAACCAGGTCCCTGATACCACTCTGCTCTCTGCTCAGAGATTTACTCTCCCACTGCCAAAGGGATCAAGTCTGAACCAAGGTATTGAAGCTGCTGTCTGCAAAGAAGTCTTCCCCCAACCTCACTTGGTGTCTTTTGGGACACATTTTCAGTACCTCTGGACAACTCACCACACTCTGAAACAGGCCTAGGTTGCCTTGCCATTGAGGCTTCAGTTACTCTGTTCCCTCTTTCAGAATATACTTTCTCCCCATTTACTGCATTCAAAACTTACCCATCTGTTAGGAACAAATTCAAGTACCTTAGACACAAAGCCTCGGAGTCTCCACTGAGATTAACCTCTCTCTAAACTAAAAGCCAATATCACTTTGCTTAGCATGTTATCAATAAAATCAGCTGACATGTATTGGAAGATCATTATGATCCAGGTATTGTGCTAAATTCTTCGCACCTATGGTCCTGTTTAGTAAGCAGTGCAAAACTACAGGGATAACCACTTTACAGATGAGGAGATAGAGGCTGAGACAGGCTGCTAACTCACCCAGCATCACACTGTAAGTTACAGGGCCTATATTCAAACTCCTACCTGACAGCTGTGTAAATTCATTACACTTTTACTTGTCTCTAAGGACGTCTGTCCCGTGCATGACATATTGCAGGTGGAAAGTGCAATACACAGGAGAGCGTGTCTGCCACGGATTCCCCGGGACGCTATCCATGCTAGACAGTGAGCCAAGTGAGGAGGTCCTCAACACCCAAGATCATGAGGCCGTCATAGAGCAGTGACAATAATCAAGGAAAATGGGAAACATGTGTCTTCCCTGAGATACAATCCATAAACTGGGAGATCCAATTACAAGGAAGAGCACAAAGTGACGATGAGTCAGAGATAGAAAGGACAACAATATTAAAAAATTGTTTTAAAAGATGAAAGACACCCCATGAGGGAGACAAAACAGCCTGCCTTTTCATTTAACGGAGCATTCAAACTCATCCGTCAAATGGATTCTCACCTAGTTTCAGACCTTAGAAGAGCGTTATAGGTAGGATAGTCTAATTGCAGGAATTTTAGACATCTCTATGGTATCCCTGTAAGGCTCCAGCCAGCCCTACTTTGAACTTGAACATGCCAAACTGCTTCCGTCTTGTTCAGCAGAGCTGAAAAATACTTACCGTATTGGGGCTTCTGTGGTGGTGGCATCTCTGAGGCTGAAAGTGGAAATTCAGATTCTTGAGCCCAGGGTGAGTTAAGCATGGTGGACAGAATGGGAAGCCCCGCTCCGTATTCCAAAGTGCAGGCAGCAGGACGGGGCTCTCCCACGGAGTTAGGGGTGGGACAGCTTTGATCTGAGACCCTGAGTATCAGGCCTGCTGACCTGGGTTCCTGGTCTCAGTCCACCCTACACAAAAGAGCCTGTCCCTCTGGGGGAGCCTTCATCCTCTACCCAGCAATTTTCCTCGGAAGGCACTTCTCAGGGCTGTCTGCACAGCCCGATTCCTTAGACTGTAAACAATGGGGTTGAGGAGGGGAGTCACCACGGTGTAGGTGACAGCAATAAGCTGATCTCGCTCCAGAGAGTAACTGGCTTTGGGCCTCAAGTACATGAAGGAGGCACAGCCATAGTGCACAATGACCACGGTGAGGTGCGAGGCGCAGGTGGAGAAGGCCTTCTTCCGCCCCTTGGCAGAGGGGATCCGCAGTATTGCTGTCAGAATGTAGGCATAGGAGATGGTAATGGAGCAGAAAGAGACCAGGAGGACCAGCAGGCTAAGGATGAGGATGCCCAGCTCACTTGGCCCCGTGTCCCCGCAGGCCAGGCTCAGCACTGGAGGCGTGTCACAGAAAAAGTGCTGGATCTCGTGGGAACCACAGAATGGGAGTTGGAAAATGACCAGTGTCATTCCCAGCCCAAAGAGATATCCAGTCAAGAAGGAGGTGCCAACCAGCTGGGCACAGAAGGTAGGATTCATGTGGCTGGTATAGTGCAGTGGGGCACAGATGGCCACGTATCTGTCAAAGCCCATGACAGCCAGAAGGAAGCAGTTGGTACAGGCCCACGAAGCGGAGAAGAACATCTGGGCAGCACAGCCCTCATAGGAGATGGCCTGGCTCCCCATGACCAGGCTGGAGAGCATCCGAGGGATGATGCCCAGTGTATAACAGGTCTCAGAGAAAGACAGAAAGGAAAGGAAGAAGTACATGGGGCTGTGCAGATGGCTGTCCAGCCGGATGACTACGATAATGAAGACATTGCTGGTCAGGGTGACAAGATACAGGGAGAGGAATAGTGCAAAGAGCAGGAGCTGCAGCTCCCCAAAGCTGGAGAAGCCCAGGAAGACGAATCCCCTCCAGATGGTTGCATTGGCCTGTCCCATCCTGAGTGGCACCCCGGGAGACGTGCTGCTCCCTTCCACCTCGCCGGCAGAGGCCTCGCTTCTTTAGGAAGGCGGGTGAGGTGGATTCTCATATCCTTGTGCCTGTTGTAACTCAATAAGAAAGCTCTGATTTTGATCACAACCAAACCTCAGAAATTTATAGCATTAGCCACACACATATGGATCCGTTCTCACACGCATACAGGTACGTGCACAGGTACAAAGACACACACGACTCTACATACATACCTGCCTACCACACACAAAGCGCTCATACACAGGCATGCCCATTTCACACTTTCAACTACTCTATGCCGTGCAGATTGGCCATGAAGGGCCGTACTTACAAATATTTCAGGCACGTTGTAAATGCCTGTCTTTTGAGACAGCACAGAAGTAAGTAGATGTGCACCACACTTCATTTATACCAACATCCTACACACACATAAGAATACAGATATGGAAAAAAAAAAAAAAGAATACAGATATGGGCACGTAGTCGCTGCCCGTGAGAACGTGGCGTGCGGTCCTTGTTGGGGATCATTTTGTAGGTCGGGTGACACAGCCAACACTAGAGAAAAAAAAGTCTGGGTCCTAATCTAACATTCCTTCCCCCAAACGATGCCAACTCTTCTCGGACACGGGGAGATGTGTGCCCCCGTGAGCACGGAGCTCTGTGACAAGGCCTCTTCTGTGCTGCCCCCACCCCCAAGTCTCTCCCATGTGAGGCCAGGCCGAGCACCGAGGGAAGAAGCATCGGAGCTCAGGGAAGAGGTGGGCCCCTCAGGGTCGTGCCTGGGCAAGAGAGGGCTCTCCGCTCATGCGGGGAGGCTCAGGGTGAGGAGGGCCCTGCTTTGCGCAGCAAGATGCCTCCCCACCGCCCTGCCTGCAGGACACCTGAGACCCGTCTCAGACGCCCCTCCTCTGAGCAATAGGTGACGTTCCCAAGTGATACCAAGACATTCCCGAGGCCCCAGGAGGTGAGTCATCTCCGCTTCTGTCAAAACAGCTTCTCCCTCTGAGGGTCACCAGTCCCCCTCGGGTGCTGTTTCAGGAAGCACCCTCAACCGTGCTTGTCATTAGCCATGAATATTCTTTTGGGGAAGGCAGAAGAGGAAATGTGAGCAAAGAGACGCTAGGATCGTGATTCAAACAGTAATTCCGTTATGTGCCAACTATAACATTTATCTTTCTCATATGTTAAGTCTCTTTTAACACTTAAAATGACCTGGTGAAAAGGGTTGACGGTTGCATTTTATAGAAGAGGATACCGAGCCCGCCAGTTTCAGTGACCCATCCAGGATCTCAGAACTCAGATTCATGCTCTTAAAGTCTCCCTGTAAGATGCATAATAAGAACCCAGGAATTCACCTGCCCCTGCTGTTGTCTCAAGAGCGGGAGAGGAGCGTTCCCGGGGCATGTCCAGGTCCAAAGGCGCATGCACACACTCATGGTCCTATACTGAGACCCCCCTCGTTCCCCTGGCTTACCTTCTTCCCACATCCTCATCTGTCCACTCCACTTCTCTCAGACACATCTTTTCATTTTATCAAATTTTTAAAAAGATTTATTTATTTATTTTGGAGAGAGAGGAAGCAAGCCCAGGGGGGAAAGACAGAGGGAGACTCTCGAGTAGACTCCTTGCTGAGTGCGGAGCCCAAGCTCCATCTCACCACCCTGAGACCACGACCTGAGCTGTAATCAAAGGTCAGACGCTCAACCGACGGAGCCACCCAGGCGCCCCGGACACATCTTTTTAAAAGCAACATTACCTTTATCCTCTTTCCACCATATTGCAGTAGCTGTGTCCAGGTTTTCAATCCATCACTCAGATTGTCTTGAAACTTGAAAATGGGGATCCCTGGGTGGCGCAGCGGTTTGGCGCCTGCCTTTGGCCCAGGGCGCGATCCTGGAGATCCAGGATCGAATCCCACATCAGGCTCCCAGTGCATGGAGCCTGCTTCTCTCTCTGCCTCTCTCTCTCGCTCTCTCTCTCTGACTATCATAAATGAATAAAAAAAAAAAAAAAGAAACTTGAAAATGTTCAGAAAGTCCAGAGTTAATCATGTCATCTAACTCTTCACCCAACGTGCATTTCTCCCCCCTGCTACACCAGCCGTGTGACCACACGCCTCCAATACACATTTTCATCCGTCTGCTGATTCAGTAGAAACGATAATGATAATTGTCAATGCGCGTTCAATGCTAGACATTTTGTTAACCTCATTAGATGAACCGAACGCTCAGGATGTTTAAAGAGTTTTATGATTTGCCCTCCCTTTTCAGATAAGAAGACTAAGGCACAGAAAAATTAAATCCCTTGCTGAAGATGACACAGCCAGGTGGCAGCACAGTATGGAGAGTGTCCAGGGACACGTCTCTTAACCACCGAGCTTGGTGATGTGCATCAGTCAGAAGATGAGCAGAGACGGAAATTACTATCACATTAGTACAACCATTGCCTTTCTGGTAATTTTCCTCATGCTATTGTTTTATCTGTCAATCTAGAGACGATAGCAGACATTTTTAATTTAACCCACTCCAGTTAAACTTAATATTGGATTATTTCCAGTTAAAATATCAGAAAGTTGCAATAACATGATTGCATTCATTTAAATCTGCTAACACGTTGTTATAATTTTTAAACAGGTATATGCTTTTAAAAAAATATTTTATTTATTTATTCGTGAGAGACACACAGTGAGGGAGAGAGGCAGAGACACAGGCAGAGGGAGAAGCAGGCTCCACGCAGGGAGCCCGACGTGGGACTCGATCCCGGGACCCCGGGGTCACACCCTGGGCCCAAGACAGGCGCCCAACCGCTGAGCCACCCAGGGACCCCCAGGTATATGCCTTTTTAGAGAAATTTAGAGAATACTTACATGCGTGTATATGATCTTCTATATGTAACCTCACATTCACCATGTTCGGCGTTCCTCTTTGTCTCCTGTGTGTCAAAGTCTCTGTGGGTCCGTTTTCTGGCAGCCTTCCCTCAGTATTTCTTACACTAAGTGCTTGCTAGCATCTATCTTCACGTTTCTCCATCTGAAAATTTCTTCCTTTTCGCCTTTTTTTGTGAAATATAGTTCTGCTAGATAAAAAAATCTTACTCGACACGGTGCTTGTTTCCATCTTCTTTTATGCCATGTGTGGTGTCTCTGGCCTCCCCAGTTTCTGATGCCCAGGCGGCCCTTAACGACTTCGTCATTTTACTCCACGTAACAGGTCGGATTCCTCTTGTGGTTTCAACGTGTTCTCTTTACCTTTGGCTTTCATCGGTTTGGGAATGAAGTGTTTCCATATGCTTTTGTGTGTTTCTTACTTGTGATTTGTTGAACATCTTGACTTTGTACATTATTGTCTTCCACCAAATCTGGAAAGTTTCCAGCTATTATTTCTTCAAATATTTTCTTTCTCTTTATTTTTTCATTTCCTTCCGATATTCCAAAGGCCGGACTACTTGTTATCATCTTGAAAATCTCACAGAAATGACTCATTTTAATTTTATTTTTTTCTTCTCCAGATCAATGTATTTCTATTGATTTATTTTCCAATTCATTGGTCTTTTCTTCTACCACCTCCAAAATGCTGTTGAGCCTATTTCATGAAAAATCTGTATTCCAGCAATATGTAAAAAGAATAATATTTCATGACAAAAGGGATTCATTCCAAGAATGCAGGACTGATTTACTATTTGAAAATGTTAATGTAATTTACCAAATTAGTCAAATAAATGGAAAAAGATAAGCTACTCATCTCAATATTTATACAAAATTATTTGTAAAAATGAATATCCATTGTTGATTTAAAAAAAAAAACTCTGCTTCTATTTAAAACTAAAGCCACTATCTTACCTCTTTGTGAAACATTGAACTCTTCCCTAGATGAGGACCCTGAATGCTCTGTATCTATTTATTTATTTTAATATTTTATTTATTTATTCATGAGAGAGACACAGAGAGAGGCAGAGACACAGGCAGAGGGAGAAGCAGGCTCCTTGCAGGAAGCCCAACATGGGACTCGATCCCAGGACCCTGGGGTCACGCCCTGAGCCGAAGGCAGCCGTTCAACCACTGAGCCCCCCAGAAGCCCTCTGACAGCTGTTTAAAACAAAACAAAACAATTTCTCAAATCAATTGTTTTCCTTTATATTAGATACAAAAAATAAGAAATTACATTTCTATTTTTTTAAGATTTTATTTATTTATTTGAGAGAGAGCATGAGTGGGGGAAGGAGTTGAGGAGGAACAAGAGGTAGAAGCAGAATCCCCACTGAGCAGAGGGTCTCCACTGAAGTGGGGCTCCATCCCAGGACCCTGGGATCTGAGCTGAGGGCAGATGCTTCACCGACTGAGCCAGCCAGGCATCCAAGAAATAATATTTTTAGATGTCAATTTTAATGACATCAAAGCATAGATGCTGGGACACCTGGGTGGCTCAGTGGTTGATCGTCTACCTTCAGCTCAGGTTATGATTCTGGGGTCCTGGGATCGAGTCTCCCTCTCCCTGTGTCTCTGCCTCTCTCTGTGTGTTTCTTATGAATAAATAAATAATTTTTTAAAAAAAGATACTTAAAATCAACACTAAGAATTAAATTCAAGACAAAATGATGAAGTACTCTATACTTAAAACCACAAACATTAATTACATACAATTAAAGAAAATTTAAATAAATGAAGATATATAAAATGTCATGGATAAAAAGATTCAGTATTGTAATTTTGATTTCCCAAAGTTATCTATAGATTAAATGTAGCTCAGTTGAAAACTCAAACAGGACTTGAGTAGAAACTGGCAAACTAATTCTAAGTATTATCTATCTGGAAACAAAAAGATCTAAACAATCATGAGAGATTTGGGTGAATTAAACATCTCAATTCAAAACTACTATAAAGTAACAATACGTAAAACACTGCCACTGGCAAAAAGATAGGTATATAGATCAATAAAAAAATATAAGGACCCGAAATAGTCACATCTATATACAGTTCCATCAATTTCCATAGGGTTGCCTGTGCAAATCAATGGGGAAAGGAAAGTTTTTCCAATCGGTGGTACTGAAATGACTGCATTTCAATATAAGAAAAACAAAACGAAAAAAAAATATAAATGAATAAAACCTTAATCCTCACTTCATTTCATGCACAGAAATTATCCCAGATGAGGCACAGACCTAAAAGTCTAAAAAGACAGAACAACTAAAAGAATACACAGGAGAATATCTTCTTTACCTTGGGGTAGGCAGGAGACAAAAATGCATAGGCATAAAGAATTGATCAATTAAATCACAAAAATTAAACTTTTGCTTATCAAAGAGCAGGTGACAGAGTAAAATTGCAGAATAAGTTTACAAGAAAAACCAACTTCTACAAAGCTGAACAGAGAGCTAGTAAGCATATGGACACACGAAGACTTGTATAAATATGTTTTAGTTACATAATTTGTAATTATGGAAAATACAGAAACAGCCCAAATGACCAGGAGCATATGAATACATAAACGAGTTGTGGAATATTCATACAATGAAACAATTTCCGGAAATAAAAGAGAATAAACATGCAACACCGTAGAAAGTCTCAGAAGCATTAGATTGAGTAAAAGAAGCCACAAGCAACATGGTTCACACAATTTGTTTCCATTTATGAATTTATTATTTTTTTTTAGAGATCTTATTTATTTATTCATGAGAGACAGAGAGAGAGGCAGAGACACAGGCAGAGGGAGAAGCAGGCTCCATGCAGGGAGCCCGACGTGGGACTCGATCCTGAGTCTCCAGGATCACGCCCTGGGCCAAAGGCAGATGCTCAACCGCTGAGCACCCGGGCGTCCCCCCATTTATGAATTTAAAGAACAAGAAAGTCTTATAATGGTTTCGCTCCTGGCCCCCGTGGCTCTGATTGGATAGGAGCAGGAAGGAACTTCCCGAAATGGTGGAAATGTTCTAGGTCTTGAACTCAGACTTGACTAGTTTTGGAAATACAAACTGAAAAACACTCCTGCATAACGAATGGGTCAGGGAAGAACCCAAAAGAGAAATCAAAAACTATATACATCATCTTGCCACGTAGACACACTGAAACGAGGAGATGCGTCACAAGCACCTGTAAGAGGAAAGTAGATACTGCTAAGTAACCTCCCCGGAGAAGGAAGGTCCCAAACAAATGACCTACCTGCACACCTGACTTCCCTAGAAAAAGAACACGCCAACCCCGAGGACAGAAAGCAGGAAATAGCAAAGATGGAAGCAGGAAAGAGGACTAGAAAAAACACGGAAAAGCCCAATAAAATCAGCAGCTGGGGCGTTTGCTGCTTGTTTGTGTCTTTGTCTTGGAGGGAGGAGGGCGTCTGGTTGGGGTGTGCAGGTTCGTGACCTCAGAAGCTGGCAGGCTGGGCAGCTCAGGGCCCCCAGGAACCGGGTCAGGGCCCAGCCCGCGCTGCAGGCCCCAGTCCTGGCCGCTCTGGCCCTCGCAGCACTCCCAGGGCCTCTCCTGTGGGTTTTCCTGTAATTTGTGGGGTTCTCGGCTGCACCGAGTGGGAGGAATGAGGCAGGGCTCTCCGCTCGGCCTGGTTGCTCTCGGCTGGATTTTATCACAGTTTCCTGCACCCAGGGAATGAAGTCTGTAACTCCAGCCTTTTCCAAGTTAGGTGAATAGGTAGGCGGCTAAGGCATGCTCCAGGCCAAGGGGATTTTAATAAAATCTGCTGAGCAAAGTGGCTGAAATCCAGAATATTTTTATTTTCCTCAAACTTCTGAATATAGAAAGGCAACATATTTATAAGTAAGAGATAATCATAGCTGACTATCGTTTCGTGATAACTGGAAACCCTATTATGATAAACTTTTCAGAAACTGAAAAATTGAATGTTAATGATAGTCAATGAATAGTTTTTCAGGTCAATTAGATTCCACATCGTTGAAAGATTCCACATCGTTGGAATTTCGATTGCACATCGTTGTTTTTGAGAAAGTAGAAAAAAGATTTCTTTTTAAGCCCCATGTAATGTGGTGGAATAAAATTATTATCCAACTAATTATTAAAAATAACTTTTGATGATAGACCGTTCAACTATTAAAGAACTTAAAAAGAATTTTATTTATTTATTTATTCATTCATTCATTTATTTATTTATTTTTATTTTTTATTTTATTTTTGTTTTTTATTTTATTTTTTATTTTTTATTTTTTTAAATAAATAAATATTTTTAAAAAAATTAAGAAATTGAGTAGCACTGCTTTTCTTAAAAAAAAATTTTGGGGAATAAAATTGATCCTGAGCTGTCTTATTTCAGCAAAGAAGAAACATTCATTGATGTATAAGGTAATTTTTAAAACACTACTTTTGTTCAGGGATAATTCTATAATAAAATTTGAATTTTCACATTTAATCCGCTTTTCTCCTGGATATAAAATATGATAAAAACATTAAAAAAATGTTTTGTTTGCCAGGAAGTATGGTAAAGTGATCGAAAACTTATAAATAAATAAATATGTATGTACACATATATCAGAGAAGTTCATAGAGAAAAATGCAAGATATATTTTTAAGTGGAAGCTCCAAGCAAATTACCGCTGCATCTAAATTCCATCGAATACATTTTTTTTTAAATGAGCTATAAGAGTGCAGTTAAAATATCAATATATGCAATAGGGAGGCTCATATGCAGGGGGGTGTTACATGTGTGTGTGCATATATTTATCTCTCCACCTGAAGAAATATGGGGGCAGCTCTCGGGCCAGGGCGCTGACTCCCGGGCCCATGGCTGGAGCCCGCCTGCCCCCGGGGACCCCAAGGGAGTGACCACAGGGGGAGGCAGGACAAGGCCCGGCTGGGAGGCGGAGGCCAGGGCGAGGGAGGTTCAGGCTGGGAGGCTCTCAGAAACCACAAAGTTGAGTCAGGCTTTGAGAGCCCGTCAGCATCACGCTGTCCTGATTATGTAGCTCCGTGGGCGAGGTGCTTTCCACTTGATTCTTCTTTTTTCATGAGTGTGGTGGGTATTCCAGGACCTGTTCCTCTTCAAGTGAATTAGAATGTGTTTGTCACTCTCTACCAAAAAAAAAAAAAAAGTAAATAAATGACAAATAAAAATAAATAAAAACCTTTCTGGGATTTTGAAAGGATTGCATTAAGCCTATAAATCACCTTGGAGATCAATGTTGTTATTTTTTTTTCTAGTTTCTTGACATAGGAATTTAAATCATTATTAGAGACCTCTGCTCTTCTCTAATAGATGCTTTAGCTGCATCCCACACATCTTGATATGTCGCAATCTCATTTTGGTTCAGTTCTATGAATTATTTTTATTTCCTTTGATCAATTGCTTATGACCATGGATTGCTTAATATTGCTTAATATCCATGTGTTTATAGATTTTCCTATTGTCTTTCTGTTCTTGATTCCTAACTTGACTCCATTATGGTTAGAGAACCACACGTCCTCCGTATGATTTCTAGGCCTTTAAATTTCTTGCAGTTAAATAGGTGATGGCCATTAAGGCGTGTGTGCACTTGGGATGAGCATCAGCTGATGTGTGGAAGCGCAGAATCACTATATTGTGCACCTGGAACTAATATAATACTGTATGTTAGCAAAGTGGAATTAAACTAAAAACTTAAAAAATGCTTCTTGTGGTTTGTCCTGTGGCTCAGGATATGATTTTTCTTGGTGTGAGGTGTGGGTAGGTTACCCCGTAGGCTCTGCGGGCGATGCTGCTGTGGGATGAGGCCTGGCTGGCAGGTGCAGGCAGATTAGGGTCGCCACCGCCACTGGCTATAGGTCTCCCACTAAGTTCCTGCTGAGCTTCCCCTTTCTTGATTCTTTGCCTGAGAGAACAGCCTTAGCTTTTATTTATTTACTTATTTTTGCTTTGTTTCTGCCTTTGCCCGTAGACATTTTCGGATTACAGGTCACAGGGCTCTCTGCACCCTGACCCAGAATACACGGGGCATAAAAAGAAATGCTAGGAGCCCATGGTGGTGGTGTTCTTCAAGGACTGAGGTCCTGGGTCAATCCCTCTCTTCCATTTCATCTTTCAGAGTCATTTTAGGATTGTTGAGTTCATTCCAGACTTGTTAGCCTTATTGAGATAGGAGTCCTGAGAAATGTGACTATAGACTGTTTTGCCTGCAACTTGAAGAGATAGGAATTTGTAAGAAATTGGTGAACTACTTTCCAAAATTTTGAACTATTTTGTAGTTTTTACATTCCCGACAATAGTGTACGAGTTACACTTCTTCCAAACCTCACCGACACTAGTATGGCCAATTTTCTTTTTTCAAAGACATTCTAATAGTTGTATAATGGAATCAAACTGTGTTTTTAACTTACATTTCCCGTTGACTGGTAAGTTGACCACCTTTTCAAGTGCTTATTTCCCATTTGCACATATTCTTCAAGTGTTTTAAAACATTTGGCGCAGGTTAGGAGACCCTCAGGGATTCTTCTGTCCTTTCAACAGAGAGACAAAAGAACTTTCTTGGGATGCCTGGGGGGCTCAGCAGTTGGGCTTCTGTCTTGAGCCCTGGGCGTGAACCCGGGGTCCCGGGATTGAGTCCCACGTCGGGCTCCCTGCATGGAGCCTGCTTCTCCCTCTGCCGGGGTCTCTCCCTCTCTCTCTGTGTGTCTCTCATGAAGAAATACATAAAACCTTTAAAAAGAGAGAGAGAGAGAGAGAGAGAGAGAGAACTTTCTCATTCAACCCACATCTAGCTCCATGCTCAGCAGAGAGTCTGCTCCTCCCTCTCCCTTGGTCATTCCTCCCAACTTGTGCTCTCTCTCTCTCTCTGAAATAAATAAATAAAAATTTTTGAAAATCTCATTATCATATATATACATACACACCTACATATACATGCGTATGATTCTTTTGAAATATATTTATTTAATCAATTTTATGTCATTTCACGGTTGCAAGCGCTGGACTACAACGACGTATCACATTCTACCAGGAACTGGAGGCCCAGCCTTCTCATTTTCCATCTTTCCCAGCAGTTCTCTTCCTGTGACCGCTCTGCTCCAGCTTGTCCCCTCTTGCCTGGGCAGTTTCCGCCCTGAGCACACAACAGTGCTATTCACTTTTCGTTGGCTCCGTCTTCTTTCCTCCACCAGCAAGAAGAGATGGTTCCTCCTCAGGGTGAGGTCTTCCAACACCCCAAATACCCAGGAGGGTGAGAGTGGGGGAGGGAGCATTAGGGACGTGCCTCATTCCCCTCTCTGCCAAGACAGAACTTGTGAATTAGCGCACAGAATAGGAACTCTGCAACTCTTCGATCCCCAGAGAGTCCCCAGCAGAGTTGTACTTGCCACACGTTACACAAGATCCTGTAACTAATGAGAGAAAATTACTAAGTTGAGTGAGAAAGTTCTCTTGCTCCCTCTGATGAAAGGAGAGAGGAATCCCTGGGGGTCTCCTAGCCAGAGCCAAAGCTCTCGAGCTGAGGAACCTCAGGCCCTCACGACAATCAGACAATATCTCTAAGCTGGTAGGAGAAAAGGTGCGTAGCCTCTGTGATTTTGTGAGTGGTAGAAACAGACCGTATTGCGTGTGGCCCAGCCTCACAGCTGACCTCGGGAGCTCTGGGGCCACAGGGAGCTGAAGCCTGCACAAACTCAGGGCCCTCTCTTCACTCCCCAGCTAGAGAAACTTAGACCCAGAAGGTGCATGGACTTTCCAGGGTCACTAAACTAGGAGTGATGAAGACCAATGACTTTTACTCAGGGGATCTCTGTCTCTTCTGAGTGAAGAGCAAAGCACGCTTCCAACAGTGGGAAGACCATCGTGGGAGGATATAACCCTAACCGTGACTGGGCTCCGGGGCCCTGATACATTACACAAGGTAGGAAACTCTTGAAGATGATCTGACTCTGTTTTCCTCACAATTAATTGTCCCTGCGTTTTCTTCAAATGATCATTTCTCTCTGAGTTTGGAAAGGGTGTTTATTTCTTTTGTCAGTGATTCCATTTCCCAAATTAAATTTAATACAAGTTGATTTAGGGATCACTTCAGAGATGAGTGAGGGTAGGGTGGGGCATAACACCCCCACCCGCCTACACACATCGACTTTCAGAATAGGTCAGAAGGAGGAGGAGGGTCTGAAATTCCTCTACTGCTGATGGTTCACCAAGTAGGTGTTCAGCACATCAGTTTGGTAAGAATTATATAAGGAACGGCCTCTCTTGGAATATGTATTGCTGATCCTTTGCATTTTTCAAATGCTTCTGAATTTAGTGATGGATTTGAACACCAGCCCTCTGGGCTGTTTAGGAGAGGACATGGCATATTATGTGAAACCAGGCTGTCCTCCAAATGGTATGTTAGAAGGAGCCTGAGGAGCACCTGGGTGGCACAGTCGGCTAAGCCTCTGACTCTTGGTTTTGATACAGGAGAGCTTGGTTCCTGCTCATGGGGTCGAAGACTGAATCTCGCGGGCACAGGAGAGTGAGTAAAGTGATAGAAGTGTATTAAGTAAAGTGACAGGAGTCCCGACAGGACTGCCACCGAGGGCTTTCGGGCTGGCCTTTCATTGAGAACCTAACCAGGGAGCCCACGGCCTGGAGATTTCCTTGTGCTGTCTCAAGGGATTGGCATTCGGCTGTTTTGGGGTCTGGTGAGTCTCCGGGATCGCCTGGTAACCATCAAAGGGAGATACTCCTGAACACTGGGGAGCCAGAGAACCTAATTTCCTTTTTTCTCTGTTTTTCCTGTCTTATCTGTTTCCTTGGGATGGGTAGGAGCCTGAGTTGGAGCCATTTGGTGTCCTTGGGATCTATGGGAGCCTGACTCTGGGCCTTTCCCTTCTCTTTCCCTGCCTAGCCCCACCTGCATCATTCTTCCCCCTGGAAGAGTAACCCTCACTGCCATTAGGGAATGGATGATGACTGCTCTGGCTGCCTCAGGCTGAAAAGGGACAGTGTGAGGGGACGGCAGTCAGAGTATTCTCAGGGGTCGGTTAAGAGGTTCATGGTATGGATCCCAAGAGATGTTGGAAGGCATGAGGCAACACAGGCACCGACAAACAGAGAAAAAGACAAAATCCAGCAATTATTTCTATGAGTAAGATGGCAACTCTGAAATTTTGACCCCAGTTTCCGAGCCAAACAACCCTGGAGAGACTCTGATTTTGTCCAGTTGAGCTCAGATGTCATTTATTAATCGCAAGGCCTTGTAAGAACTGTCAGTTATATTAAAACAGCACATGTTTGAAAACTCTTTACAACCTAAGTGCTGTTAACATAGTAAGTAATCAATGGTTGCCCGACTTTCTAGAAATCCTGCCCTAATTTCACTCAGTTCTTAATTTAGAGCATCCAGTGCTTGGGACGTGTCATTTAAGGTTCTTCTGAGCAAACAGTTTGCTTTATCTCATGGTGTATGACTTTTCCTAGTGCTGGGAGGCCTACTAATGAGAGAGCTAAGGCTGCTACTTCCCCATCCGATATGAGAACCACATTATCATTGCAATTGGGAAGTAGATGAGGCAGTCCTCATTGGTAAAGGGATGCTGGAGGTAGGAAAAGTAATAGTCCTAGTATGCCTACAGTATATAATCCCAAGAATCATTTAGGAATGATGTAATAGGCCATATCAACACAAAATAAGGCCCATCCTCTTGGTAGGTGTAAGTCACTAGTTGAGGATGGGAGGTGTAAGGTAAAGTTGCATTGATTAGTAGGCTTACTGCAGGCTATGCATATGCAATTGGCTTGAACTATATGTTTTAGACATATTGGAGGCCTGAATTGCAGAGAAGAAGCTTGAAGCTGAGTAGTAAGATGCTTATTGAGTCATAATATTTCAGCCTGGGAGGCCCCCACACCTAGTAGGCTATTGAAAAGCCAACTTTGTGGGGAGTAACTGTTGGCAATACAAAAACAAGGTTGATTCATGACACCGAGAGCCATATGTATCCAAAAATTGGATGCAGCCAACAGTGTCCTGGGGTCGGGGTTTATAGTGACCTTAGTGGGAAAAGAACTTTTGTAGTCAATATTGGGAGGTCTTTTTTTTTTTTTTTTTTTTTTTTGCATTTTTACACAGGTGTATTTTCCTGCATCCATTAATGTCTTGGCAGCCAGTTGCACGGTATAATTTTTATTTTCTTTGTGGGACTGATCTGTTAAGTTGGTGAAACAGGAAGTGTTGGGCATTTTCTGTTCATAAATAACAGTATTTTCTTCTTTCCACACTATGGGGCTAACAGGCAAAGAACAGTTGGACCAGCTTTGGAGAGTTAAGTTTCCCCCCACAGTTATATTGACAGCCCAGGATGTTAAAATGTATATTATTCCATAGTAAAAGTAACTCCAAAATCATGGCTCTTAGGTTTACTTGCCTTGTTTTTTGAGTAGTAAATGGAGGGTTTCTATGGGCTCACAGGAATAGGCTGGAGGGTCACTTGTAAGACTATTGAGGTCTCATGTCCACTCGTTAATATGGGACTGATGAATCCAGGATTCAAGACCTGAATCTTGGGACACCTGGGTGGCTCAGTGATTGAGTGTCTGCGTTCAGCTCAGGGCCTGATCTCAGAGTCCCGGGATCGAGTCCCACCTGAATCTCCTTGCCTGGAGCCTGCTTCTCCTCCCTCTGCCTGCATCTCTGCCTCTCTTTCTGTGTCTCTCATGAATAAATAAATAAAATACTTAAAAAAAAAAAAAAGACCTGAGTCTTTAACAGCAGTTGGAATAGAGAGAATGACAGGATATGGTCCTTCCCATCTTTCATTCGTTGACAGGGAATTAGTGTGTAAAGTTTTAACCAACACCAGATCCCCCAGTTGATATATAGGAGGTCCTTTTTCCCATGGCTGCTTATTGGATAGTTGTTGGAGTCGTTGTTGGAGTTGAGCTAAAGATGTTATATGTTTAATCTGGGCATCTGTCTCCGGGTCAAATAGAAAATCATTGGTTAGGAAAGCTTGTCCACATAGCAGCTCAAATGGACTAAGTCCTTGAACTTTTGGAGTGTTTCTTATTCTAATTAATGCTATGGGAAGGGCCAAAGTCCAGGAGAGCTGGGTCTCTTGAGATTATTTCCTTAGTTTTTTTTTGGTTTTTTTTTGTTTTTTTTTTTAAGGATATCATTTATTTTTTCCACCTTTCCTGAGGACTGAGGCCTCCAAGCACAATGTAAGTGGTAATCTATTCCCCTGGATGACATCCCCTGGGTGATAGTGGCCTTAATGGAGGGACCATTATCTGGACTCTGCAGACTTTGGGGCAAGCCAAATCTAGATATTAGCTCATGAAGCAAACCCCTTATTATTTCCTGAGCCTTTTCAGTCTTGTATGGGTAGGCCTCTACTCTGTTGGTAAAAGTATCGACTCCTACCAACAAATACCAGAAAACTTTTGACTCTGGCATATGGATAAAGTCTAATCACCAATTCTTTCCAGGCTAGCCTCCAGTCCTTTGGTTCCCTGGAGGTGTAAGTCATCTGCCAAGGGGGTTTTTGAGACAAATTTTGTTTTTGAGACAAATTTCACAGGCAGATGTTACTTGTTGAACTGTTTTTGATAATTTTTTCCCAGCATTTTCTTGACCAACAGATATGTTTTGTCCCTATCCAAAAGAAAACCTTGATGTAACAATTTAATGACCTTTCAACTTTGCGAGCCAGGTGATAGTAGTTGCCCCAGATTGGTCTGTAACCATCCTGAGGGCTGGAGACTGTGCCCATGGGAGACTCCCCCTTCCATTTCTCCAGGAGAATAAGTAGGTCTAAACAGAGTAAGAGAACTGTCCCAGATAAGGGACCATCCACTAGTGGCTCCTTTTGAAAGGGTTGCTTTGCAGCAGCTTTAGCTGTGATATCAGCAAAATCATCACCCATAGTTGCTTGATTAGCCCCTTTCTCATGTCCCTTACAATGTTCAACTGCTACCTCTAGGGGCAGCAAGACAGACTTTAAAAGTTCATCTGTCTCTTTGTGATAATCTCTAGGGGACCCATGTGCTGTCAGGAAATGTCGTCCTTTCCATATTGCAGCCTGGACCTGTAAGACCAAGAAGGCATATTTAGAGTCTGTATAGATATTAACCCACTTATTTTTGCTTAGTTCGAATGCTTGGGTTGAGGCTATTCATTCAGCTAGTTGAGCACTAGTGCCTGGAGAAAGGGGCTTGCTTTCAATCACTGCAGAAGAAATAACTACAGCATATCCAGCCTTCCTTGGTCCCTCTTTTGCAAAGGAGCTGCCATCAGTATACAGAATCCAATCCAATTTTAAGAGGCGACTATCAGTTAGCCAGAAGCCTCTTTTCGATTCCAATAGTCCTGTTATATTGTGAGGGGCGTAAACAGTTACATCTGCACCCAAGGTTATCTTAGTGGCTTCGGGTATTAGATATGCAGCAGCTGCTGCAGCCCGTAAACATGCCAGCCGCCTCCTTGACACGACGTCTAATCCTGTGCTTAGGCATCCTCCCGGTTGCTGTGATCCCCTAGTCTGGGTCACAACTCCAAGAGCTATTCCTTTTCTTTCTGTGACTTACAAGTTAAAATCTTTTCCCACCGGAAGATGTAGAGCTGGAGCTTTTAATAACACTCATTTAAGTTTACAAAAGGCCTGTTGGGCCTCTGGCTCCCGTCGTAGGATAGAGGTTCCACTAGACTGAGACTCCTTTATTAAGTGATATAACGGGTGAGCTATTTCTCCAAACCCAGGTATCCATAACCTACAGTATCCTGCAATTCCCAAAAACCCACCTAGCTGTTTCAGGGTGTGGAGGTAAAGGGAGAGACGAGACTAGATAGGCTTAGTCCTTTTTTCTCCTAGTGCCCTAGTGCCTTCTGATAATATCAGGTGTAAGTATTTTACAGAGGTTGGCACAGTTGGGCCTTTTTCCTTGACACCTTCTATCCTTCAGATGAATGGATAAAGAAGATGCGGTCTATCTATACAATGGAATATTCCTCAGCCATTAGAAATGACAAATACCCATCATTTGCTTCAACGTGGATGGAACTAGAGGGTATTATGCTGAGTGAAGTAAGTCAATCGGAGAAGGACAAACATTATATGGTCTCATTCATTTGGGGAATATAAAAAATCGTGAAAGGGAATAAAGGGGAAAGGAGAAAAAATGAGTGGGAAATATCAGAAAGGGAGACAGAACATGTGAGATTCCTAACTCTGGGAAACGAACTAGGGGTGGTGGAAAGGGAGGTGGGTGGGGAGTGGGGGTGACTGGGTGACAGGCACTGAGGGGGGCACTTGATGGGATGAGCACTGGGTGTTAGTCTATATGTTGGTAAATTGAACACCAATAAAAAATAAATTTATTAAAAAAATAAAATAAAAAAATAAACCACAACAACAACAAAAAAGAGAGGCCAAAACGTTAAGTAAAGCACTTGTTTCTTCCTGAGAGATTGGGTTGGTGGGACCACCAATAAGAATGTCCACATATTGCAAAACCTTAATGGGAGGATAATTAAACTCCAAAAAGATCTTTTGCTAAGGCCTGATCAGATAAATGTGGACCGTCCCGAAATCCCTGGGGCAAACCAGTCCAAGTTAACTGTGTATTTTGTCCTATTGCAGCTTTGAAAGCAAAGAGATACTGCGAGTCAGGGTGTACGGGGATACAGAAACAGGCATCCTTAAGCTCTAGGACTGAAAACCACTCAGTGTCACTGGGTATCTGTGCCCACAGAGTATAAGGGTTGGGGACCCCAGGCTGGAGTGGGGTGGCTGCTCCCTTCATCAGGCGGAGGTCTTGAGCTAACCTCCATTCACCGTTGGGTTTTGTATTCCCAAAATAGGGGAGTTGCAGGGACTGTCGCAGGGCTTTAGAAGTCCCTGTGCCTTTAAATTATTTATGACACTTTCTAATCTTTTTTTAGTCCCAGATTTTAGAAGATATTGCTTTTGGTGGGGAAAGGAGGAGGGATCCTTTAGGCGGATCACCACTGGGGAGGCGGTCTAAGCGTGTCCTATTTTTCCTTCAGAGGCCGTACCTGAGGGTGGCCCTTCCTCTCTGTTAGAGGGAGACAGGAAGATTGTCCCAGGGCCACTAATGCCGTGGTCATCATTTGAGCTAAGATGTCCCTTCCTAACAAAGCAGTTGGACTCTCAGGCATGATTAGAAGGAAATGTGTGGACCTTGTCTCTACCCAGACACAGCAGAGGGGCTCTGAAAAGTATTTGGTCAGGGCTTCTCCTGAGACGCCCCAACAGTGACCTTAGGAGTAGTGAGGCGACCGGGATAGGAAGAGAGGACAGAGCAAGCAGCCCCGTACCCAGGAAATTGATTTTGTTTCCCTCTATCTCCAGTATAACCCGAGGCTCCTGTGTAGTGATGATCTTCTGTGCGGCGGGGGCAGAGAGATAGAGACCCGGGCCCCATGGATCCTGCTGGATCCCTTGAGAAGGGGGCAGGCCCTGGACCTACGTCTGTGAGGACAGACACTCTCCCCGTGGTCTCCTTTGCATGGAGGACAGCGCCGTGCTGGCCTTTGGGGCATTCTCCCTCAAAGGGGCCAATCTGCCCACATTTACAACAGGCGTCAGGAGTTTTTCGGGTTGGCTCCAAGTCTTGGCCTTTGACGGCTGCCACCAGAAAAATGGCTTTCATTTGATCTCTCCTTCCTGTCTCTCTGGCCCTCCCGTTGATCTCTACTGAAAAAGCCGTCTTCGGGTGGGAGGAGGGTATCCAGGGAGTTGTTGGGACCTATTGCCATCTTTTGTAATTTCCTCCAAATATCAGGAGCCGATTGAGTTACAAGCTTATCCTTTAATATTATTTCCTCCTCTGGAGTATGTGGGGTCAGACAGGTCTGCGGTATTGAAGTCTCTCTAAGGTAGAAGGGGGCTCTAGGGACCCCTGAATTACCTGGGCCACCTTAGAATAGTTGAAAGCCTTGGCCCTGGTTCTCCTCAATCCTTCCAGAACACATGCCTGGAAATGTTTCTGTTTCCAGACCCCCAAGGAACAAGCATAGTCCCATCTGGGGGCGCCCGGAGGACCGCCTGTTACCAGTAGGGAACGCCCCTTCCCCAACCTGTAGTCGTTCCTCCAAGGCCATCACGTGCTCGTCCCCAGAGCTCTCGGTGGCCTGCAAGGCAGCTTGCCTTTCTGCAGCAAAGTCTGATCAAGAATCAACGTTACATCCCTCCAACCTGATTCAAACATTTGGATTATACTTTGAAAGACTCCCATATGTTGGTCAGGGTTCCCTGCGTCCTGCCCAGGTCACTGTTGATGTGTTGGAAGTCTTGGAGAGACAGTGGCACGTGTACCTTGCTTGGGCCACGTTCACTGGCCTTTTCAGCTACGGGTACGGCAGGTGCACCTTTTTCTCACGGGGGAGATTCTCGGTGTGAGGCAACCCTGAATGAGGCGGGCAAGAGGGTTTAACAGGTGGTGTTTCCTGGGAAGGAGCTTCGGGGGCGGGTCATTGGGCACCTGCTCCTTGTGATGGTTTGCGGACCCCCAAGGGAGGGGCTCATGAGACCTGCGGAGTCAGCCTGCTGTCCCGAGGTGAAGAATGCTCGGGCACAGGGGCCCTGGACCATCGGCCCTCCCTTTCAGTCCAGATCCAAATAGGGGAGTAGGGCCTTCCGGAGGCCAGGCCTCTGCAGCCTCCAGGCGATGCTGAGGCCACGCCCGGGAACAGAAAACCTTCAGATGTTTTCCCTCAAGCGTCAGCCGGCCAGGTTTCCCCAATTTTGCAGAATGCCATCTAAGGCGTCTCTGCCGAGGCTGGTCTGTATCCCGGCTTGCGACCCGGGTCAGACTCACTTACCCCATACCTGCTACGCAGAGGTGACTGCGAAGGTGTCCCCGCCACTCAGCTCTGTCCTGTAAACCAAGGCAACCCGGGTTCGCCGTCCCCAGGGGAGTGGCCGCTCTTGCCCAGCTGCCCCTAATCTTGCTTGTTCCCTTGGGTTTCCCCATGAATCTGGCTCCCCTCATAGGGTTTAGTGAGGTTAATAGTTATACTGTGATCCTCCCCTTAGAAGCCCAAGGAAGCAAGCGGGTCACCAGGGCCTCGGCGGGAGGCTGTGCTGCCTCCGGGAGGCTCCCCGGGCTGGGACCCCTCGGCCGTCTCGTCCTTCCCGCATCTGCAACACCCCAGGGCCACCAGCTGCAAGCCAGGGGCAGGCCCAGAGACGGGGTTGCCTGTCCCCACCTGAGCCTGGGCCCCAGCCTGAGCCGCAGCCCCTGGTGCATCCCTAGTCCGCGGCCCGGAGCCGCCGGCCCAGCGCAGTTTCAGTTAAGCGTCCTCGTCGGACCTTCGAGCGTTTCTGTTCAAACACCTGAGGTCCCCTGAGCGTCCCCTGTGGGCAGGCACAGGCCACCACCGGCGAAGCCCCCGGGTGCAGAGAAGCCAACCAGGAAAGTGGAAAGACTGAGAGCAGAGCCCGCCAGGGTTAGGCCGGCGTCCCGTCCCTTGCGGGGGGTTGGGGGGGCAGCCCTTCCTCCAGAAGCCTGTCCCCTGAGTCAAGACCGGCGGCCCCGCTAGTTGCCTTTAACTGGCCGACAGGTGCCCCACTTTGCAGTCTGTTACGAGAAGAGGTCTCCCAGGAACGACAAGACAAGAGTCCGCCTTACTCACCCTTCACTGGGCGTGATCGCAGGTTTCCACACCGGATGATACGGGACAGCGTGGTTCCTGCTCCTGGGGCCTCGCGAGCACCAGACAGCGAGTGAAGCGAGAGAAGCGTATTGAGTGAAGAAGTGAGAGGGGTCCCGACAGGACTGCCACCGAGGGCTTTCGGGCTGGCCTTTCATTGAGAACCTAACCAGGGAGCCCGCAGCCTGGAGATTTCCTTGTGCTGTCTCAGGGGATTGGCATTCGGCCGTTTTGGGGTCTGGTGAGTCTCTGGGATCGCCTGTTAACCATCAAAGGGAGATACTCCCGAACACCTGGGAGCCAAGAAACCTAATTTCCTTTTTTTCTCTGTTTTTCCTGTCTTATCTCTGTTTCCTTGGGATGGGTAGGAGCCTGAGTCGGAGCCATTTGGTGTCCTTGGGATTTAGGGAAGCCCACAGACTTATGGGAGCCTGACCCTGGGCCTTTCCCTTCTCTTTCCCTGCCTAGCCCCATCTGCCCCTGGCTCACTCCTACATCAGTTTCAGGTTCAGCTACTGAGCTCAGGGTCAGGAGATCAAGCACCCACCCCCACCCCCCAACCTTGGGCTCTAGACTCAGCACGATGCCTGCTTAGGGCTTTTTCTCTCCTTCTGACTTTACCCCTGTCTTCCATTCTATAAATACATAAATAGATAGAAGATAGATAGATGATAGATAGATAGATAGATAGATAGATAGATAGATAGATAGATAGATGATAGATAGATAAAGAGAAAGAAAGAGCGAGCTTGAGTTCTGTACGCAGGACCCCAGGTACTAAAAACAACTTGTGTTGCCAGTCTACTCTCCCCTTCAACTCGCTTTGGGGGTATTTGGTTCATCTTTTAGTTCTGCACCCCCATCGAACTGCTCTTCCCACAGAGTTATTGTGAAGAGTCAAGAGAACTAGAAAACTTCAGCATGTGAGGTCCTTTCCTGAGGCAAGAACTGTTCACGGTGTCTCCGAAATAAGCAGGAGGGCATCTGGGACCTAGTATTTCTGGGAGGGGAGAAAGTCGTCGGAGACGGTCGGAGTGCTTCCAAAGCCTGTTTGCAGGGGAAGCGTAAGGACGAGCTGCCAGTGTGGGTGTGGGTACCTAAATTTAGACGTGAAGGAGGCTCGCTTAAAATGCCTCCTAAGGGAGCCCCAGGGTGGTTCAGACGCTGCCCCTCCTAACACAGCGGGAGGCAGGACAAAAGCCGCTCAAGTCTTCTTTTGGAGAGATAATCACTCAGACAGCGCAGGTGTGCAAACAGTGAGACAGAGTGAGAACGGGAAGGGAGAAGGTGTGGTGGGGAAGGGGAGTCACATGCTTCGCGTGTGGCCAAGAAAGAACGAGTCTCGCCAGGTCTAAGAAGAGGACAAAAGAATCAAGGAGATCTCTAAGGAGAGCCCATATGGCCGTGGGTGATTTCGGCAGCCGTTCATAAAAAAAGGTTTATAATTATATAACTATATTTATTTTATTTACATTTATGTACATATGATAAAATTATATAATTATAATTTAGATCATTTTCCTAGTGCCTCTTGACTGTCAGTGAGCAGCTCAATTGGGCGGACAGAAGCATGAATCTCAGCCTGAACCAAATCCAATTAAGAGCGGAAAGTCTATTTCTCTTCATGCTCAGCACACTCTGCAACGCTGAATAACAAAGTAAAGGAGAAACTTTATAGATTCAGCACTCTTTTTTGATAACCAACCTATCCATGCAGCATGTATAGGGAATCATTACTTTCTTAATACGCTTTGTATTAGCACTGTGAGAAATGCAGAAATCTATGACCGGCGGCCTCTTTCCTTGAGGCAAGAAACATTGATAAATGGGAAGAATATACAATTAAAGTCAAAACACTTGGATTCCAGCTACAAATATGCCACTTCATAGACACAGCTACCTTATTTCTAAAATCAGTAAAACAATCACAGCTGCCGTACGCATCCCACGGCTGTCCTATGCACTTCACATCTTCATTGTCAAGAATAAAACCAATAATCTTTAGAAGGAATTTGCCAAAATGTAGATCCTGTCAATGCTAGTTATTAAATATGTTGACGTGTTGGAGAGGAATAACCATAGCTCAGTATAGCACGAAGCCGAGGGAATGTGTTAAATATAAGGAAAGGCAGCGTGTTGTAGAAGTTACAGGAGGCTGAGATTAAATCAGAAGCAGAATTATCAAAGAATTCACAGAATCTCTAGTTATTTTATCTTTTTCAGATGCTGGCTTGGCATTGACAAAACGGGCCAATTTTCACCTGCAACCTGCACTGTGTTTGCATAAAAAGTCTGCTTATCAATACCATCGACTTACTCTAATTAATCACTATTAATCTGAAGTGTCCTGGAGTAGCCTATTTTCACTCTCCTGAGAATAGAGGGAAGGGAGCATATTCTTTACTTTCTCTTAATATTTCAGGATCTAACAGTCCTCTCCAAGAAGAGATAGTGACTTTGGGCTTCTTTGCAATCATAGGCCATTGTCCAAATTTGGTCCCTAAATGACTAACAAACCAATTATCAATCTTCACTCATTAGATATTTACAGACAATATTTTATGTGGAAGTTGCTTTGTCAGACCCTGACTCTGTGTATGAACTACTTGGTAGTTTTGTTGTTTTTTTTTTTTTTTTTTCTAGTATTCAGAGTTTGACCAAATCTAGCTCAGCTAATGCACCTGAATTTCCTTTATCTGGATATTAATCAGAATCCTTTTTCCTGGGATCCCTGGGTGGCGCAGCGGTTTGGTGCCTGCCTTTGGCCCAGGGCACGATCCTGGAGACCCGGGATCGAATCCCACGTCGGGCTCCCGGTGCATGGAGCCTGCTTCTCCCTCTGCCTGTGTCTCTGCCTCTCTCTCTGTGTGTGACTATTGTAAATAAAAAAAAAAAAATTATAAAAAAAAAGAATCCTTTTTCCTCATTATATTACCAGCCAATAAAGTCTTCTTAAAAAATAAGCCAGAAAGCATCTTCTGTCATCCAATAAGTGATCAGTGATCAGCGGTTGCTCAATAAGGGGGTAACAAGAGAATTTAAAAGTTAGGAAAGCACATAACCTACATATGGCTGGTGTTTTGCTAAACCAAATGAAAAATCAGTCAGTAATTATAACTCTGGTCATCTGTCTTATTCACACCGTAATTTTCAAAGAATAACGGAGAATGGAATAATTATTTGTTGTTTCTTCCAGATTTCAGACATGCAAACAATGAAGGTCAACCAGACAGTCCTGAAGGAATTCATTCTTGTTGGCTTTTCCGTGTACCCCCATGTGCAGGCTTTCCTCTTCGTGGTCTTCCTTTGCCTCTATCTTCTCACCCTCACAGGTAACCTGGCTATCATGGGTCTAACTTGGGTGGACAGATCTCTCCACACCCCTATGTACCTCTTCCTTGGTGCCCTCTCTTTCTCCGAGACCTGCTACACACTGACCATCATCCCCAAGATGCTGGCCGATCTGCTGACTGAAAACAAGAGCATCTCAGTCATGGGGTGTGGCTTGCAGATGTGTTTCTTCTTGGGACTCGGTGGCACAAATTGTATCATCCTCACCTTGATGGGATATGATCGCTTTCTGGCCATCTGCAACCCTCTCAGATATCCACTGCTTATGACCAATGGGGTGTGTGGACAGCTTGTGGCCTCTGCTTGGGGGGGAGGCTTTCTCATCTCTCTGATAGAGACTGCACTGATATTCAGGGGCTCCTTCTGCAGCCCCAACCTCGTCAAACACTTCTTCTGCCACATGCGGACAGTGGCGAGGCTGGCCTGTATAGACAGCAACCTCACTGAATCCATTGTGACGATGATCTCAGTGTCAGGCTTGATGGGCACCTTCCTGCTCATCATCATCACTTACGTGTTCATTCTCTCCACTGTATTCAGGATCCCATCAGCCAAGGGCAAGCAGAAGGCCTTCTCTACCTGCGCCTCGCATCTCACAGTGGTCATTATCCACTTTGGGTTTGCCGCTATTGTCTATATGAAGCCAGAAACTTCGGGGGGAGATGATACCCTCATGTCTGTCCCTTATACAGTCATTACTCCTTTCCTCAGCCCCCTCATTTTCAGCCTCAGGAATAAGGACATGAAGAATGCCTTTAGGAAGGTGCTTGGAAAGAGAAGTTTCTTAAATAAATAATTTCGGATTATTGCTGCATGACTGACTGTCTCCTGATGTCAGTAGGCATTGCTCCTGTGATGCCAGGAGAAGCCTGTGCCATTTGCATTTTCCAAAGTTGGCACAGAGGAATCCAGAGACTGAGCCTGGGAACTCAACCATCACAAACATTTACTCAGTTTGTTAAAAAAGTTGTTGAACTACTCGTACTTCTACTGGCTGCTCCTGAAGACACTAGGCTGCCAGTAGTCAGGCTCTGGGCATCCTGCATCACGGAAGGGGAAAAGCAACACTGTGGAAGGGGAAAACAACTCTTGTGACCACAACACTGAGTGGCACTTAAAAAATATCTAAAGATAAGATGGCTGAGGAATTTTTCTAGGTCAAGATGTGAGGCATTGGGCTGTGCCTCCCACGAGATAAACCTTTTCTAATTGGTGATACACAATGTAGAAATCGTCAACTGTCTATTTGTGCATATCTGGATTGATACCTGTATTTGGTAAGTCCCATGCCATATTGATTACTGAAGGGTTTTTTTTTTAAGATTTTATTTATTTATTAGAGAGAGAGAGAGAGAGAGAGTATGAGCACAAATTGGGGAGGGACAGAGAGAGAATCTGAAGCAGACTCCCCACTGAGCGCAGAGCTCCATTTGAGGCTCAACCTCATGACCCTGAGATCAGGACGTGAGCTGAAAACAAGAGTCAGATGCTTAACTGACGGAGCCACCTAGAAGCCCCTCATTACTGAACATATTTAAAAACACTCTTCATGATTGTCAGAAGTGACCGATGCTCACTTCTGAATATATTAAATATCTTGGAACATTGATCCAACAAACAAACACAACAGTACAACCTCCTGTACATCCCAGGACTGGAGAAATCCATGGATGAGGGCTGGAAATAACCCCCGTTGTCTTTACAATGAAGGAATTCCAAAGCCAATGTTAAAAACCAAAAAAAAAGAATCATGATATTGAAGGTTTTCACCATGACAGGAGTTTTGGAATAATTTCTGCAGACATATGATGTATGCAGAAGGAAGCCAGATAAACAGAGCATCAAATCCTTACATCACCTGGAAAAGCTGGAAGCATTGTGGAGGTTATTTCACACAAAAGTAGCAAGTGATCTTAAGGAATATTCAAACACAGGAGCCTCGGGGGATTCTCTGAATCCGTTGCTCAAAGTTCAACTATTGTTAACCAAATCTGTGCCCTCTCATGACCGACAGACATGACATGTCTCATGACATGTATTAGGGTTTGATGTACATCAAACATATTGCTGACAGGGATGTTATAAAGAAAATGAGAGAACAGATGAGGTATTTTACAAACACGCACCATTGCGGTTACCTGTTGCCGCGACTCCCTTCTCTTCCCTGGGGCCATTCTGATGGCACAGTGACTGGAGCTTCTTCTACTTTTGCCCTTGAGAACAGATTATCCAATCTAAGGAAGGCAGAAAATCTTGCAAACCGATGCTAACCATTTACCCACCCTTGCTAGGTATAGATAATATGATGAAGTCCAGGCTTAAGTTCCTGAACTTGAATTTGGACTAATTAACTTGCATATATCTAAGGTAGTGACTGGGACAGACAGCGCTAGTTGCCGCTCAATATTCTGTGTTGAGATAGAAATAAGTAACTAAATGGGAACTGGAAAATACTTAGATGTTTAAAAGTCAAGAAACACACTTCTAAATACATCATGAGTCAAATAAAAACAACTTATGAATACGAAAGAAATTATTTGAATTGGAGAAAATGGAAATACTGTGGGTCAACAAGTTCATAGGATACAGCTTTCCAGTGTTCAGATGGAAACATATGACCTACAAAATGCATATTTAAAATGTTCACAGGCTGAAGATTAATAGCATAAGCATTCATCTCAAGAATTTGGGAAGGAAAAAAAAAAGAATTTGGGAAGAGAGGGGATCCCTGGGTGGCTCAATGGTTTAGTGCCTGATTTTGGCCCAGGGCGTAATCCTGGAGTCCCCAGATCAAATCCCGCATGGGGCTCCCTGCATGGAGCCTGCTTCTCCTTCTGCCTGTGTCTCTGCCTCTCTCTCTGTGTCTCTCATGAATAAATAAATAAAATCTTAAAAAAAAAAGAATTTGGGAAGGGAATAACTATATGAACACAAAAAAATTATAAAGAAAATAATGAGTAGGTAAGAGCAGAAATTAATTAGATGAATATACAATACAGTGGCTTAAAAAGTCAAAATTTATATGACTTATATGAATATAAATATATATGTATATATTTATAATTTATATTAAAAAGTCAAATCAATATGATTTATTGATATTAGAAATATAATATTATTCCCTGGTGGGATTGATGAATAAAGGCAGGACATATAAATAGACAATGATGGGGGACGCCTGGTGGCTCAGTGGTTGAGCATCTGCCTTCAGCTCAGGGCATGATCTTGGGGTCCCGGGATCGAATCCCACATCTGGCTCCCTGCATGGAGCCTGCTTCTCCCTCTGCCTGGGGCTCTGCCTCTCTCACTGTGTCTCTCATGAATAAGTAAGTAAAAATATTTAAAAAAAATTAAAAATCGAAAAAAATGAACAATGATAGGAATAAAAATTGGAGCGTTTCTCAGGTCACACCCACATAGAAGATGAGAGAATGTTGTGAGCAACTTCATGAACATAAATTTGAGAACTTACATAAAGTAGGAAAATTTCTATAGAGCACATATGAAAGCTGACACAGGGAAAACAGATATGTAATTCTCAATAAATTGCATTTTAATTAATATAGTCCACATTATAAACAAACAAACAAAACTCTCTGGGTCCCTTAAGGTTCACTAGTAGATTTTGTCAGACTTTCAAAGTGGAAGTTATGACAAACTTGCCCCAAACCTCCCATGGGACCGAAAAGGATAATTACTTCCCAACTCATTTTTTGGGCCAGTACGACGTAGACACTAGATCTTGAAATCTCACTCAGGAGCACAGGTGCAGAAATCTTAAGTAAAACTCGAGCTGGATTTAGTCCAGAAATGCAAGATTGACACATTCGAAGTCCATCCATGTAATTTACCATGTTATCAAAATAAAGGATATTAATTATGTTAATTGTTTTAATTGAAGAAACATTTTTGGATAAAATCTAATATCCATTCAGGGAATGAATAAAACCTTTTAGTATAATAAGAATTAAAAGAAAGTTCCAGGGATGCCTGGGGGGCTCAGCGGTTCAGCTACCGCCTCCGGCCCAAGGTGTAACCCCGGGTTATCGAGTCCCATGTCGGGCTCCCTGCAGGGAGCCTGCTTCTCTCTCTGTCTGTGTCTCTGCCTCCCTCTGTCTCTCTCTCTCTGTCTCATGAACAAATAAATAAAATCTTAAAAAAAAAAAAAAAAAAAGAAAGTTCCTTAAACTCCGGAGGCTCTCCAACTTCTTGTGTGTGCCCGGGTCCCGCTGACACAGGTCTACACAGCCTGGATGATGGACAATCGACTTCTCACTTGGGGTGCAACAGGTGAATGCGGACAACGATGCAGTCACGCGGACCGGAGCTTCCCGGGGATCTACGGGAGCACCCAGTACAGACCCACGCGAGATGACCAGATGGTTCCTCCGTCCCGGGGCCCTTGTCCGCGGACCAGACTGCTCTGCCTCAGTGTCCGCATCTCGGAAGAAGCCCAGGAGAGGGGCGCCTGGGGGGCTCGTTGGGTGCAGTGCTGCCTTGGGCTCAGGTCATGATCCGCAGCCCCATGCAGCCCTGCATGGGCTCCCCACTCACCGGGGAGTCTGCTTCTCCCCCCTCTGACCCTCCTCCTCCTCATGCTTCCTCTCAAATAAATAAATAAAATCTAAAACGAAAAAGAAAAGAAAAGAAAAGAATAAGAAGCACCCCAGGTGGAGCCGTGGGAGTCAGAACAAATCTGAGCTATTGCCTTCAGGAGCCCCCCCTCAGAGGAGCCTGCATGTGTGCTGATGACTCCGTGTGCCTCCCAGCAGGTAGAAAACAACAGAACCATCTGCAGGCCAGAAGCTGGAAAGGGCCCGGCCAGGGGTCCTGGGCCCCGAGGGAGCCTCATTGTGAGGGTGACAGGGCCGCGCACCTATGTGCGGACTGGACCCTGCAAAGCCAGGCGCTCGGGGCGCACGTGTGAGACGGAAATACCACCTCACTCACCTCCCTCCCCTTCCTGAAACCCTCTGGCCAACTCACCTTCCAGAACTGTGCTCTCGCGATTCCTTTCTTGGCTGATTTCTGGTCTTTTTCCTTCTTTGGAAAGTCCAAGGGTCATTCCCCAACTGAGCCCATTCATCTTCTCTGTCCCCCTGGATTCCAGTCCGTGGGTAGGTCTGTCACATCTATGTCTGCCAAGCCTGTGGTTGCTCTTTCTTACTTCCACAGTTACAGCCTGGACACGGACCTAAGATCCCAGCTCAGGTTGGACACATGCGGACGTAGCTGGACTTCTCCCGATCCTTGTAGCTTCATCCCACCTTTTGCAAAATACTCCTGTTTGCAGCCCTACTGTTGCGCAGGGAGGAGCAGGGAATTATTCCTCGGGCAGTGCGCCCCCTTCCCAGTATCACATCGTAGACAGGGGGTCATTCTGATACGGTGTGGCGGGCTGGGGTCCAGAGCCATGGCCGAGAAAGAATTCTTGAGGTGTCTTTGGTGCAAAACGGTGGTTTTATGAAAGCCGAGGGACAGGACGTGTGGGCAGAGAGAGCTGCGCGGGGCTGGTGAGGGGAGGTGGAGGGAGGACATACCTGGGAGTTGGAGGAAGTAAAGACAAAGAGGGGTTTCCAATAGGACTTTCATGTGCTAAAGAATACTCAGCCGTTAGAAACGACAAATACCCACCATTTGCTTCGACATGGATGGACCTATGGATGGACCTGGAGGGTATGATGCTGAGTGAAGTAAGTCAATCGGAGAAGGACAAACATTGTATGGTCTCATTTATTTGGGGAATATAAAAAATAGTGAAAGGGAATAAAGGGGAAAGGAGAAAAAAATGAGTGGGAAATATCAGAGAGGGAGACAGAACATGAGAGACTCCTGACTCTGGGAAACGAACTAGGGGTGGTGGAAGGGGAGGTGGGTGGGGGGTGGGGGGACTGGGTGATGGGCACTGAGGGGGGCACTTGGCGGGATGAGCACTGGGTGTTATTCTATATGTTGGTAAATTGAATTTAAATTTAAAAATGTAAAAAAAAAAAAAAAAAAAAAAGGCAGCTGGGAGTTTCCTGGAGGGACTTTTACTCTGCCTGCCTCAAGTATGTGTCAATGGGCTGCAGGTTATAAGGACGTTTAACTGTGTCTACACTTCCTTCTACCTTAGCTTCCTGCATCAACTTGACTTCTGCTTGGACACTGCCAGGGATGGGGACATCACCACCTAGCACGGGAGGTACCTGGCCTGTCTGTGGCAGCTCCAGCAGGCTGAGAGGCCCAGGAGCTCCCGGGCCTGCAAGGCAGGCAGGAACCCAGAGCCGTGCGACGAGGAAAACGCCTCATTTTCAGAAGAAGACTCCAATCTGAGCCAGGAATCTGGAGTCTGAAATGACCCCCCTGCCCACCCTCAGTCCCCGGCCTCCCCTGCGCCCCCTCCTAGCCCAGGGCTATTCACAAAGGGACGTGAAAAGGGGTGAGCAGGGAAAGACGCCTCCCCTGTTGGATCCCCCTGATGTATGGACAGGAGAGGAAGCACCTCTTCTCACCCGGAAGCAGACAAATAATACAGACGGTCCAGGTTTGATGAGTATTTTCTCAAAAAAATTTAACGATCTGAAACACCAATTAATTCATCTGTAACTTTCTTATTTTCTTGTTCTCCTTCCCCAAAGGGACCTTAAACTTGAATCATCATTATGTCTGTGGACGTAGACACGGATGGGAAGACTCGGGCGGTGGAGTCGACGACATCAGTTTGCTTCCCTCCAGGGCCGTGTCCCCCCAGGCTTGGCCTTTCCATTGTACCGAGCATGGCCCGTGTGGCTTGGCCCAGCCTTGTGGGGGGAGGTGGGTCACCATGACAATGTGTCCTGAGGGGCCCTGTCCCTGAGGATGAAGGCATAAGAGCCGGCTACTGCTGCCCCTGTCTGCTTCACGGCTCACCTGCCGCACCTCTGTGCCGTCACGCCATGAACGGACGACTCAGCTTGAAAAATCATGAAGAATCAGCTTTCTTGAAGAGCCGCTGGGTCTGACTGCACCTGCCCAGAAGGAGAGGAAAGCAGCCCGGGGACAAAGCCCAAAGGCAGGGCGCGTGGGTGGTGAGCGCAGAGGTGAGGCAAGCCAAGAGGTAAGCAAACCTGCCTGAGAAGCTCTCGCCTCACTCAGGTCAGGTGCGAGGGCCTCGCTCACCCCCTACGGGGCCCAGAGCACTCATAATCCTGAAGATCTCTTGAATTTCTCCAGATGTTCAATTGGCTTGACATAGAAAATAAATAAAGAAAAAAGAAAAAGCTCAGTGATGCCGACGTCTCATCCTGAGAGCCCAGCTATTTTACTGGCAGTCACATGTGTATGGCCGGGAGCGGATGCTGAGCAGCACATCAGCGGGCTCGCAAGCATGAGGCACGCCATGTGCTCAGCTGCACCCGAGCCCGGGCTGGACGTGTGTGTCGGGGAGGACGGGAGACCGCGTGTGGAAGGGCCTGTGCGAGCAGAGGCAGTGGGGGCGCGTGGGGATCTGTCTCGGCACCTCGGGATCCACACCTGCCCCACCCCGGTGCACGACCCATGTCCTATCTCCCGAGCCAACCTCGTGGTGCCACAGCCTCAAACCACTCTGGTTGTGCTCAGTGACAAGCCTAGCATCCAAAAGGGTAGGACCCGGGGCTACGCAGACCCAGGCTGTGCCTGGGTGCCGGGCCTTGCAGCGCCCGGGCCCCCTGGCCCTCACCTCCAGCCCTGCTCTCTGCAGAGCATCTGATGCCTTAAATCTGCTTCCTGGACCCAGGCTTACGGGCGCTGGCGGGTGCAAAAGGGCTCCTGGTGGGTGCAAAAGGCTCTTGGAGGGTGCAAAGGGCTCTTGGTGGGTGCAAAAGGGCTCCTGGAGCCTGCAAAGGGCTCCTGGTGGGTGCAAAAGGGCTTTTGGAGGGTGCAAAAGGCTCTTGGTGGGTGCAAAAGGGCTCTGGCGGGTGCAAAAGAGCTCTTGGCAGGTGCAAAGGGCTCTTGGCAGGTGCAAAAGGGCTCTTGGCGGGTGCAAAAAGGCTCCTGGAGCCTGCCAAAGGGCTCCTGGCGGGTGCAAAAGGGCTCCTGGTGGGTGCAAAAGGCTCTTGGAGGGTGCAAAGGGCTCTTGGTGGGTGCAAAAGGGCTCCTGGAGCCTGCAAAGGGCTCCTGGTGGGTGCAAAAGGGCTTTTGGAGGGTGCAAAAGGCTCTTGGTGGGTGCAAAAGGGCTCTGGCGGGTGCAAAAGAGCTCTTGGCAGGTGCAAAGGGCTCTTGGCAGGTGCAAAAGGGCTCTTGGAGGGTGCAAAAAGGCTCCTGGAGCCTGCCAAAGGGCTCCTGGCGGGTGCAAAAGGGCTCTTGGCGGGTGCAAAAGGGCTCTTGGCGGGTACAAAAGAGCTCTTGGCAGATGCAAAAGTGCTCCTGGCAGCTGCAAAAGGGCTCCTGGCGCCTGCAAAAGGGCTCCTGGTGTGTGCAAAAGGGCTCTTGGTGGGTGCAAAAGGCTCTTGGTGGGTGCAAAAGGGCTCCTGGTGCCTGCCAAAGTGCTCCTGGCGGCTGCAAAAGGGCTCCTGGTGGGTGTAAAAGAGCTCTTGGCAGATGCAAAAGTGCTCCTGGGGGCTGCAAAAGTGCTCCTGGCAGCTGCAAAAGGGCTCCTGGTGTGTGCAAAAGGGCTCTTGGCAGGTGCAAAAGGGCTCCTGGTGGGTGCAAAAGGGCTCTTGTCAGGTGCAAAAGGGCTCTTGATCGGTGCAAAGGGCTCTTGGAGGGTGCAAAGGGCTCTTGATGGCTGCAAAAGGGCTCTTGGCAGGTGCAAAAGGGCTCTGGATCAGTGCAAAGTGCTCTTGGAAGGTGCAAAGGGCTCTTGGAGGGTGCAAAGGGCTCTTGGTGGCTGCAAAAGGGCTCTTGGTGGGTGCAAAGGGCTCTTGGCAGGTGCAAAAGGGCTCCTGGTGGGTGCAAAAGGGCTCTTGGTGGGTGCAAAAGGGGTCCTGGGGGGTGCAAAAAAGGTCCTGGCAGGTGCAAAAGGGCTCTTGGCGGGTGCAAAGGGCTCTCGGAGATGCAGGGATGGGGCACCCCAGGGAATCATTCGCTGGGCTGCAAATGTCTGATCAGCTCTTCTTAGAACTGATCCGCTAGACGAAGTATCCCTTCTCCTTCCCCCTTTGCTTTTCAAAACCTGTTGTCCCTTGGGCGAGGGAAGGCACAACCGACCCAGTGTGCGCAAGGGACGCGGGGGGACGTCGGTGTGGTGCCAGCTGGGCGCTGGGGGACAGAAGGACCAATGCCGGGCAGCCCGTCCTTTCTCAAGTCCGCCGTTTCCAGTCTATTTCTTTCAACACAATTGAAGGGAAGCTGATGGAGTTGTCAGCTAATAGATCAATAAAAGCCATTTTCATGATAGATGACTCTGCAATTTCTGGCACATAACTAATAGAAAGTTCAAATAATTTAGTGTTATTACTATAACAAAACGACTTCCATTCCCCGAGCTGTGGTGTATCAATGTCATTTATTTCCGTGAACTGCTTTCCTCAGTGTTTATATCTCCAAAATGAAAAATAAGAATGGAATGGATTCGGAAACTGCTCTCATTCTGATGATAAGTCGTCTTCACGGATGCGCACGAGAACGGAGAAAAAGTGCAGTCCACGTTATTATAAAATGATACGCCAGTAAAAAAAAAAAAAAGTAACATTTTTGAAGTATGTCATATTTTTATTGTTTTGGTGAAATGTATGCTGATTACAGAATAAAATCTAATAGGAAATCTTTTCAAAACATTTATAGCCTCCGGAGTACAAGAAAAAAACCAACAACATGCAGATGGATATAGAGAAATCGACAAAAAGCTTGTGATTATAAAAATATATTACAATGCCTTGAATTATGGGTTCAGTGAGAAAAATAATGTAAAATTTCCATTTTTTTTAAACGACTCATGCACTCATGTAATTTTTGAAACAAGTATCCGTGGCACCAATGTTAAGATTTCACTGTCCAAAAAAAAAAAAATTAAAGAAAAAAGGATTTCACTGACCGATAAAGGACCAATATAATCATTTCACTTAAAAAAATAAATAAATACAAATTAAAATTAAAAAATAATAATTTCACTTAAAATGTAATTACTCACACGCGGTGGACATTAGGTTTCGTGCAATTATTTAAATGTATGACCAAAAAACATTGATGTCTAGTTTACAATATGCAAGCTGATATATTGTCATCTTATTTTGTGTTTGTGATTGGGAATGGGTTTGTTGTAGTTGCTTTTGTCTTAATTTTTTTTTTTAAACCTGAATAGAGTCGAGCCACAGGGTTGCATGAGTGCTGGGTGCACAACACCCTGATTCAGCTTCTCTACAGGTCGTGCCGGGCCACCCCGAGTGCACCTGCCATCTGTCACCACGCAGCCATTACTACGGTGTATTGTTTTTTCATGTTTGCATAAAGAAAAACAAATGTTAAGTTCCGCCAAAAATGAGAAGGCTTGATGATGCGTAGCACGTGACCCGATCTCAAGTCAGATGTCCCTGTTTGTCAGGGGCCCCCCGCTGGCAGCAGTGAGAGGAGGAGGCTGGCCAGGCTCAGAAGGGAGGTCGTGAGGCGTGCGATGCTCTCTTCCAACCTGGTGCCTCAACGGCGTATCAGCTTTCTGTTACGTTGCACACAAATTCCACACACTTGGTGGCACAGCAGTTGAGATCTACTCTGTCTGTGGGTTCTGGAGACCAGCAGTGTGGAATCAACGTGAAGGTGTCGCCAGGCTGCACGTCCTCTGGAGGCTCCGGGGGAGAACACGCTCCTCGTCTCTGGGGCTGTGGGCTTTCTTCAGATTAGAGTCACACCACTTCCAGTCCTCAAGGCCGGCGTCTTCCAACCTCTGTGTCACCTCTGTGGGGCCTTCTCCTCTGTGTGTCTACTTCACGTTGCTCTCTGCCTCTTTCTTGTAAGGAAATTACAAGAATCACACTTAAGGTCCAACTGAATAACGCAGGATAGACTACCATCTCCATAGCCTTAACTTAATCACACCCGCAAAGACTTTGTCAGACAATGTAAAGTTTACAGGTTCTGGAGATCAGGGTGTGGGCACGTTTAGGGGGTCCATGCTCCAACCTACAGCACCAACCCTGGCATGAGACAATCCGGGCACAGAAAATGTGCTCCAAAACAGCTATAAAATGAATGGGAAAATGATTCTTTTTTTTTTTTTTTTTTTGGAGCAGGACTCTTTTAGCTCTCACACATCCTGCCTCTCTCAAAATAATTAATTAATCGATTAATTAATTAAAAAATAGGGCACCTGGGTGACTCAGTAGGTTGAACATCTGACTCTTGATTTCAGTTCAGTTCATGATCTCAGGGTTGTGAGATCAGCCCCACACTGGGGCTCCGAGCTGAGTGTGGGGCCTGCTTAGGATTATCTCTCTCTCTCTCTTCCTCTCCCCCACTCCCCTACTTGCACTCTCCCTCTCCCTCTTTCTAAAAATAATAATAAATTTTTTTAAAAAGAAAGTTTTTAGCTGATCTGTATTGAATTATCTCTCCAACTATTAGTGGCTATTTCCCAAACCAACCCTTCTTTATCCCATGCTCTTAGCCTACAGCTCAGTTATGTCTTTGAGCTACTAATTCCCCATTCCCTGGAGAGTAAAGCCTTCAGGCTCCAGCTTGCTATCCCTCCTTCTTTTATTCATTCACTCAACAAATATTGAATCCAGGTACTATGGGGTTATGGCTTTGCAGGAAGTGAAGGAAGAGCATGTTATGGTTAAGAAAACAAGAGTTGAAATATTAAGACCTGTTCTGAAGTCACCCAGCAAGCACTTACCAAATTTCCACTGTAGTTAAGATCACTAAATCGTTGAGCACAATCCTCAAGTCTCTTCCCTTGAGGTGGGAGATGAAACGACAAAGTGAAGGAGCTAAATGATGTACTAATAGCGTACTATGGAGCATCTTCAGAGGGTTGTAACCTGGGGTTGTGGGGAGGTTAGCAGTTTGGACCCCCTGTCTCTCAGTATCTTGTTCTTCCTTTCCTTTCAGATAGGCAGGTGGACGGAGATGATGGGAAATTTGAGTGGAGGCCACATAGCAGATTTTATTTTGGTGGGCTTCCCAACCTCTCCACCCCTCCAGTTACTTCTCTTTGTCCTCTTCTTTGCAATTTACCTGTTGACACTGTTGGAGAATGCACTCATCGTTTCCACAATCTGGCTCACTCCAAGCCTTCACCGCCCGATGTACTTTTTCCTTGGCCATCTGTCCTTCCTGGAGCTGTGGTACATCAATGTCACAGTTCCTCGTCTTTTGGGAGCATTTCTTACCCAGGACCGTAGAGTCTCCTATGTAGGCTGCATGACCCAGCTCTACTTCTTCATTGCCCTAGCCTGCACCGAATGTGTCCTGCTGGCAGTCATGGCCTATGACCGCTACCTGGCCATCTGTGAGCCCCTCCGTTATCCTAGTCTCATGCCGTCCAGCCTGGCCATTCGCCTTGCTGCTTCCTCTTGGGGTGGTGGCTTCTTCAGCTCCATGATGAAGCTTCTTTTCATTTCCCGACTGTCCTACTGTGGGCCCAACATCATCAACCATTTTTTCTGTGATATCTCCCCACTACTCAACCTTACCTGCTCTGACAAGGAGCAAGCAGAACTAGTAGACTTCCTGTTGGCCCTGGTGATGATCCTGCTTCCTCTACTGGCTGTGGTTTCATCATATGCTGCCATCATTGCCACCATCCTGAGGATCCCTACTGCCCAGGGACGTCGCAAAGCCTTTTCCACCTGTGCCTCTCACCTGGCAGTGGTTGTCATCTACTACTCCTCCACCCTCTTCACCTATGCAAGGCCCCGGGCCATGTACACCTTCAACCACAACAAGATCATCTCTGTGCTCTATACGGTCATTGTACCATTCCTCAATCCAGCCATCTACTGCCTGAGGAACAAGGAGGTGAAGGATGCTCTCAGGAAGTTGGTTCTGGGCAGATGCCACTATCCTAGTGATGTCCCAGACTGATGTACAGCAGAACCTAGCAGGGTTCAGGGTCTTAAGGAAGGAACAGCATCCTAATAGTGCCACCTCAAGGAATCATAAAATAGGCTCAGAGAGAACACTGATCAATTAGTATGCAATTTTCTTAGATAGTATCTGGGAATCTCCTGATACAAAAGTTTATGAATCATTAGTCTTGTACAGGGTTTCCAAACTATGGTTGAATTAGCTGCATAAGACTCTCCTGGTGGTTTAGTAAGACACAAATTCCACCCCCCACCCTGCTGCCCTCAAATTGTAGAGAGTCTGGTAGAGCACCTCTAGGTTGCAACTCCACCATGCACAATTTCCAATGTCTTAGCAACTCTTGTTTCATAGCCCGTTTGAAATTCCCTACTCTAGACCAACTTCTTATTTCATAAATGAGAAAATATAAGAAAGGGGATTTACTGGTCGATATGTCAAAGTGATATAGGCTTTATTGCAGCAGTTTTCAAGGTCCAAATTCTCAAATCCCATTTCCATGAGAAATCACAGAAGTACAATTATTATACCCCAAGAACTGAAACTCGCGTCACCTAATCGATATTCTGTACAAGTCTCACACCCATTGCAAGTCAAGGAGGAGGAAGATGTAGTGTTGATATTCAGCGGTGTGTCTACCAATGAACATGGATAAATATCCATCTGCATCTTCCTTCTTTGACTCCCAGTGGGACACCAAGCTGGTTGACCTAATGAGTGTTGATTTAGTAGTAGGTAAAATGCAGTAGAAAGCTTTTATGTAGGTTGGTCTCAGAATCTTCTCCAGCAATATGGGCAGCTTTTGCCTTAATTAGTTGGGACCTGGATTATAGCATTTGCTAAATATTTTAAGTTTTTCTGCTGGGGCAAAAGAACAGAAAATGTCTTAATAAGAGACAGAATGAAGGGGTGAGGGGCGGGATGCAGATATCCATCTGTAGAGTGAGTGACATGCCTCAAACTCAAAGCCTGAATTATAGGCATTCTTCCAACTTCCTTTGATTTTTGGAAACTTGCTTGAATTGCTTACAGAGATTTTCACATCCTGACTCAGGGTTACATTCTGTACATTTGAACCATAGCCAATGTTTCTTTAGTTGTGGGATATGTAGAAGAGTAAAAAAAAAAAAAAGCAATATTGAACAAATATTCATAAATACAAATTGTCCTAATTGATGCATCTGCTCATTCTGGGCTAGGCTTGGGGGGAGAAAAAGATGATTGTTTATTAAAGAATCTACTTGCTCAATAATCATTTTAGGTTTTCCAGAATCTAAAATGAAATAACAACAACAGAAACAAAGAAATCTGACACTTTTAAAAGTGTAAGTTGCTTTATTTCTTTTTTTTTTTTAAGTTGCTTTATTTCCATGAAATTTCTAAATAGCCTTTTAAAGAATCATCTCTGGGACTGGCTCCGTGTACCTTCCCCTCATTATGTTCTCTTTTCCTTTCATAGAGTTATGGAAGGCACGGCGTTTTATGGGAAGAATTCTGCTCCTAAAACCAAGAAATGTCGCTTTGATCCTAGTTTTACTTTTGATAAGTCCCTGTTACAATCAAAATATTATCACCTACCTCATACGCTTGCTGCAAATATCAAATAAATAATGTATGTGGGAGTGAAGTGTTAAAAATCTCTTCTCTCTGTAGGTAAATTTCACCTTGAATTAGCTTTCTTTTCTTCCCCCAGCTTTATCGAAACACTGCTGACAAATAAAATTGAAAGCATATAATGCGACGACTTGACATTCATACACACTGCGAAAAAATTCACCTTCCGTTACCTTTCTAGCTCAGGGCCCTTGGAAGCCTGGTAAATGCTACTAAGCAGCATTGTCTAGGGTACAAATGAGCCCCGATGAGTAAAAGTCCTCTGGACTGGGAAAATAATGACAGTATTAAAAGCTTCTGGGGTCAGTCACAGCTTCAGGCTACTTTTGAGACTTGGGGTGCCTTTCGTTGGGAGCCCTGGACACCGGAGACATCGCAGAACTGTTAGGAGAGACGACTGCTCTTTGGGCCTTGAGGGCTCCAAGTCAAGGTGGACCAGGTGTCCCTGTATGAGAACCTCATGGCCTCACCCCTGCCCTGTGACTTTGAATTCCAGAGACTACTTCCCGAGTCAGCTTCCAGCACTCCTTCCCCAGAAGAGAAATCCCAGGTGTCGCCCTGCCCGCCTGCTGTTTCACTGTCCTGTTTTATTCTAAGGGAAGCTGATGCCGAGAGAGCATGCGTGCAAGTGGGCAGAGGGGCCAGGGGAGAGGGAGAGGGAATCACATACAGATGGCCTTGCTGAACCCAGAGCCCGAGGCGGGGCTTGATCCCAAGGCCCCGAGATCATGACCTGAGATGAAATCAAGAGTTGGACACTTAACTGACGGAGCCACCCAGGAGCCCCTCAAGTATTTTTTTTAATTAAATGATAAAAATTAATTCTCATTTGTTGGAGTCACTGTAATGTGTGCTTTCTTTTCTTTTTACCCTAATATACCCGATATAACATATTCATCTAATTTTTGCCTTGTGTTCTTTTAGAATTTGTCAATTGATTTTTTGTTTTAGGGTTTTTAAAAAAAATTCAAATGAAATGTATTTTTCTAAGTTGCCAGATTAAGATCATGATGTCTCCCCCCACACCTCCTCTCTCATCATTCCATGAAACGTGAGATTTACTGTCTCTTCAAAGTTGTAATTCACAGGTTAGCCTGAGAGAAGTTGGCCATTTCCCCGACGCTACACCCACAGTCCCAGGCGCTACTACAAGTCAGTTTCATATTCTTTTATTTTACTACACTTTATTTTATTTCATTTTGTTTTCTTTCTTTCTTTTTTTTATAATAAATTTATTTTTTATTGGTGTTCAATTTGCCTGCAAATGACGTATCAGAGAAAGAGTTGGTTTCCAAGATCTATTTCTTTCTCTTTAGGTTATGAACGTGCTCAGTGGAGCCGACTTTCCATGGGAGAGGGATAACAGAAAGGGAACAAGGGAGAGCGTTGTGTTCATTATGAATCTTTAAATAAATGTAATTTATTTTACAACAGGGGCACTATTCATCACAATTAACTAAAAATGCTCATACACTTAAGAAGAAACCATAAGCTGTGTGATTTTTCATTCTTAAAACAATGCATAGAAAACACAAAATGTGGTTATTTGCCTCAAAATTTTTATAATGAGAAGAAATAGAAAACATACGATTTTCAGAAACGATAAAATGCAAGGAAAATTATGGATTTTTCCAGTAAACTTCAACTTTTACATTTAAAAATCCCTCTATTTCTCCTTTCCAAAGCTAAATGCCTTATTGATCCTGAATATGCTTCCAGAGTCAGACATATCACAATATATAACCTCTGCGCTTTTTCTTGCTCAACTGAAAGCTTAGTCTCTATATTTTTAAATATGATATTAACTTTTTTTTTCTGTGACAAGAAACAATAAAGAGCTACTTAGAATTCCTTTTTTGCTTTAAGCACTCAGAGTTCTAACTGCAGCTTTTTTTCTTTGTACCAAGGAATGACTGTAAACAGTCATAACAAGAAAAGATGCTATTTTGTTTTATTAACTTTTGGGTTAATGTTAGCGCTGCCTTTTAAAGATGAGGAACGTGGTGCTTGGAGAGGCTTGGGAATTTGCCTTACAGAGCTAACAGAGAGCAATGAAAACTCATGTTTTTCTTTTTTTATCGACTACATTTGATTTGACATGACATTGTGTGGATTTAAGTGTGTACAACGTGTTAAAATTTGATAATGTTTACATATTGTAATATGATTGTCTTCGTAGCTATATTCATCGCATTACATAATTATAGTCCCACATTGTTGTCTATACTCCTTATACTGTGCATTGAAAACTATGGCTTGTTTGCTCTCCGTTCAAGCGTGTACCCTAAACACTGTGAGTCTTACCACCTCCTCACCCCCACTCCCCGGTAATCGCATCCTGACATCTGTTTTGTATGAGTTTGACTTTTTCTTTCAAGGTTCCACACGTTAGTGATACCGTTTAGTACTTGTCTTTATCTGACTTAACTCACTGAGCATAATGTTCTCAAGGCTCATCCGTGTTGTCTCACATGGCGAGATTCTCTCCTTTCTCATGGCCAAATTCTCATGGCACGTCTTTTTTCATCTATTCATCCACTGATGGGCATTTAGGTTGATTTCTTGGCTACGCGTCTTGGCTACTGTGAATAATGCTGTAATAATGAATGTGGGGATGCGTATGTCTCTTTGAAATGCATACGTGTCCCTTTAACTATTGAGTTCCTGATGTGTGAGAGTCGCGTAGGTGTGTAGAGCTGGTTCTTGTGTGCATAACACCTAAGGTGTTTGAAGTTTGTGTGTGTGTGTGTGTATACTTGGGCCCCCAAATAAGAGTCCATGAATGCCATTCTGACTTTCTGCTGAATGACTTTGGTTATAGTGCTATCTTCTAGTATAAGAATGTGTAAGTATAAAGGATCCTGTTATTTGTGAGCCCAATTTCCGGAAAGAGAATACACGTGCACACACATGCACACACAGGCTTCCCCTCACCTTCCTCTGCCCCAAAGTCTGGCAGGGAGGAAGACCGTGTGCATCAAGCCTAAGATCTCTCTTGAGCCATTTAGCTTGCCAGCTCTTCCCTTAGTATTCCACCCAGGTCCCCTCGGGGAGGCGAGGTGAAAGGCCAAATACTTTCCTGAGGGCTGTGTCTGCAGAGAGGTCCCCTGTGGGTGGGAGGGGGTTGGTGTGTGCTCCTCCAGTAGCTTGGAGGCAGGCAGAGCACAAATAGCTCATTCTGTGCCTTCTTCAAGCTGAGCAGAGACACAACCAGCACCTCTTGAGCTTGGAGATATTGTCTTCTTCCTTTTGGTCTACATGGTCTCTCCTCTTTTCTCAGTCCAAAGTGGCCATGTCTGACGAGGCTGGGAGAAGAGTCCTAAGTTACATCCCTGGGAAAATGGTGGGTTGAAAAAAGACTCTCAGGTATTTCCAGGGGATGACGGACAATCATTTTTATCTCAATCACTGATTCTCGGGAGCTTTCGTTTTATGGATATTTAAAACTAGTTGTCTTCTTTGAGCTTATCGCGGGAAGTAGCTACAGGGTATAGCTGGGGAATGAACTTAGTACACATCTGCATTCATTCCACTTCAACAATATCTGTCTATCGCCTGTATATATTAAGCCACAGGAAGAGGTATTGTGTAATAAAGGTTGTCGTGTCATTTTAAGACTCTACTGTAATAACCCACTCTAGATAAAATAAGCCTGAGTCTGAACAGTTGTCCAGGGATGTGTGCTCCTGAAGATACCTCCCTTTAATGCATCAGCCCACCTGTATGCCTTGCAAAGTGCAGAGTTCACGCGTACAGTGACCTAGGGAACAGACAGAGAGAAAATGGCAGAGATAATAGAATGATTATGAGAGAACACGAAAGAGTATGTGTGTTGGCGGGGGGCCGGGGGTGGAAGACAGGTATGTGAGTATGTGTGTGTTTCTCCATTAAATGAGGACAGGGTCTGGCAAAGGTAATGGTGCCTGCAGGTTTGGTGACTTACAACTCCTTAGAAGATTTCACTTCTCTTTGTGCGTGGTTCCATAAGAGGAAGTTGGTGACAGTCATTTCTGGGTCAACTGGGCACCATGATGTTTGTCCTGGCTGATGCCCTATGGTGCGGATCACATGAAATAATGCTCCTTCGGATATTGTACAGTGATATGCAAACGTGAGGCCTCAACTGGCTGTGAAAATGCTGCCATAGAGTCAGCACATTATCCTCAGGGATGCACCTGCTGCCTAACTTCTGCTGGAGCAAAGGCTGTAACTCTCTGAGCCTTGCTCTCTTCCTCCTCTATCTGTCAGACGGACACAATAAAGGACCTTGGAAGCCACAAGATGGGACTAAGATGACCTAGTTCTGGAGATTGAGACCTAGACCCCTCACTACATTTACATTGCGTGGGACTATTGGCAAAGCATACTACATATTCACCTCTATATGTCTACGCATATATACATACACATATATACGTGTTATGTATATGGAGGATTTCGAGGCTCAAATATGATCATACTGCACCTCCAATTCTTTCCCTCTTTTATTTGACTTTTACTCTTTTTTAAAGATTTTATTTATTTACTCATGAGAGACAGAGAGAGAGAGAGAGAAACTGAGGGAGAAGCAGGCTCCATGCAGGGAGCCCGACGCGCGACTCGATCCCGGGTCTCCAGGATCTCACCCCAGGCAGAAGGCAGCACTAAACCGCTGAGCCACCGGGGCTGCCCTGACTTTTCCTCTTTTATTTGACTTTATTTGACCTTTCCTCTTTTATTTGACTGTTGGAAAACAAAGCTAATTCCATGCTTAAATGATAAAACTTGCTTAGTCCAATGGTTTTGATATGATTCGATATACTTCCTTCTTTTCCCTTTTCCCCCTATCCTCATCTTGTGCTCATGTACCCGGCAGTACTGCCTCTGGACGCTTACATTCCTGTGGGGAGTACAGGAAGGAGATCACAGCACCTGTAAGAACATCCCCCGCTCGCTGTATGTGCTAATTCTTAGTCTTAAATTCCATGCGCTGCCTTCATTTCCAGCTTCAGGTCTGAGGCATCTCCTCTGAGAATGACAGTGCCTGATGCTAAAGTCCTGACAATAATACATTGCATCGTCCCATTTGTGGGGAACCCTGGATGGGTTCCAGGGAGACAGGACTTCTGGGTATAATGCCCTCCTTACTCTTAGCTGGAATATAAAAATGCAAGTGGGAAGGAGCCCAGGGACATGGTTCTGGAGACCGGTGTCCTATTACGGTGAATCAAAGACATGCCTCCCAAACAGAAATGTCACCCCCCTGTCCCCCACCCCCAGTAGCTGGAAACAGGTTGATTCCAAGTGTCCATTTTCCAGGACAGAGGTGTGCTGAGGAAAAGCCTCAACTATTTGTTAATAGGTTTCAGGCTGGTTGGACTCTCGAACTCAGAGAAGAGAAGAAAGTAGCTGAGAGAAGCTCGGGGTTCACAGACCTTGCCTTGTTTGTGAGCTCCACCATCCCCACTCTGCCTCATGAATGCTAGGCCATGGCAAGCAGGGGCCATTCTGGGGTGTGTGTGTGTGTATGGGGGTGTGGGTGTGTGTGAATTAAAGGCTGAGTTCCAACAGAAAACAAATTAGTTGAATTTGCACTATTAGACATTGTGTGGTTTTGGTTTATCCGTATCTGTTTTCCTCTCTAACGTGGAAAACTACGAGGTGACCGTTATGCCTTTCTGTAGGGTCCTAGAGCGAAGTGCCCGTAGCAAGCGACCAGAGCATGGCGTGGGGAGCCATTGTCCAGGTCAGGAAAAACAGACCGCCTTCCCCGGTGTGCCCCACGTGTCCTGCACACAGCAGGGCTGTTGGGAAACAGAGAACAAGAGAGGCCGGTTCCAGAGAAGTGTGGGAGGGAGGAATCAGGCCATAGGACCCAGGGAGAGTCTGGGGAGGGCGAAACATGCAGCATGGGAGGTGCAGGGTGATGCTCAGCTGGCCTGGAAGGAGACTGTACCCTGGGGCGGGGGGCGAGGGGAATGCAGGAGGCTCACTGAACGCATAAGGCACTGGAGTTCTCCGTTTTTTTTCTGATACTATTTTCAAGCAACTTGTGTGTCCTTTAATCTAATACCCCTGGGAAGGACCTACAGTCCCCTCCCTTCTCATTAACCATGGCTGTGGTTTCCACCACGTAAACCTGCGTTGGTTTTTTGTTTTTCTGGTTTTTTTTGTTTTTTGGGGGGAGCAGACTGTTGGGAGAATTAGCCGGGTATTCTGGAAAGGCCACAGCAAATGTCCACAGGATTTTATTTATTATTATTTATTTATTTATTTATTTATTTATTTATTTATTTATTTTAATAATAAATTCATTTTTTATTGGTGTTCAATTTGCCAACATACAGAATAACACCTGGTGCTCATCCCGTCAAGTGCCCCCCTCAGTGCCCATCACCCAGTCACCCCCACCCCCCTCCTCCCCTTCTACGACCCCTAGTTCATTTTCCAGAGTTAGGAGTCTTCACGTTCTGTCTCCCTTTCTGATATTTCCTACCCATTTCTTCTCCCTTCCCTTCTATTCCCTTTCACTATTATTTAAACTTGAAAGCTCATTTGATGTTTACAGATGTAATGAAATTATATTATACCCACCTTGAAAATAGAAGAACTAGTATTCTGAAAATGAAGTCGTATGCTCATTTTGTTGGAGTGAGACCAAGGTGTGATTTGCTGTGTTTTTTCCAAACTCCTAATCAAGACTCCATACAATGGATTGGATCAAAGAAAACATTACCTTTTAAGTTATCTGTTTGGTTTTGCTTTCCAAGAAGCTGGTGAATATTCATATCAAATGTGCTATGAACCCTGTGTGTTTGCTCAAATATTGCCTCATTCAAGCTTTCTGATCTTGTTAAATAGGAAAAAAAAAAAAAAGAAACAAAGCAAAATAGCAGAATTCTTTCGTTACAGGTAAGTGGGCTTATAAGACTTCTCCAGAGTCATACAGATTATCCCTGGGGGATGGACACCTGAATCGCCTGCCTCCTTTCCATATGTAGTAGATTGGGTTTCTTGCTTATAGCGAAGGGGTGGTTTGAAGGCCATCCTCCTATGCCCGACAGAGATGTTCTCGAAAGGCACAGAACTAACTGGGAGTCATAAGTTTCCAATTTCACTTCTGTAGGACCTTGAATGTGTGCTCTCTCTCTCGGCTTAATTTGAAAAAAAAAAAAAATTAAAACATAACCTCCCTAAAGTACGTTTTTTGCTCAAAAGCTATGGTTCTGATCACCAACGAGGAGGAAGTAAGGTCAAAAGGCAGGAGAACTTCTATTGTGCTGAGTTTTCTGGGCGCGGGCTCTATCGATGTCAGTAACCACGGGCTGGTGCTCAGTCCTGGACAAAACTGATTTTGTCTGTGCCCACAGCCAGTGACGATCACCAAGGTTCTGGAAGTGGATAACGATACAGCGACCATCCATTTCATTCTCCTGGGATTTCCAACACGGCCAGCCTTCCAGCTGTTCCTCTTTTTTGTGTTCCTGGCAGCTTACCTGCTGACCCTGCTGGAGAACGCTCTCATCATCCTGGCCATTCGCAGTGATGGACAGTTGCACAAACCCATGTACTTCTTCCTGAGCAACCTCTCCTTCCTGGAGATGTGGTATGTCACGGTCATCAGCCCCAAGATGCTGGGCGACTTCCTCAGCCATGACAAGACCATCTCCTTCAATGGCTGCATGACTCAACTGTACTTCTTTGTGACCTTTGTCTGCACGGAGTACATCCTCCTTGCTGTTATGGCCTTTGACCGCCATGTAGCCATTTGTAATCCTCTACGCTATCCAGTCATCATGACCAACCAGCTGTGTGGTACATTGGCTGCGGGATGCTGGCTCTGTGGGCTCGTGACTGCCATGATTAAGATGGTTTTCATAGCCCGACTCCACTACTGTGGCACCCCCCACATCAATCACTACTTTTGTGATATTTCTCCGCTCCTCAATGTCTCTTGTGAGGACTCCTCACAGGCTGAGCTAGTGGACTTCTTCTTGGCCCTCATGGTCATTGCCGTCCCCCTTTGTGTAGTGGTGGCATCTTACGCCACCATTCTCAGCACCATCATCAGGATCCCTTCTACACAGGGCCGCCAAAAGGCGTTTTCCACCTGTGCCTCTCACCTGACGGTTGTAATCCTCTTCTACTCTACAACCCTTTTCACCTATGCCCGCCCCAAGCTCATGTACGCCTATAACTCCAACAAAGCGGTGTCTGTGCTCTACACTGTCATCGTCCCCCTGCTCAACCCCATCATCTACTGTCTGAGGAACCGTGAAGTAAAGGCAGCCCTCAAGAAGACCATACTTTGCAAAGGAAGTGGGCCCGGGGAAGACGTGGCTTTGAGGAATTAAAAATTTTATAGAGTCCCTTCAGGCCTGGGTGCAGAGATGACTTCACGCCTCACAGTCCACACTCAGCCCTTTGCTTATCTATCGGCCTCCAGTACCGATCCCCTGTGTGTGCGTACATGCATGAACGCGCTATAGAACCATATCCCCAAGAGGCAGCCTCTTCTTCTAGCTCAGCAGATAAGTTCTAAACATTTTCCAAAAATTATTTGAAATGAGGACAGATTTTTTTTCTTCCACTAAAATACAAAGTCCATGAGAGCAAAGATTTGTGTCTGTTTTACCAACGTGTCATCTGTGCATCCAGCTGTGTCTGTCACACAGTAGGTGCTTAATACACATTTGTTGAAAGGATGGTTGGTTGACTACACGTTTTGAACACAGAAGATGAAGATGGCAATTGTGAACCCATTTTGACATTTTGGCCCTTCCAGTTCTTCTCTCTCTCCCTTCTGACTGTTTCTGTTCTACCTCTTTTTCCTTCTTCTCTGCTAACTCGGTTTCATCTTTCCTCTTACAGACTTAGAGATTTGCTCGCTCTCTCCCTGCCCCCCTCCTTCCCTCCTCACTTCCTCCCATCTGTCTATTTTTCCAGACACTGGCATGTGTTCATCCAAATAAACTCATCACCTTATCTTAAGTGACTTGTTTGTGGATTCAAAAGTTCAAAGCCAATGAGTGGCCCAAGCATATCATGTGTTTTCAAAATGTTAAGCATGAAAAAAGAAGCTTTTCTATATTTCCCTACCATAGATTTTATTAACGATTACTTTTCACTTCTTATATTGCAGTTAGGCTTTTTAAAATTAGCTTTGCAAAGTATAATTCCATTCAACAACTTTCACCTTTTTAAAGTGTACTGAATTTTGGAAAAGTGAAGTGTACAGTTGTCAAACAACAACCAACACTACGTAGAACATTTCCATCAACCTCAAAAGTTTCTTTGTGCCTTTTTTCATTAAATCTCTTACTCATACCCCTAGACCTAGCCACTGGCGAGAGATAGGCTTTTTGTCACTGTAGCTTTGCCTTTTGTCATTGTAGCTTTGCCTTTTCTAGAAATTTATATATACGGAATCACACAATCTGTAGTCTTTTGTGTCAGGCTCATTTATCATAATGCCTTTAAGTTTCTTAAAATATTTTATTTTTTATTTTTTTATTTTTTTATGATAGTCACAGAGAGAGAGAGAGAGACAGGCAGAGGGAGAAGCAGGCTCCATGCACCAGGAGCCCAACGTGGGATTCGATCATGGGTCTCCAGGATCACGCCCTGGGCCAAAGGCAGGTGCCAAACCGCTGCGCCACCCAGGGATCCCCAATTTTTTTTTTATTGAAGTATAATTAACATGCAGTGTTATGTCATTTTCAGGTGCACAACATTATTATTTAACAATTCTCTACATTTCTCAGTGCTCATCATAATAAGTGGACTCTTAATCCCCTTTCTCTATGACCCTCAACCCCACAGATGTTATCTGTCTCTCTCTGTCTGGTTTATTCCATGTAGCAGTGTACCCTCTAGCTCCACCCGTGCTGTTGCCACCAACAAAACCCACCAACAAAAACCCCTCGGGGCACCCCCACCAACAAAACCCACCAAAAAAAAAAAAAAAAAACCCTCCGGGCAGCTCCAAGACAGCCCCCTGCCATCTGTGAGACTGCAGCCCCATAGGGGGCCTGAGGACAGGCATCTGGCCCCACTGCTGACCCACCCAGCTACAAGCCCACACATGCTTTGAAGACCCTTCCATGTTGTTGTGCATATGGGTTACCTGGCCCTGGTGAGTGCTAGTCTACCGTATGGACAGAACACACTTTGTTTCTCTATGTACCTGTTGATGGGCATCTAGGCTGTTTCTAGTCTCTTATCAATAAAGCTACTGTGCATGTTTAAAATCAGTTTTGTTGTGACCGTCGACTTTAGTCTCTTCAGGAGATGAGGCTTGTTACGATATTGTCACCACACAGTAGGACAAGTTTCTGCTTAAGTTCATGAAGATTGTCAAATATCCCAAAGTACCCCAACTCTTCTATATTCCTACATAACGTGTGAGAATTCTAGATGTTCACAGCCTCTTCAATGGTTGGTAATGCCAAACTTTTCACGTGGTCATCTAGGAGGGTATATGATGGTCTCACGTGGGCTGTAACTTCTATTGTCTTAATGTTGAACACCTTTTCATTTAATTATTTGAAATTTTGAAAACTTCCTTGTGGAAGTGTCTGATCAAATAGTTCCCCCAACTTTTAAACTAGATGTTTTTTTTTTTTGTCTTGTAATTATATATAACCTTTAAGATGCAATTATTTCTTTATTTTTATTTTTATTTTTTTATTTTTATTTTTTATTATTTATTCATGACAGTCATAGAGAGAGGAGAGAGAGGCAGAGACACAGGCAGAGGGAGAAGCGGGCTCCATGCTGGGAGCCCGACTGGGATTCGATCCCGGGACACCAAAGGCAGGCGCTAAACTGCTGAGCCACCCAGGGATCCCCTGATGCAATTATTTCTTATACTCAGATGCAATTATTTCTCAGATACATGTTTTACTAATACATTCTCCCACTTGGTGGCTGGCCTTTCATTTTCTTAAAAGGGTGTTTTGAAGAGCCTTTTGGTTTTTCATCGTTTTGGAGGCTCAAAGCCCCAGATCCAGATCCCTGCTAATCCAGTTCCTGATGAGGACTCATCCAGGCTTGCAGATGGGCTCCCTCTTGTGTGCTCACGTGGTGGAGAGAGAACATAACCACCTTCAGCCTTATTGATCTGCACGAAGGACCATGTCCAGATACATGTCAGGGGCTTCCACATAGGAGTTTGAGGGACCACAAACAGTCCATAAGAAAGTGTGTAGAAAGTGTGTATTCATACCACTTTCTCCTTAAATATTTAGTTTAAATTAACTGCTGAACTAATCTGGACTGGGACATTCATTTGTAAAAAGTTTTAAACTATAAAGCCTGTTTTTAATAAGATTTAGGAATATTCAGGTTATTGGTTTATTCTGGAGTGAGCTTTGAACTACGTTTTTCACGTAATATGACATTTATTTTGTCAGATTTATTAGCATAAAGTTGTCCATGATATTTCTTTAAATGTCTACAGTAGGGAGGCCTGGGGGGCTCAGTGGTTGAGCCTCTGCCTTCAGCCCAGGGCATGACCCCGAGGTCCTGGGATCGAGTCCCACATCAAGCTCCCTGCAGGGAGCCTTCTTCTCCCTCTGTCCGTGTCTCTGTCTCTCTGTGTCTCTCATGAATAAATAAATAAAAATATAAATAAATAAATAAATAAATAAATAAATATCTACAGTACATGTAAGGTAGCTTTTGCTTATTGCTTAATATTGATAATTTGTGTCTTCTCTCTTTTATCTTGATCAGTTTCCCTAGAGATTTATCAGTTTTTAAGTTTTTTTCAATAAAATTTCTTTGATTTTATTGGTTTTGTTGATTTTCTCTTTACTATTTTATCATGTGAAGAACATACATAATATCCTTTCTTTTGCTTGACTTACTAGAATTAGTTCTTTTTTCTTGTTTCTTAAGACGGAAGTTTAGCCTATATATTTGGATCTCTTCTTTTGTATTATAAGCATTTAATGCTATACATTTCCCCTTAAACCCTGTTCTAATTGCCTCCAAATAATTTTGATATGTCATGTTTTCATTTTATTCAGTTTAAAATAATTCTAATTTCTTTTGTGATTTTCCTCCCTTTGGCCTATCAGCTATTTAGGAGGAATTTAAGTGTAAATAATCTGATTGATATGTTCTAGATATCTTTGTGTTTTTTAGTTTTAACTTAATTGTAACCAGAGAACATATCTTTACATATTAATTAAATCTTACAAAACATTCAGAGACTTGTTCATGGCTATGTATGTGGTCTATCTTGGTAACTATTCCTTGGACATTTTAAAAGAATGTGCATTCTGTTTTGGGATGGAACATGCCAAAAATATCAATTAGATCATATTGGTTAAGAGTATTGCTAAAATCTTCTACATTTTTATTTTATCTTTATATATTCTATTACATTGATTATATTATATCCTTATATATTTTATAGCTACTTATATAGTATATCTTAGTCATTTTATATCCCTACTTTAGGTATCCTTATTCTTTCAGTTACTGAGACTAAAGTGTTGAACTCCTCAATGAACTATGTGTTCATCTGTTTCTCATTATTTTTTATCAGAGTTTTACTTAATGAATTTTCAATTTTTGTGATTGTATGCATATACATTTGGGATTCACATGTTTTTTTGCTGGATTGAACTCTTTACTATTCTGAAATTACATCTTTGTCTCAAGGAATGTCCCTTGTTCTAAGGTTAATTTTATTAGCTGATATTAGTACAGTCACTTCTGCTTTATTTCATTTGGGTGTCATGGTATGTTTTTTTTTTCTTTTTATCTTCAACTTACTTGTTGCTCATAATCAAAGTAGTCACCTTAGAGACTGTATATAAGTAGATCTTTTGTTATCCAATTGGATAATCTCTGGTCTTACATTTTTATCCCATTTTTACTGTCTTTTTAAAGTAACTGAATATATTCCAGCAATTCCATTTTACCTCATTTTTGGCTTACCAGTGTTTGTTTTAAGGCAACTTTCTATGATAATGGAAATGTTATACATCTGTCTGGTCTCTTTTCTGGGGGGCCTATGCTGCCTGTTGTCCAATGTCTGAAAACTACTGTTTTATTTTTGTTTTTAAAGATTTTATTTATTTGTTCATGAGAGACACACACAGAGAGAGAGAATCAGAGACACAGGCAGAGGGAGAAGCAGACTCCCCGTGGGAACCCTGATGCAGGACTTTATCCCAGGACCCTCACCTGAGTCAAAGGCAGATGCTCAACCACTGAACCACCCAGGTGCCCTGAAAACTGCTGTTTTGTATATTTTTCCTAATATTTAATTTTTTTAAGGTGGGGGTTCAACTCCAATTTCTTTTTTTTTATAAATTTATTTTTTATTGGTGTTCAATTTGTCAACATATAGAATAACACCCAGTGCTCATCCAATTTCTATTAACCCATCTTGGTAGGAACAAGAGTTGTTACTTACCTTATTGATATTCATTAAGTTACTCAAGGTTTTGTGTGTGTGTGTGTATATACACACACACACACACATATATATATATAATGTACATGTATATATACATGTATATATAATGTTGGTATATATATAAACACATTTAATATAAAAATGTGTAGGAAGAGGAGCCAAAAGAAAAAAAAAAAGAGAGCGCCACTTACAATGTATATAAATATCACAATCAAAATCTTTTATTTAATGAGATAGAACCACCATCCTTGTCTGTGTGAGGATGTAAATATTTGAAGGAAGGATAAATCATGGATAGAGTTTGAAAGCTGGTGTATTAATTTATTGCATTGATATCAGCATGTTGATTCCTCCCCTCATTTTCCAATATCTATTCTGAGGTTGCCTTTCCTGCCTAAAACTCCATGAATCAAGGGGAAATGAAAAAGTCTTTCTCTAGGATCAGTTGTCTGGGTTCCTTGGAGCTGCTCCAACTTCTCTTTATATCAACATTTGGGAAAGTGTGTGTGCTTTGGCATAACTGTGCTGAAAGCATCCAATCTGAAAAACATAGACCCACTCCTACTTTGTGTCCATTTACATAATGTCAGATCCTGAACCCTGTTTGTCCAGGATGGGGGTAAAGCCCTAATTACATAGAAAGGGATTCGGAGAGCACCAATACATAGGGAATAGACAAAATGCAAGGAGTAGGAAAAGGACTGATATTTGACAACTCTGAAGGAGATGCCTTGTACTCGAACAGGAGTGGAAAAAATATTAGAATAATTGTGGGGCAGGTACCTTTGTAAAGTCGGTGGTCAGAGGAATAGGGCGTTTCAGTCTGCTACTTGGTGTTTTCCCGTAAAGAATGATACAGTGTCCTGGAGTGGCACTGTGTTTGGAAGGACTGAGGGAGAGGGCTGTGGACTGGAGCAGTAAATTGATGTTTTAGGTAGAAGTGAGTATATGTGCAAGAGCTTTTGCAAAGCATAGGTTGATATTTTTTTCAGGAAAAAAAAAGTAAAAAAATTTACATTTGAAAGTGTTGATTATTATTTTATTGTAATGATCTGATTTATTAACTTGATTTTCTCCAGCAGCATTTAACTTCAAAAGGAATGTTGGAAAAGTTGAATCACTGGGCTTTTAAGGCTGAGGTTTTGCCACACAACACTCATCTCTTCTTTTATTTTATAAGCAAACATTTAGAAAGGACAAGTGAAACTCTGAGGAGAGTGATCAGGTGGAGTGGCTTGAAGTTCTGACCGTAGAATCGGGAAAAATAGTCTGATGAGCAAGGGGAGTCTTGTAGGGGAGACACTGCCTTCTCTGGATCATCTCTGGATCTGGAAACCTCGCCTGCTGCACCGCTTCTGTCCACTTAATCTCATCACAGTGGGGGGTTTGTCGAAATGAAGAAGGAAGGGAAGCCTTGAACAGTAAAGCATAGAACATGAGCTTTAAGAGCAGTTATCAATGATATAGTTGTTCTGGGGCATCGCTGCCATAACCATGACTTGTAAGGGGTACGTGGTGGGGACACGAGAGACTGGACAGGGAACACAACCGTGGCACGGTCTCTGTGACAATACAGGGCACTTCCCAAGCACCTGAAAAGATTTCCTGATTGCACTTCAGAAATCCACTCTCCCTCAGGCTCCTGCTTGTGCCGTCTGCCTACTATAATGCTGCCGGCCAGGGAATCCCGACTGTGTCACAAATCATCTTGTCTGCTTGCCCGCCGATCTGATGTCCTTTCCAGGAACATACTTTGGGAAAGGGAGGAGCTATTTCTTTTTTAGAGCTCACAGGTGCTGCAGAAGAGCACATATTCTGTGATTCCCATGGAGCAGAAGTTGAGGGTGAGCACCCCTAAACGGAGCTCCTGGAGATGGAGAAGGTGATTCTGTTTAGTGGAGTACCCACGATGAAGGTGGAAACGTCTGAGCACGTGAGCCATCACAGTCGGTGCTTGGCAGGCCTGTGTGCCTAGCCCAGTGCTCTTTATTGGGCATAAATCAGCACTGGAATCCACGCAGCCACCGTTGACTGTGTTTCTACACACAACAAAAACCGTTTAGCCTTCAGCTCTGGAAGAAGGAACAGAATGCAGTGACAAGGGACATAACCAGTAGGCTCAATGTCATAAATTGTTGTGCCCAACATTGCGAATCCGAGAAACCACCAAGGAGCCAACACCAATGCAAGTACATGAGGGTTTATTTACAAGCTCGAGATTGGGTCTGTATACTCCATACAGCAGAGCAGGGACTTGGACCCCGAGACTAAGAAGCACAGCAGTGTTATAGGGGCCAGTGGCCAATGAGATTGTAACACACATAGAAAGTTGCACGTCATGTCGGTCCACACGCAGGTGGCCAATTGAATCACAATTTACCCTATAGCAACCATTTGAACTAGCCTATCATTCTGGTTAGAATTGGCTTGCAGGTTTGGCGGGCAAAAGACGGAGTTTACATATTTTTTTTTTTTTGGTGGTTAGAGGTTCCGTATTCCTATGTGGGTTGGTTTCCGATAAGAGTGTGCTTAGTAGTTAGATTAGGGTGAGGGAGTGTCTTAAGCAATAGGCAGGTCATGTGTGGGGTTTTACATGAGAGGGCGGGTGTAGCACAGAATGGAGTTAGTCCTGCTTTGCTCATCTAGGGGTAGGGGATTTTTGTTAGATTTCCTGGGTCCCACAAAATGAACTATGAAAAGATCTGGATATTCTGGCCTAAAGTCAAACGCAGAGATTTAAGGAGAAAATACAAAGTATTAGGTTTCTTTAGAGGATAATACAACTAAACTAAACCAATGAAAAAAGGCTTTGTAAGGATAGGACTGTGGATGCACAACATGAAATCCTTTAGTCTAAAAGACATCGGAGTCACAGGAGAACACACAATTGACAGAAATTACCAGGAAAAGTGAGGGGAAAAAAAATCTAAGCTGGACTGACCTAAAATTGACTTCCAGCACAAGGCAGATGACTGTCCTGTCACCTGGAATGTTGCACCTATTTCCCGATGAGTCATTGGAAGAATACTATTAACAAAATGGGGAATATCTTGAGAATAATCCAGAGAATGATAACCAAGGTTTTGAGGGGTCTGTAGACTCCTAGTTATCATAAAGGTCAAACGAGTCATCAGGGAAGTTAAAGGTCCTGCAAAGGGAAGTACGTTATCCTCTTCAAAGGTTTGAATTGCTGCTGCGTAAGTTAAATATTAGATATGAGACGTGCATCTCCAGAGATAATAACTAGGGCCCAAAGGAGGAAGAGGCACAAAGCTGGGACTCAATAGCACATTGGGATATTTAATAGTGTCTGGGCCCCTAGTGAGTAGTCAGAGGCTGGGATACTGGAGGTGAGGCTCTGTATTGATAGTGCATGAGAGTGATGGCCTTGGATCCTTTGCAACATGGATGGCTCATCATTTTAGTAATAATTTTCAGTTAGATTTATTCCATTTTACCCACAGTTTTTGTGAAGGACCCTACTAAGATCTTCTTAAATCTCCAAGAAGCTGTGATGGTTGAACCATCTAAACTGAATTACCTTTCCCAATAGGGAAATAGTGCTATATTTAGCACCCAATAGGTTCTACCTATCCTTCCTGGAATGGAACAAAATCATTCTTAAGTGTTCTGAAAAATCAAAATACTTACTTGTGCAACTTTAAAAGTATTTGAGATTTGTACCTGATTAACAATCAGCCCAAATTCACGGCTGCTCTCCACAATGCTCTCCAAAATAATACCCTGGGGAAGCTTGCACTGGGAAGCTATGCTATGCTGTGCAAATGGAAGAAGACAGTGTCATCAGCTCTGTAATTGCCACTATGTCCTCAAGAAAGGAAGTTTTCAGGGATGCAAAGTATTCTCATCACAGAGCTTTAGGATAAAATCCTCCTCTGCCAATCACTTTCTGAATGGCCATCTGGACATCTTTGTTCCTGAGGCTATAAACCATTGGGCTCAACAATGGAGTCACAACTGTATAGGTCGTTGTCACAAGCCTGACTTTGTTAGATGAGAACTCGGCTGAGGGCCGCAGGTAGACAGAGGAGGCACAGCCATTGTGGACGATGACCACAGTGGGGTGGGAGACACAGGTGGAGAAGGCTTTCTGCTTGCCATCAGGGTGAGATCTTTAGGATGGTATGGACAATGCAGCAGTAAGAGATGCAGATGTAAGTCAGGGGGACCAGGAGGGCTAGAACTCCACCAATGAGGACGACCGGCTCGTTGACATAGGTTTCAATACAGGCAAGCCAGGAGATGTCACAGAAGTAGTGGTTGATTATATTGGGGCCACAAAAAGGGAGTTCAAAGACTAAAACGGGAGCCTGTCAATGAGGATAAAAAAACAATCACAGCACAGGTGGCTACCAGTTGTCTACATACCTGCCAGCTCATTAGGGTAGGGTACCGAAGTGGATGACAAGTGGCAGCAAAGCGGTCATAACCCATGACCCTGAGCAGCATGTAATCAGTGACAGCAAAACCGAGGAAGAACAAGATCTGAGTAGCACAGTTAATAAATGAGATTGTTCTGAGCAGAGACAACAGATTTATGAGCATCTTGGGCAGGATGACAAAGACGTAGCATGTCTCAGAGATGGAGAGGATCCCCAGGAAGAAGTACATAGGTCCTTGGAGACTGCCATCCAGGCGTATGACAACGACAACGGCGATGTTCCCCTTCAGAATAATCAGATACAGGCAGAGAAACACAGCAAAGGGGACGAGCTGGATTTCTCAAAGGTTGGAGAACCCAAGCAATAGGAACACTGTGACAGAGGAGGGAGAAATTAGCTTGGTTGGCTTGGTCCCCAAGACTGACCTACAGAGAACAGGATTGAACGAACAGGCTATTTATTTACCCTGAAAGATGCAGGTAGTTCATCCCACTACGATTGAGAAACAACCAAAAGAAGAGGAAAGGGAAATGCTCGCAGGGAATGGCCTGTCAATCCTGTCACTTTGTGGAGCTGTTTCAAAACTCAGAGTACACCTACTTCCAGTGACGTACCTGCGTCCCTTATAGTGCTGAAGTCCAGGTAATTTTTTTCACGCTGCCTATTTTGAATAGCAGTTAGGGAATAGAAATATCTGCAGAGTTCCCGTGTGACAATCTCAGCTCTACTCAGCTCTGCATCTGCGTGGTCCTCCATGCATCCACATTCCCATCTGTAACATAAAGATGCTAACAACGCCTCCGTCCCCAGTTCCTTATAGAAGTTAAAGCACGTGGCACAGCACATGCTCATGGTAGATTGTCAGTAGATGTCAGCTTCTGCTCCCCATGTTGTTGAATCTTCTGGAAGTGGTGGCTACTTCTGACATTACCTTCTGGATGTGTGTTCAGTGTATTTCCAACTACGATTTTCTTTTTAACCCTGTAAGTTCATTTCTACAAAACTATTGAACCAACATTCAAACCCAACTCTTATTTGTGCATATTTTTAGTGATAATAATGTGTTGGGTAGCCCAGGTGGCTCAGTGGTTTAGCACCTGCCTTCGGCCCAGGGCATGATTCTGGGGTCCCGGGATCGAGTCCCACGTTGGGCTCCCTGCGTGGCTCCTGCTTCTCCCTCTGCCTGCCTCTCTCTCTCTCTGTGTCTCTCATGAGTAAATAAATAAAATCTTTAAAAAAAATAATGTGGTGATGTCAGTTTATCTTCTGATTGAATCCCACAACCTGTTTGGCCCACTGGAGAGGGGGAAGTTGGAGGGGGACTTGCCTGAAGTAGCTCTAGAACCATCTAGGTTCTCACAATCAAGCTGGTCGTTGGTTTTCCCACCTGCATACCACTCTGCCAGGAAAAGCAACGTGGTTTAGAGTTCTGTTGTAATTGTAGTTTTAAGATTTATTTATTTATTTATGATAAACATAGAGAGGAGAGAGAGAGGCAGGGACACAGGCAGAGGGAGAAGCAGGCTCCATGCAAAGAGCCCGACATGGGACTCGATCCCGAGACTCCAGGATCCCGCCCTGGGCCAAAGGCAGGGGCTAAACCACTGAGCCACCCAGGGATCCCCTATCTGTAGTTTTAAACTTCAGACAGAAATCTGTCCAATCCATGAGACCTTTCCTCAGTATGAGACATTATATCTCTGCACATTTTCCCTGGATTTCCAACAGAACTCGCTGCTGTGTTGGCGACATCTGGCATTGAGGGGTTCGGCTCCTGCAATTTTTCTCCACTAAATGATGGGCGGATGCTTTCCCCTCGATTCAATTAAAACCAAGTTTGAATTTATTGAATTTAATAAAGTAATAAGCAATAAGCAAACATCCAGATCAACTCAATGATGGAAGAAAATAAAAACACAGTGTGGATTACAGAATGAAATTCCTTAGCTAACGTAGCTCAAAATTCAAGAGACCAACAGACTGCTGATCCCACACCCCCGGGTTATAGTTCCTTCATTCGTGCCAACTCTGAGTGCTTTCCCTTTAGGTTCCCTGACTCTGGCTTTTCACAGTCCTTTATGCATCTCTTGATGGCCAGCAAGACCAGCAGGACCGTCCCTGTGGAATGTCATTCATTTACCTCCTCAGCTCCCATCTCTAAGGCTTATGCAGTAGGTTTTTGTCCACACAATTTTTGGATAGTGAGGTCCAAAGACAGCAGGGGGTCTGTCTATAAGGAAAAACATCTCAGTTAGACACAACTTTTACTCTTTTTTTTTTAATTTTTTTTTTTATTTATTTATGATAGTCACAGAGAAAGAGAGAGAGAGAGAGAGAGAGAGAGGCAGAGACACAGGCAGAAGGAGAAGCAGGCTCCATGCACCGGGAGCCCGACGTGGGATTCAATCCCGGGTCTCCAGGATCGCGCCCTGGGCCAAAGGCAGGCGCCAAACCGCTGCGCCACCCAGGGATCCCCTCCTTTTACTCTTTTGTCACCTGTTAGACTTTTCTGGTATATCGCAGTCACCAGGAAATAGTTTCATGTGGCATTTGAGAATGGACGTTTAATGAACTAAATGTGGGAAGAGACAGAGAATCTTAGGTATTTGCTCTTTCTTTTTCAATTATCCGGAGAAGACTTCCCAAAGGGGCCAGTCTTTCAGGGATGGTGGATGAGAAGGAGCCTATTCCATGGGCTCTAGGAAACATACTTTGTGGCATTGGTTTGAAGCCGTATCTGTGCCTGTTACAGTTCAGTTGGTGATGCCCTATTTTATTTTATTTATCTGCCTCCCAGAGGCATGTACTAGCCTCCATTTTTTAAGCGACCATATACATGCGTGCCTTGCTCTCCTCACATGCTCTTTGTAACGTCACTAACAAGACTAGAGCTCATGGAATCATCAGAACATTTCTAAAATCATCATTTGTGACTGGCACTCGTCTAGAGGACCTAAACACTATCTTCAGTGTTATTTTCTCACATAGAATATTTTTCAGTAATAAAATTTCAATAATTTCTTCAGTTAATATTTTCTCACATAGAATTACCCAACAAGGGCTACTCCTCTTTGTTCCCTCAGCAAGCGGCTATTAGAATCCAGTGACACCCAGAGATCCTCTAATCAAAAGAGACTAAAATATTAATGTTACTACACAATCGTTTCTGTCCTGAAATGCCTTGTTCTATTCCTTTCTCGGACTGACATCCCAATGCCCCAAACTGTGGATTCCTACTTCCTCCGCTGAGAATTGTGAGAAGTATCCCCTCAAGCATCATTGAAAAACTTTTCTTTGGTCTCTTATTAGCTATGGTGCCAACATGCTGGTATATATTTATACTTTCCAAAACACCAGGGAGCCACTATTGCAATATTATTTTTGGCACAGTTCCAATCCTTTCAATGAGGAGAGAGGATGCAGGAAATACCATGGACCTCAAATCTCACAGGTCCAATTGGATAAAAATGGAACAGGGAAAAAACTGGTGTTGGCAATTAGTTGGCAATTAGTCCCAGAGTGTCTGGTAGCTCATTAGGAGCTGAAAGCTGTTGCTGATTAAGGAAAGCTAGGTGAATGTCAAAACCCATACTGGAGGAGGTGACACGGGGCCATCTCTTTCGAGGCCTGGCAGGCAGGGAAGAAGCCCTTTCTTTCCCTGGGCTTCCCCAGGACAAATCAAGTCTTATTCTGTCCTTGCAAAAGAAGAAACAAAGCTCTCCCTGTTAGTCGAGGTTCACCTGCACCCCACAAATTCTGCACTGAGGAAAGGACATGGAAGCATAGTGTGAGGGAAGGGGAAACATATGATGTCTTAGCAGGCAGAGCTGAGACCTCACAGAACCGCAGTGAAGAACAGATTTGAGGACTGACGGAAGGGTGGAGTGTTTGCAGGTCACAGACCTGACACTGCTTTTCTCTGGCTTCCTACAGATGTCAAGATCTCTAACCAGTGTCTCCCCCAAGAGTGGGGATTAGGATGAAAACCCATAGGTAACACCCAGCATGGCCTGAGGAGTCCTCCAGTGATCCTCGTTCATCCCCACAGTTCTCTGACAGCCTGACCCAACACAGAGGAGAATGGCTGCGACATTGGAGAAAAACCAACAAAGAGCCCGTTCTGTGTTTGTGTGCCACTGCTCCCCTCTGCTGCATGGGGAGGGGGCTCAAAGTCACACTCTTCTATTGCTGGACTCAGCCAACACAGTTTCCAGAACTGCAAGTTTGCTGGAAATTGTTATGCTTCCTCTTCACTGAAATTATAATATAATATAATATAATATAATATAATATAATATAATAATATAATATAATATAATATAATATAATATAATATAAATAATATAAAAATCCCACCCTCTGTACCTTCTCTCATGAGTCGTGGGTGACTCACACTGGGATGTGAGAGAGGATTCAGGGTACTTGTCAGCAAGGTCCATCCCCACAGGGCTGTCTGCTGCAGGCCCCGGGGTGGCTCCAGGCAGAGCTGTTCCTATTGGCAGTCCCCAGCAGCTGCCTGCCGAGCAGCAGAAACTCCCAAATGAGCTCATTCCTCACTCAAGAGTTTTTTTCTTTGAGTCCTATCACATTCAGAGGCTGCCGGCGAGATCTGATGGTAGCTCCTGCTGCTTCCAGCAAGTGTCAGATGTGCACGTGAGTCCTGCCGAAGAGCTGCTGGATCCTGGGGTTTGTAAGACACCTCATCCGTTCAGTGCATCTTCCTGAATAAATATTTCCTCCCAGGGAAACTTCCTCAGCCTCGCTGCGGCACAGCACCCGTTCAAAGACCCCTAAGGTTTCGAAGCAGGAAAAAATCTTAAAAATGCTGTAGTCAAAAAAAAAAAAAATACTGTAGTCAGTCATATTTTTAGAGTCACATTTTGACACAATTATGGACTTAGGACCTGCCTTTTATTTCCTTCCCATCAGTGGAAGATACTTTCTAGGAAGTTAAAAATAGCCTTTTTTAAAAAATATTTATTTATTTATTTATGATAGACAGAGAGAGAGAGAGAGGCAGAGACACAGGCAGAGGGAAAAGCAGGCTTCATGCTGGGAGCCCGACGTGAGACTCGATCCCGGGACCCCGGGGTCACGCCCTGGGCCAAAGGCAGGCACTAAACTGCTGAGCCACCCAGGGATCCCCGCCATTTTTTTTTTAATTAGAGTTTAAACTCAGGTTTCCAGTAAACTTAGATGGATCATAATGCCGTCACAAATATTTTAATACAGTTCATTCATGCAAGCAAAGAAGTATCCCTGGCCATCCTTTAATTGCACATTCAGAGAAAAGTATATAAACTAAACTCAAATTGAGGAGCTTTGTGTCAAATAAAGTTTTGCTTGTAAATGCAATGTATCATCCCCAAAGCAGCAGGTCCACACGGCTGTAAGGGTGGCTTTCTTGGCCATAGAAATGTGGTAATTGGGCGCCAATCCCAAGTATGAACAATGTGAACATATGAAGCATAGGTTCTAGTTGTATTTTCCAGCAACTGTTATAGAAAATTAATTCTAATTTCTATATTTACATTCTTTAGGATTCTATGAGATGAAAGTGATCAAGAATCTTCATTTCCATTGTTCTTCTCTCTGCCCTAGAGAGTGAAGAAGAGAAGACACAAACAATATTGCTTTGCATTAAAGTAAAAGAAAAAATATATTAGGTGAAGAAAAAGAAGGAAGTTCATATCAAAGGTACAATTTAAAATCTTTTTAAGGGATGCCGGATGGCTCAGTGGTTGAGCACCTGCCTTTAACTCAGGGCATGACCCCAGAGTCCCGGGATGAGTCCCACATTGAGCTCCCCACAGGGAGTCTGTTCTCCCTCTGCCTGTGTCTCTGTCTCTCTCTGTGTCTCCCATGAATAAATAAATAAACTCTTTAAAAAAAAACTTTTTAAGATATGGCATCTCTGAGCTAAAAATGAAAACAAAAATTTCTAATACATAAAATTATAAGCAGTTTTGAACAGAAAAAGAAATTTTTGTATTTGATATAATGAAAGTGGCTATAAGAGGATACTTAAACTTTAAAGTTACTATTTAATATAAACACTAATAAGATATGATGGTGGATTTTTTTTTCATATAAACTTGACTGGGTCATGTGGTGCCCAGGTATTTGGTTGTATATTATTCTGGGTGTGCCTGAGAGTTTTCTGGATGAGATTAACATTTAAATTAATAGACTGAGAAAAGCAGATTGCACTCCCCTATGTGGGTGGGCCTCATCCAACTGGATGAAGGTCTGAGTAGACCAAAAAGGCTGAGTAGGAGAGATTTCTCTCCTAATTGAATTAGTCTTCAATTTCCAATAAATTTCCAGCTAAAGATCTTGGGGCTTGTCAGCTTCCATATTTACTTGACCCAAATCCTTATAATATCTATCTATCTATCTATCTATCTATCTATCATCATCATCATCATCATCATCAATTTATCATTTATCTACCTGACACATCTGTACAATCTACCTATATAAGATATATAGATATTCTATTGGTTCAGGTTATATTATAAAAAGGAGACTGTTATGTTAGCACTTTGGTGAAAGAAGTGAAAGAAGTATGAAAGAAGTGAAAGAAGTATGGTGCTATTCACCATAAGAAAAAGGAATTGGTTAGCTTAAACAGTTCTGGACAAATCTGATCAGATGTGCTCAATTCAGGAATTTGAATTACATCATTATGCTGAGTCCTGACTCAGAGATCAACCTCTGAGAAGTGTCTTCATCCATAATTTATTTCTCTCTAACATGCCTCACAATGTTTTGTATAGTTATGATTATTTTTTTCCTCTACATATTTGTTTTCCAACTCCATGGGGTATCTCTCTTCCCATTTTGCTAAATATATAAGCCCCATCTCTAGGATATTGGCTGATACATAACAAATATTCAATAATTCTTTGTTGAGTAAATGAATGTTTAACGAATAAATATTTTCCTCTTTCTCTCTTTTACTTGACTTAGCTTCACTCTTTGTGCTAGATTTCTTTCTCCACAAGCTGGCTTTATCCAAACAACAGGATAAAAATGGAGATTAAAGTCTTAAACCTCCATTCTTAGTGATGCAATTAAAAAGGTTGAGAGTCAGTCTACACAGCTATATATAGAATCTAATCAAGATTCCTCCTAGATAGAATAGAAGGTGGAACACTGTGCAGTTGACTTCACAGGCCTTTTTACCCAACCCTGTACCAAGGGTGGAGGGGGTAGGATTTGTATCTCAACTGACACATTTGTAATGTTTTCTAGCTAAATTATGTCTTATTGCACTGCTGAAAATGGAAAAAATAATCCAACTTAAATTGGATTCAGTACATACAAAAGAAGAGGAATCCATCATCCCTGAATCTGCAGCATATCAAGATATTAGCTGCAGACAAACTGTGAGTCACGGATGGTGATGTCATCCGACCATGATGTCATCAGGCCATGGTGTTGTGGGACCAATATCAGCAGATCATAAGGTCATTAGACCACAATATCATCAGATCTCAGTCTGTTTTCCTAGCTCTCCTCTCTTCTCTCTCAGTTTCACCTCTACATGGGGTTTTCTTCATAGCACTGAAAATGGGAAACAAAACTGAGGTCATCTTTCTTTTATACTGCCTATATAGAGAAACAAAATAGTAAGAATCTGAGTATATCAGATACTATAAATAGTATCTGAATCTGAGTTTCTGCTCCCAGAAACTGAATTATTGAGAGAAATCGGTAAAAATATGACAGCTACAGATTTCAGCTATTATCTTTTTCTTAAAAGATTTTATTTAGTTATTTGAGAGAGAGAGAGCACAAGCAGGGAAGCAGTAGATGGAGAGGGAGAAGCAGACTCCCCACTGAGCAGGGAGCCTGACATGGGGCTCAATCCCAGGACTCTGAGATCCGTACCTAAGGCAAAGCAGCCACTCAACTGATGGAGGCACCCAGGTGCCCTAAGTCCTGTTGTTTAATCGATAATTCCAGTAACAGGCTCTTGACCCTTTCAAACTTTCCAATAATTTATAGTTTCTTAAATTAAATTTTCTTTTAAAAATAGTCATGTAATTTCCTGTTTCCAGCATTAATTTCCAACTTAATCAATGATTAAGTAGTAATTACAGGGCATTATTACATAAAAATATTCTATTTAAATAATGGGGTTAAAGCTTTCATAAAAGTAAAGGCAAGTATAAACCCTGCTTCTTTTTTGGGGGGGGGGCGGGCTACAGAAATTCTGAGTAAGTCCCTAATAGATCAACCTTCCTGAAGATAACTACTACAAAATCTGGAAAAAAACACAAAGGACAACTATTTGAAGGCACTAAAGATAAGATGACAGCAGGCAGATCTAGAGTATACTCAATACCTGGAAGAAGGTAAGTACACAGGATAAGCTTCTCTTTGATATAGCTTTCACTTTTAATTAAGGCCACAGTCAGCATTGTTTGTAAAACAAGTAAAACTCAAAAAGGAACCAACAGGTTTTCTGGCACAAAGAACTAGGAGACAGAGTTTGGGGCAACCAGAATGCTTCCAGGTGAGGATAGAATCCTGGAAATGGGAAAGTGAAACAGAGAGAGATTCATTCTACATATATATTCTGCCCAGCCCAAGTGTCTGCTGATCCTTGAAGCACATCTGTGTGGGCAAGACTCAAAGCAGCCAAGAATATGAAACATTTAAACAGACATTTGAACCACCACCCAAGGGAACACATTTTCAGTTTTAGTTTAACCGAGTTACTTGCCTACTAAAACTGAAAACAGCAACTATTGTCAAATTATTATAACAGAGTCTCTACAACATAAATTCACCAAGTCACACTTTAAATCAAAAATTATTTTGCATGAACAGAACCAGAAAAATATCATCATTTTTAGGAAAGAAGGCAGTCAATATAGACCTAATGAGATGTAACTTGATGTTGAAATTAGTAGGCCAAGGCTTTAAAATATCTATAACTGTGTCCATTGATGTAAAGTAAAATGTGCTTGCAATGCATGAACATATAACAAGTCTCAGAGGAGAAATAGAAACTACAGAAAAGAACTTAAAAAAAAAAACCCTGAAAATATACTATCTGAAAAAAAAAAAAAAAAGAACCACAAAACACCAATGGATGAGATTGGCATCAGAATGAAGGTAATAAAGGAAAGCAGCAATGAATGTGAAGATAGAGCAATAGAAATGATTTAGTGTAAACAAATGAGAAAATGATAAAAAGAGACTAACAGAACCTCTATCATGTGGGTAATCATACTGGTCAGTTTGATACGTGTGTAATTGGAGCTCTAGATAGGAATGAGCTAGAGAATAAGGCAGAATAATTATTTGAAATAGTAATGGCCAGAAATTTCACAAATGTTCTTGAAGACATGAATTTACAGATTCAAGAATCCCAACAAATCTCAAGCAGGGTAAATATGAAGAAATCCATACCACAGCACATCAGGTCCAAACTATAAAAAATAATAAAACAAAACATTATGTGAAAAATGTCAGTGGTATTTTGATAGGAATTGCACTGAATATGTAGACTGCTCTGCATAGCATGGACATTTTAAAAACATTTGTTTTTCTAATCCATGAGCATGGAATATTTGTTTTTCCATTTCTTTGCATCTTCCCCAATTTCTTTCATGAATGTTCTGTAATTTTCAGACTATAGATTCTTTGTCTCTTTGGTTAGGTTTATTTCTAGGTTTCTTATAGTTTTTGGTGCAGTTGTAGATGGGATTGATTCTTTAATTTCTCTTTCTTCTGCCTCATTGTTAGCATATAGAAATGCAATTGATTTCTGTGCATTGATTTTATATCCTATCATGTTGCTGAATTCCCGCATAAGATCTGGCAGTATTTGGGGGGAGTCTTTTGGGTTTTCCTCATACGGTATGATGTCATCTGTGAAAAGTAGAGTTTGACTTCTTCTTTGTCAAGTTTTTTTTTTTAAGATTTTATTTATTTATTCATGAGAGAGAGAGAGAGAGGCAGAGGGAGAAGCAGGCTCCACACAGGGAGCCTAACATGGGACTTGATCCCTGGTCCCCAGGATCACGCCCCAGGCTGAAGGTGGTTCTAAACCATTGAGCCACCCAGGCTGCCCCTTCTTTGTCAATTTGGATGCCTTTCATTTCTCTTAGTTATCTGTTGCTAGAACCCTTTTACACTGTGGGTGGGAATGCAGGCTCGTGCAGCCACTCTGGAAAACAGTATAGAGGTTCCTCAAGAAGTTAAAAATAGAGCTACCGTATGACCCAGCAACTGAACTAGTAGGTATTTACTCCAAAGATACAAGTGTAGTGATCTGAAGGGCATCCACTCCCCAATGTTTATAGCAGCCATGTCCACAACAGCCAAATTGTGGAAAGAGCCAAGATGTCCATCGACAGATGAATGTATAAAGAAGATGTGGTCTATGTATATACAATGGAATGTTAATCAGCCATTAAAAAAAGATGAAATGTTACCATTTACAATGATATGGATAGAACTGGAAAGTATTATACTGAGCGAAAAAACTCAATCAGAGAAAGATGATTATCAGATAGTTTCACTCATATGTGGAATATAAGAAATAGCACATAGGATTATAGGGGAAGGGAGGGAAAACTGAATGGGAAGAAATCAGAGGAGGAGACAAATCATGAAAGACTACTGACTCTAGGAAACAAACTGAGGGTTGCTGGAGGAGAGGTGGGTGGGGCAATGGGTTAACGGGGGGATAGGCATTAAGGAGGGCATGGGATGTGATGAACCATGGGTGTTATATGCAACTGATAAATTCCTGAATTCTACATCTGAAATTAATGATGTACTATATGTTGGCTAAATGATTTTTTTAAAAAATATTGAAAGCAGACCAAAAAAAAAAAAAAAATAGGACCAGAAAACAGTAGAACACAAACCTAAAAATGTTAAAAGGAAAAAAAATTAATAAAACTACCAATTTGGGATTCTATTTCCACTCAAAATTCTCTTTAGGATTGAAGGTAAAGATCATTATGTTTGGGGAAAGCTGGCACAGGAGCAGGGTCCCCACCGCACCTGGCCCCCAACTCACCTGGATGACTTTCACACCATCCTGAGCACCTGCAAATCTGACCCGAGATTTAAAGAGAGAACAGCCAGATGCTACAGAGAGAAGGGTTTTCGCTTCTAACAAGGTAGGAAGATGGAAAAAAATATAAAAAAGAATCAAGTGGGGGAGGGACCATGAGGAGCCGGGCCAAGGGGGCGGGGCCTCAGGGACAGGAGAGTCCCGCCCTGGAGAGGCGGGAACTTTAACTCTGCGTTGGATTCTTCCGGGAGGGAAAGGTGCTCATCAGGGAACTCGGGTGGGACCTCAGGTTGGGGGCGGGATCACCTTCAGTCCCCGGGGTCCCTGCTAGAGGAGGGGCGCCCGGAGGGAGCGCACACCTGGGGGGCCTCGGGGGGAAGCTGGGGGGGGTGGACCGGAGGAAGGGGCTGTGCCCTGCTGCCTTCGGGAGCATGATTCCAGCAGCACAGGCCCCAGATCCCAGTGTGCCGGGGGACACACACCAGAATCCTGTGCTCCCCCAGGTGGGGCAGAGGCGGGGAGGGCACAGGACGGGGGGACCCTCCTGCCCCTGGGTGTCCCCAGGGGATGGGGAAGGGCCCAGGACAGTGAGGACCCTCCTGCCCTCGGGTGCCCCCAGGGAGTGGGGAGGGCACAGGACAGTGAGGATGCTCCTGCCCCCAGGGTGCCCCCCAGTTGTGCAGGTCAGCATCCCCCACCGCCCGGGAGCATCCAGGCCAGTGCGGACTAGGAGCTGCAGGAGTTACTGCGGGAGCTGACTCCAGGGCTGGAGACCTGGCCACCGCCAGTGTGGTTGCTCCTCCTGGTGTCACCCTGTGCCTGTGAGGGGGTGCCCCGGGGAACAGAGGTCTCCCGGGGTACACAGCTCCCACTGAGCCCGGCACCTGGCAGGGTGCGGGGCAGCTCACCCAGGTGCACGCACCTGAGAATCAGACAGCAGCCCATCCCCCAGAAGACCAGCTGGAAGGACAGAGGAAGAGCAAGTTCTTGACCAAACAGCCCTGGGAAGCTCCAGAGGAAGTCGAGCAATTTACAGTACATAGAACCAGAGGGTGCCCCTCCTACTTTTTCCCCTTTTTCCAGTACAACTCGTTTTTATATCAGACTATAAATTTCCAATTTTTTCTCTTTTCCCAACTTAACTACAATATTTTACCACCTCTTCATTTTTAAGTTTCTTCCTTTTTGACTTTCATATTTCTACAATTATGGGTCCTAGATATATTTTCCACTTCTAGATTCCCTTCAACATACTCAATTCAATTTTGGGAGATACACAAGACATGCTTTTTTGTTTTGTGTTTTTTGTTCTCTCTGCCTCATTTTGTTTTCCAATGGCAGAAGGCAATACCTTCTAAAACATGAACAGCATGCACCCAGAACCCTTCACAAGAAGAAATTTGGAAGAAACTCAAACATGTGGAGGTTAAAGAACATCCTACTAAAAGATGAATGGGTCAACCATGAAATTAGAGAAGAATTAAAAAGATTCATAGAAACTAATGAAAATGAAGATACAACCACTCATAATCTTTGGGATACAGCAAAATCAGTCCTAAGAGGGAAATACATCACAATACAAGCCTCCCTCAAAAAATTGGAAAAAAACCAAATACACAAGCTAACCTCACAACTAAAGGAAGTGGAGAAAGAACAGCAAATAAAAACTACACCAAGCAAAAAAAAAAAAAAAAAAAAAAAGAGTTAATAAAGATTCAAGCAGACCTCAATGAAATAGAGACCAGAAGAACTATGGAACACATCAACAAAACCAGGAGTTGGTTCTTTGAAAGAATTAATAAGATAGATAAATCATTAGCCAGCCTTATTAAAAAGAAAAAAGACTCAAATTAATAAAATCATGAATGAAAAAAGAGATATCACAACCAATACCAAGGAAATACAAATGATTTTTTAAAAGTATTATAAGCAGCTATAGGCAATAAATTAGGCAATCTAGAAGAAACGGATGCATTTTTGGAAAACCACAAATTACCAAAACTGGAACAGGCAGAAATAGAAAATCTGAACAGGTGAATAACCAGCGAGGAAATTGAAGCAGGCATCAAACATCTTCCAAGACACAAAAGTCCAGGGCCAGATGGCTTCCCAGGGGAATTCTATCAAACATTTAAAGAAATAATACCTATTCTACTAAAGCTGTTCTGAAAGATAGAAAGAGATGGAGTACTTCCAAACTCATTTTATGAGGCCAGCATCACTTTGATTCCAAAACCAGACAAAGACCCCACCAAAAAGGAGAATATAGACCAATATCCCTGATGAACACAGATGCAAAAATTCTGAACAAGGTACTAGCCAATAGTACCCAACAATACATTAAGAAGATTATTCACCATGACCAAGTGGGATTTATCCCTGGGATGCACAGCTGGTTCAACACTCATAGAACAATCAATGTGATTGATCATATCAACAAGAGAAAAAAAGAAGAACCATGTGATCCTTTCAATAGATGCAGAGAAAGCATTTGACAAAATACAGCATCCATTCCTGATCAAAACTCTTTGGAGTGTAGGGATAGAGGGAACATTCCTCAGCATCTTAAAGGGCTAGTATCCAAGATCTTTAAAGAACTTTTTCAACTCAACAGCAAAGAAACAAACAATCCAATCATGAAATGGACAAAAGACATGAACAGACATTTCACAGAGGAACACATAGACATGGCCAACAAGCACATGAGAAAATGCTCCACATCACTTGCCATCAGGGAAATACAGATCAAAACCACAATGATATCCCACCTCACCCCAGTGAGAATGGGGAAAATTAACAAGACAGGAAACAACAAATGTTGGGAGGATACGGAGAAAGGGGAACCCTCTTGCACTATTGGTGGGAATGTGAACTGGTGCAGCCACTCTGGAAAACTGTGTGGAGGTTCCTCAAAGAGTTAAAAATAGATCTGCCCTACGACCCAGCAATTGCCCTGCTGGGGATTTACCCCAAAGATACAGATGCAGTGAAACGCCAGGACACCTGCACCCCGATGTTTATAGCAGCAATGTCCACAATAGCCAAAAGTAGAAGGAGCCTCAATGTCCAACAAAAGTGAATGGATAAAGAAGCTGTGGTCTATGTATACAATGGGATATTCCTCAGCCATTAGAAACTACGCATACCCACCATTTGCTTCAACATGGATAGAACTGGAGGGTATTATGCTGAGTAAAGTAAGTCAATCCGAGATGGACAATAATCATATGGTTTCACTCATACGGGGAATATAAGAAATAGTGAAAGGGACTATGAGGGAAAGGAAGGGAACTAAGTGGGGAAAAATTAGAGAGGGAGACAAACCATGGGAGACTCCTAACTCTGGGAAATGAACAAGGGGTAGTGGTAAGGGAGTGGGCAGGGGGGTGGGGTGATGGGCACTGAAGGGGGCACTTGACAGGATGAGCACTGGGTGTTACACTATATGTTGGCAAATCAAGCTCCAATAAAAAATATGCCAAAAAATGATTGAAGGTAAAATAAAGACATGTTTATGTAATAGGAAGTTAAGCAAATTTGTCTCAAAAGACCTTGGAGGAAGGTTTTTGAAAGAAAGGAAAATTATATTAGACAGTCAAGTAGTTCGGTGTCAGAAAGTACATATTTTCATTTTCCTTCATAATAAGGCTTCTTGAGTAAATAAACCTGCAACCTACCTTGAAGGACAAGTCTTGAAACGTAAAATATGCTAAATAATTAGCAGCAGGTCAACCTTAGAAGTATGCATTTCTGTTCAAAGGGAATGAAACCTAGAACCTTGGAACCAGGTATTCATCTTCCAAAGAATTGCAAATTGCAAGGGAGCTCATGTCACTTTCCCTCTCTCAGGAGGAGAGGGTAATAACTATTTCACTCCTTATATAGGAGCTTATATAGCTCCCAGATTCCTAATTTCAGGGTTGTTCATGTGTGTGAATTTCCCTGTGTATATGGTGACATCTGGCTGTCATCACACAATCCAGAAGGATTAGGTCAATAGGAACTTAGTCATTGCTCTAAGTAATCTATCCATTCTCTGAGAACCTCATGTTTACTTTCAGAACATGAACAAATATAGATATTTAAAAAGCTATCATGGGCAGCCCCACGGGCTCAATGGTTTAGTGCCGCCTTCAGCCCGGGGTGTGATCCTGGAGACCTGGGATCCAGTCCCACGTCGGGCTCCCTGCATGGAGCCTGCTTCTCCCTCTGCCTGTGTTTCTGCCTCTCTCTCTGTGTGTCTGTCATGAAAAATAAATATCTTTAAAAAAAACTAAAGAAAAGCTTTCATGAAGAAGAAATGAACATTAAAATTATAAATATTTGAGTAAACATAAAAGATAATTTTGGGGGTGGGCATTGGGTGGCTGGCTTCTCTCTGTCCTGTTCCCCTTGCTTGTGCTCTCTCTGTCAAATAAATAAATAAAATCTAAAAAAAAAAGATAATTTTTTTCTTCTTTAGAACACTTATGAATAAATCAAAAAATACTACATTTCCCTATGGGTTTTTATTCCTTTTTTTTTTGAGAGAGAGAGAGAGAGGAGAGAAGACAGGCAGAGAGAAGGAGAGAGAGAGAGAGTCTCATGCAGACTTCACCCCCAGTGCAGAGCCTGACACAGCTCCATCTCAGGACCCTGAGATCATGAACTGAGCTAAAACCAAGAGTTGGATGTTTAACCAACTGAGCCATCCTGGCGCCCCTTTTATTATTTTTATTTTTATATTTAATTTAATTTAATTTTATTTTATTTTATTTCATGGGAGAGGAAGAGAGGAGGGCCTATGGGTTTTTAATATACAGAAATGTCATGTACTTTAGCATAAAGGATAAAGTGGGATAGATGGATCTATGTAATTTCAAAGCTTCTACATTTCAAGTATAGTCACAACATTAACCCTAATTAGACTGCAGTTATGGATGGAATCATGCTTCAGCTCTAAATCTTTCTGTAATTGTTCTTGTTGTGATGCTGGAACACTTCTCTCTTGCCAGCTGACATGATGGTAAGCTTTGTCAATAGAAGATGCTGAGGGGACAGCAGAGCTAGAAGGGGACCCTGTCCCTGGTTCTGGTGTACTTTCCTCCATCTGGGGGCTGGCAGTGCAAGGGACACCCAGTGACGCTCCCTCCTGCCATTTCAGTTGCACTGTCCCCACTGGCAGTTCTCCCAGAAATTTTCATACTGATGCACTTCTCACGGATGCTTCTCCAGTGCCTCAGAGGGTGGCTCCCCAGCTCTTTCTGAGGTGCATCCCTTCCCCTGGATAGCTTCCCTGAGAAACCTAGAGGGTGGAATCCAGAGGGAATTGCACTAATTCTAAAGCTACCTCTAAAAAGATAGTTTGCAATTAGTATAAACATGGACAAATATATCAAAGTAGGGTGTCCAGAAATGGATCCACATTTGTATGGGCAATTAATTTTCTACAAGGCTGCCAAGAAATTCAGTTCAATAATCTTTCCAACAATGATGCATTTGGGTGGAAAAAAAATCTCACTTTCTTCTCTCACCATATAAAAATTTACCTGGAAATGAATCATTACCCTGCCTGGAAAGCTGATATTATAAAACTTCTTAAAAATCACATTGGATAAAGTCTTAGTGAGGTTGGGTTTTGCAAATATTTCTTAAATATGACTTAAAATCTATGAGCTATAAAACTCAAAATCAATAAATTAGACTATTGAAATGAAAGAAAACTGTTCTTCAAAGACAGTGGTAGAAAATTAAAAATAAATCACAACATGGTGGAAATATTTTGATAATATATATGTGACCCCAAAAAAGGTATGTAGAAAATAGAAAGAACTCCTGCAATCTAATAAGAGGACAAATAATCCAATCCCAAAACTGAAAAGGCAGATACATTTCAATTGAAAAATGAATAAAAGATGTTGGAAATACTCAGCTAAAGAAAACACAGAAATAGCTGATGGGCATGCACAAAGATATTTAGTACTTTTAGTCCACTTCAGCCGCAGTCAGATCTCATTATACATCTACATGATGGATGAATTTAAGACTGATAGGTTGTGTTGAGTATGACAGGCAACTGGTAACTCTCAGGCATTGCTGTGGAGAGGGTGAGATGGCAAACTGGTTTGCCTAATTGTCAGGCAAATTCTTAGAAAGTTAGCATATATTTACTACGTGGCTCCTCAATTCCACACCTAGATTCGCTTAAAATAATGAAAAAACTCCATGCATCATGGAAATATGTGCATGCAAATGTTTGTGCAGCTCTGTACCTGAGAGCTGAAAACTGAGAAAGAGCTGCATATCCATCATCAGGTGCCTGCATAGACACACTGCAATGTATTTGTACAATGGGACAAAAAAATAATAAACTCCAAAGTCACACATAGCATGGATAAATTTCAAAAATGTGCTTAATGAAAGCGGCCAAAAAGCAAAAAACTGGATACTATGTGGTTCTATTGATATGAGATTCTTGTATTGTCAAATGTAGTGGTGATCTAGGGCACTGCTTGGGAAGGGACCTGCAGGACAATTTTGGGGTGATAGAAATGTTTTATATTGATCATGGTGATGAGTACATGGGTATATGTATATGTCAAAACACAGAAAGCCCTACACTTAAAGTGGGTGTCTTTTATTATATATAAACTATGTCTTGATATCTTTGGCCAAGACATGGCACATAAATAAACCTAACACCACATACAAAAGCTAATGCTGGCAAGTTGCTAGAAGCAAATGTGAGAGGTCTCCTCCACTTTGGTTTAGGAAAGTGTTTCTGAGACAAGACCCAAGAAACACTAAACATAAAAGAATAAATTTATAAGTAAATTTAATCAAAATTTAAAAACTCATTCTCATTAAAAACACTATTGATAAAACAAAAATGCAAGCTACAAACTTGAGGGGAATAGGAGAATATTCACAATACATGTATCTTACAAACAACTTTAATCCAGTATTTATAAATAAGTCCTAGAATTCATTAATTAAAAAGCCATCTTATTAAAATAGGTAGAAGACTAGAACAATTTACTAAAAAGATATATGAATAGCCAATAAGAAAATGAAAAAAATTTCAACACAAGTAGATATCAGGTTAATACAAAATAAAACTAAATGAGGTGCTACGTACCCCAATGGAATGACTAATATATTTAGAAAACAAATACAAAACAAAACACCTGGCAGTACCAAAAGTTGGAAAGCATATGAAGAAACTGATGGGAGAATCATCTAGCATGCCTGCTTTGAAAACCACTGGGCGGCATCTTATGGATTTAAATATGTATTTACCCAGATAGAAGAGAGAGGAATAAAAGCAAATGTCCACAAAAGACCTTTAGGAAAAAATGTTCATGGCAGGTTTTTTCATAACAGCCAGTAATAGTCAAGAACCCAAAAACCCAAATCTCTATTAACATATAAATGGATAAGTATATTTTTGCATATTCATATAAGAGAATCCTATGCCGTAATGAAAGAACAGAACACCCTGAGTTTTTTTAAACAATAAAAAAGAAAGAAATCCTGCCATTTGCAGCAGCATGGAAGGAAGTTGAAAAAATGTCCTAAATAAAATAAGTCAGACAAGATAAATACTGTAAGACCTCACTTACATGTGGAGTCTCAACAAGCTGAACTCATAGACACAGAGAGTAGAACGGGGGCTGTCAGGGGAGGAGGGCGGGGAAGATAGGAGATATGGGTCAAAGAGCACACACTTGCAGCTATGGGATGAATACGTTCTGGAATCTAAGGTAGCACTTGATGACCTTAGCTAACAACACTGTCATACCATAAACTTGAACATCGCTGAGAATGTAGATTGTAAATGTTCTTACCACACACTCAGAAAAGGGAATTTGTGAAGAGATGGAGCTGTTAGCTGACCTGACTGCGGTGATCACTTCACAATATACATGTGTATCATTGTTACATCACACACCGTCACCTTACACAATGCTATATGCCAGTATATCTCAATAAAGCCAGAAAAAAAAGAGAAATCCATGCTGTGTTGTCTCAAGGCAGGAAGCCAGCTGGAAAGTGGCATGGAATAATATTTAGAGTGATACAACGGCTTTATTTCTTGATTGCTGTGGTGGGTAAGTAAGTGAATATATTTGCAAAAACTCATAAATAACTTGCACTTAAAATATTTGAATTTTTAATGTAAATCATTCCTCAATTTAAAATCAAGTTAAGGGAAAAGTGAATGCAAAAGGGAAGGTAATATCCCCATGGGCACATTTTTAAGAATTGAATCAACAAAACATACTCAAAAAGCTCAACATATGGGATTAAAATACGTGAAAGAGGAAGCAGAGGAAAAGACTGACTTTCTTCTGATAGTCCTAGCATTGTGAGAACAAAAATAAAAAAGAACTGCCTGTGGAAAGAAGCTAAAGATCAATTGATCAACCTGAGAACATCATCCCAAAGAAGGAAAGCTTAGGGTCTCTGTTAACAGTTGGATAATTTCCGGCGGTAGCACAACAGGGGCTCCAGTGACAAGGCTAGAGGTGTAAAGGTGGCCCTACCATCCTTCTGGGAGTGCAGGACAACCAGTCTCACACAGATGAACTCGAAGGTCATGAAGATCGCTCACAAAGTTATTACAGTGGAAAACCCAGCAGAACAACACCCTTGTGGGAGTCAGCAGAGTGCCTGTGCAGTGACTACGTGGATGCAGATTCTCCTGCACATAAAGGCTTACTGCCCCAGTGGGGGCCATGCTATGGGTGGGGAGGCTTTAGCTGTCTGCCTGTCCAGGTATGTCATTAGCAGCATGGACACTTTGCCCTAAGTAACAACCTCTCCCACACCAACCCATACAGAACACTGACTGATGCGCATTCATGAAGTTCTGGTCATCTTGGCCCAACACAGGCCCCTCTGAATGGTTATTGTGCTACAGCACCCACCTCCAGGGCACTGACGCTGCCCCTGGGAGTCCCTTCAGCATGACCTCCTTCTCTGCCCAAGTCCGCCACCCCACAGGTGTCAATCCCTTGCGTTTATTATAAACTCTCTGAGTGTGCTTCCTTGGGAGCTCACCTTACAAAACCTTGTAAAATTTATCCATTATACAGATGGAAACTCCTACCCAATATTTCAGAATACGCTGAAAGGAACAAAAGGAGCAATAGAATGTGCAAAGTACTAGCAAAGATAAGAATTTAAAAGAATTCACTTATGAGTCATTAGAGGAAGAGAAGTCTTGGAAAGCAAAGCGATAGTTCAGGAAGCAACTACAAATGAATGAAAATCCACTTCACACACCAAGTGTAAACTTGGGAGAATATACACCTGAATAAATGTCATGGATACGGCCATCGACAGGAAAAGTAGACACCAAAGAGGGAGAAATAGAGAAAGGATGAAAATAACTCTGGAGAATACACCCTCTTATAAAGTCTGAAGCCAGCCAAGCAGCGAGGCCTGACGTGTGAAGCCACAATAGTTGTGTCTGTTGGACGAGACACAGAGTGTGAAGTGTTGGGGATATTCCACATTTGACCTCTTCATGGTCACTCTGTGAACATTCATTCATTGAATATTCATTCATTGCTGTGCCAATCATGATTTGTTTTTTGTTTTTTTATATATAAATTTATTTTTTATTGGTGTTCAAATTGCCAACATATAGAATAACACCCAGTGCTCATCCCATCAAGTGCCCCCCTCAGTGCCCGTCACCCAGTCACCCCCACCCCCCCACCTCCCCTTCCACCCCCCTAGTTGTTTCCGAGAGTTAAGAGTCTCTCATGTTCTGTCTCCCTTTCTGATATTTCCCACTCATTTTTTCTCCTTTCCCCTTTATTCCCTTTCACTATTTTCTATATTCCCCAAATGAATGAGAACATATAATGTTTGTCCTTCTCCGATTGACTTACTTTACTCAGCATAATACCCTCCAGTTCCATCCACCTTGAAGCAAATGGCGGGTATTTGTCATTTCTAATGGCTGAGGAATATTCCATTGTATACATAAACAACATCTTCTTTATCCATTCATCTTTCAATGGACACCGAGGCTTCTTCCACAGTTTGGCTATTGTGAACATTGCTGCTGTGAACATCGGGGTGCAGGTGTCCCGGTGTTTCACTGCATCTGTATCTTTGGGGTAAATCCCCAGCAGGGCAATTGCTGGGTCGTAGGGCAGATCTATTTTTAACTCTGAGGAACCTCCACAGTTTTCCAGAGTGGCTGCACCAGTTCACATTCCCACCAACAGTGCAGGAGGGTTCCCTTTTCTCCGCATCCTCTCCAACATTTGTTGTTTCCTGCCTTGTTAATGTTCCCCATTCTCACTGGTGTGAGGTGGTATCTCATTGTGGATTGGATTTGTATTTCCCTGATGGCAAGATTTATCCCCGGGACACAAGGCTGGTTCAACACCCATAAAACAATCAATGTGATTCATCATATCAGCAAGAGAAAAACCAAGAACCATATGATCCTCTCATTAGATGCAGAGAAAGCATTTGACAAAATACAGCATCCATTCCTGATCAAAACTCTTCAGAGTGTAGGGATAGAGGGAACATTCCCCAACATCTTAAAAGCCATCTACGAAAAGCCCACAGCAAATATCATTCTCAACGGGGAAGCACTGGGAGCCTTTCCCCTAAGATCAGGAACAAGACAGGGATGTCCACTCTCACCACTGCTATTCAACATAGTACTGGAAGTCCTAGCCTCAGCAATCAGACAACAAAAGGACATTAAAGGCATTCAAATTGGCAAAGAAGAAGTCAAACTCTCCCTCTTCACCAATGACATGATACTCTACATAGAAAACCCAAAAGACTCCAGCCCAAGATTGCTGGAACTCATACAGCAATTCGGCAGTGTGGCAGGATACAAAATCAATGCCCAGAAGTCAGTGGCATTTCTATACACTAAAAATGAGACTGAAGAAAGAGAAATTAAGGAGTCAATCCCATTTACAATTGGACCCAAAAGCATAAGATACCTAGGAATAAACCTAACCAAAGAGGTATAGGGTCTATACCCTAAAAACTACAGAACACTTCTGAAAGAAATTGAGGAAGACACAAAGAGTGGGAAAAATATTCCATGCTCATGGATTGGCAGAATTAATATTGTGAAAATGTCAATGTTACCCAGGGCAAATTACACGTTTAATGCAATCCCTATCAAAATACCATGGACTTTCTTCAGAGAATTGGAACAAATTATTTTAAGATTTGTGTGGAATCAGAAAAGACCCCGAATATCCAGGGGAATATTGAAAAAGAAAACCATAGCTGGGGGCATCACAATGCCAGATTTCAGGTTGTACTACAAAGCTGTGGTCATCAAGACAGTGTGGTGCTGGCACAAAAACAGACACATAGATCAATGGAACAGAATAGAGAACCCAGAAGTGGACCCTGAACTTTATGGTCAACTAATATTCGACAAAAGAGGAAAGACTATCCATTGGAAGAAAGACAGTCTCTTCAATAAATGGTGCTGGGAAAATTGGACATCCACATGCAGAAGAATGAAACTAGACCACTCTCTTGCACCATACACAAAGATAAACTCAAAATGGATGAAAGATCTAAATGTGAGACAGAATTCCATCAAAATCCTAGAGAAGAACACAGGCAACACCATTTTTGAACTTGGCCACAGTAACTTCTTGCAAGATACATCTATGAAGGCAAGAGAAATAAAAGCAAAAATGAACTATTGGGATTTAATCAAGATAAAAAGCTCCTGCACAGCAAAAGAAACAATCAACAAAACTACAAGACAACCTACAGAATGGGAGAAGATATTTGCAAATGACATATCAGATAAAGGGCTAGTTTCCAAGATCTATAAAGAACTTATTAAACTCAACACTAAAGAAACAAACAATCCAATCATGAAATGGGCAAAAGACATGAACAGAAATCTCACAGAGGAAGCCATAGACATGCCCAACAAGCACATGAGAAAATGCTCCACATCACTTGCCAATCATGATTTGTACACTTTTCTGTCGGTGAGTTTTTTTTTTGTTTTTTTTTGTTTTTTTTTTAATTTTTATTTATTTATGATAGTCACAGAGAGAGCGAGAGAGAGAGGCAGAGACACAGGCAGAGGGAGAAGCAGGCTCCATGCACCGGGAGCTCAATGTGGGATTCGATCCCGGGTCTCCAGGATCATGCCCTGGGCCAAAGGCAGGCGCCAAACTGCTGCGCCACCCAGGGATCCCTGTCGGTGAGTTTTGATTCCAAAATGTGAACGCGACATACTGTTCTGTAATGAGCATAATATGTTTTATATGAAGGTATTTATTATAATATTTTCTGTCCTATGCATTTTTATATTTTCCTTGAAAAAAATTTTTGCCCTTTCTATATTTTCCCTGAAAACATTTTGCCCTCGTGTCTTGACCTCTGCGTTTTCACATTCAAGCCTTCTTCAAATGTCTGGGAAGCCTTGGATGTCCAAATACATTCTGGACTGTGGCACTGAAAAGCTTGCTAGAAGCTCTATGTGTGTGGGTGCATCTCAGACAAGCGGGCTCCCTGTAGGAGGAGAGTCAGGCAGAGCAGCGTCACTCATTTTGTTGAGGTGACCCCTAAATCCCCGTCATCACTGGCAGAAAGAGATTGTCCTGTTTCCTAAGGGACTTGTTAAGGAGGGGCTGTCACTTCTGGGAGACAGGTGGGGAGAGCCCCGTGACCCTCCTTGCTGGGGGCACACTCACGCTCACACTCATTCCTGCTTCAAGTACGGCTCCTGGTGCACTGGAGTATCTCCACTCCAGGAAGGAAACCCCCAGGCTAACCTCCCCGTGGACAATATAGAAAGCAGTGCTATCAGATGAGAGTCTGGGGTCTAGTCTCTGAGCTCTTTGTTATCAACCTCTGATGGGATGGGTATGATATGCGATGCAGTGAGCAACTGTTAGAGAGCGTGCTTCACTGAGACATCCCATCAGTGCACGCACACCTTTTGTACACACAACAGGACACTCAGATGCTTTTCCTTTCATTTCCCTCAATACTTAATTGATTTTTTCATTAAAATTTCAGGTAGTTAACATACGGTGCCGTATTGGTCTCTGGAGTAGAACTCACTTGTTCATCATTTACATACAACACTCAGTGCTCATCACAACAGGTGCCCTCCTTAATCCCCATCACACATTTAACCGATCCCCCCCTCACCTCCCCTCTATCAACCCTCAATTTGTTCTCGATTGATAGGAGTCCCTTATGGCTTGTTTCCCTCTCTCCTTTTTCTTCTCTTTTCCCCTTCCCATATATTCATCTGCTTTCTTTCTTAATTTCCACGTATGACTGAGATCATATGGTATTTGTTTTTCTCTGATTGACTTGTTTCACTTAGCATTTTTATTGTATTTTACTGAAGTACTGGCTCAAGATGAAATGGACAAAGAAAAGAAATCAGTCCTTCCTGCAGGTGATCTGTGAAGCACTGACTGAGAAGCTGTGCTCTTTCCTGAGACGTTAAGAAATCTTGCTCTTTTCTACAGCCTTGGGGAGGCAGGAGTGAGAGAGAGTAAAGACACTGTTCCATACCATGACCTGGTTTTCTTTTGGTGGGTTTCTCTCCTTGTACAGGTTTCCCAGCTTTTAGCTTTGTCTTTCTCCTTAGAATCATTGTTTTTGGCTCTTTAACTTTTTTTTTAATCCTTCCTGTGTATTACTTTCTCCTGTTTGCTTTTGATGTTTTAGTGAGTTTCAAGAAAGAATATATGTGTTGAGACCCAAAAAGTTAATTTTAGCATTTACAAAATAGATTCCACAACAAAATCCATGTCAGTATGGCTAGAAATATAATAATGAAGTATTTGAAATCAACCCAATGAAACCATGAGAAGACCTGTACACATCAAATAAATCATGAGCATGCATACTAAGATGGCTTAATTACAAAATTAAGATAACATCTATAATATACTCTTATAAATAAAAATATTTCATAGGAAAAAATAGAAAAGTGTAAAACACAGTGGATTCTAAAAATAGAACTTGTACCAGTCACAGTCTGTCACTAACACACATAAAAAACTATGAATAACTAATGGAACTTTTAAAATATTAGCAAGGAAATAATTATAAATAAACTATAAATAAACAAATAACTATAAATAACTATAAATAAGCAAATACTTGTTTCTAAAAACCATTTGGTCAATAAATGGCAACTGGAAACACAGTATGAGGAAATAAGAAAGAACAGAGTGTTTTAATGAGGATGGCTTAATCCATACTTACAGAGATATGTGGTGTTTTAAAATGCCTTCATTTGTCAATGACTAAGAATGAGAGTAACATAAAAAGACTTAATCTAAAATTTGAAAAATGGGAGACAAAAAAGAATAGAGGTAACAACTTTTAAATATAAGAGCATTATTGATGATTATACATTTGATTTCTTTAGGGATTCATTTATTTGAGAGAGAGAATGAGGAAGAGAGCACAAGTGGGGGGAGGAACTGAGGGAGAGGGAGAAACGGACTCCTTACTGAGCACAGAACTGGACATGAAGCTTGATCCCAGAACCCTGAGATCAATACCTGAGCTTGAGACAGATGCTTACCCAACTGAGCCACCCAGGTGCCCTCGATGATACACACTTTAATTTGAAAATCTAAATAAACTTAACAGGAGACAAGTAGTCTCATTTTGCATTCAAGAGAACACTGATGGGCTCTAGCATGTGCAGAGGGCCTAAGCAAGAAGACGAGGTGTCTGAAATTCAGGTCATGTAGATCTGGGGAAAGGTCTCAGTGGTCGTAACCACCTCAAACATCTGTGAGCCAAGATTGGAGTCAGTGGATGATACGAGAGACAGAGAGGATGATAATCATAGAATAACGAGCATGTGCCACAGCAAAGGGAAAGCAGCAGGTACCGGGTCAGTGAAGGTGGGATCCATGAGGGGTACTGAGGAAGGACCTTCTGTACAGGGAACATGTGGGGCAAGATGATCACCAGAGTCAGTATCTCATAAAGTACCGGCCTGATGACCACTCTGAACTGGGTCCCTCCCTCTTTTGAACACATTCCATGTGGAACAGCATGGAGACCTTTCCTCCAGCCTTTCTCCAGGGACTGGATGGTAGGTTATTTTCCCCACTCACTCACATAGCATACCTCTATATTCCATAACAAGTAATTTAAAGGGGTAGTTGGAAAAGGCACCTAGAGGGATCATATTCAGAGAATTGGAAGACTTGAAAGGTCCTTACAAAGATGCACAAAGCTCTGATTACCATGAGCTACGCTCTGTGCAGTTGTATATTTTACACGTATTTTCTTTCAAGTTATGCATTAGATACAAGCAAAAACCCTGCGAAATAAAAAAAAGGAAAATCAAACTATCTTTATGTAGCATAAGTTAAATTCTAGATTAAGAGAACAACCATGACTTCCTTAAAGTCATGACTTAACGAGTGTCAGGCTGAAACCTTCTGATTCCTTAGTGCATTATGACTTTCATGTCATCTCTAATGTCATCTAAGCCACCTTCAGACTCAAGCACCTCCCTTTAAGCTGGACATAACTTTAAAGAAAGAGCACAATCACAGCTTGGGGCAAATGAGCGAAAGAATAAGCAGGAGATACAGGTTTTTAAGAGCCTTTTGAGAACCCCAAGTCAAGAGGAGGAAAGGAGAAGGAGGAGAGCTGCAGATGCATTCTATCCCCCTTTCATCCTTACACCAGCATTGTTTTTTCCTATTGCCTGCTTTACCTAAGAGAACATTTAGACCCTGCAACATCACACAAGTGGTCCAAGGCCACACGTTATACTGACATTTATTTGCAGAAGCTATCATGACTTGAACACTTAGTGACACATTCCACTCAAACGTGTGGGGACTGTTGAAAACTGTCCAACTATAAAGTCTTAAGAGAAACCGCAGTCTTCCCAATCACTTTCCGAATGGCCAGCTGTACATCTTTGTTCCTAAGGCTGTATACCATAGGGTTCAACAGTGGGGTGATGATAGTGTAGGTCACTGTCACCAGCCTGTCTTTACCTGATGAGGATTTGGCTGAGGGCCGCAGGTAGACGGAGGAGGCACAGCCATAGTGGACGATGACCACAATAAGATGGGAGGCGCAGGTGGAGAAGGCTTTTCGCTTGCCATCAGCAGATGGGATCTTCAGGATGGTGCGGACAATGAAGCCATAAGAGATACAGATGAAGATCAAAGGCACAACAAGCACCAGGACACCACAGACGAAGATGACCAGCTCGTTGATGTAGGTTTCAGCACAGGCAAGTCGGATGACTGGGGAGATGTCACAGAAGTAGTGGTTGACCCTATTGGAGCCACAGAAAGGGAGGCTGAAGACCAACGTTGTTCCCACCAGAGATACCAGGAAGCCACTGATAATACAAGTTGCTGCCAGCTGTGCACACACCCTCCAGCTCATGAGAACGGGGTAGCGCAAAGGCTGGCAGATGGCAGTGCAGCGGTCATAACCCATAACTCCCAGAAGCAGGCAGTTCGTGATCCCGAAGCCAAGGAAGAAGAACATCTGTGTGGCACAGCTGGTGAAGGAGAGTGTCCTGAGGACAGAGAGCAGGTTAATAAGCATCTTGGGCAGGATAACAATTGTGTAGAAGACTTCCGAGGTGGACAGGACACAGAGAAAGAAGTACATGGGCGTGTGGAGGCTGCGGTCCAGGCGGATGACGGAGATGATGGTGAAGTTTCCACTCAGGATGATCAAGTAGAGGCCGAGAAAGAGCACAAAGAGCACAGGTTGCAATTCGCCAAAGCTGGAGAAACCGAGCAGCAGGAACTCAGTGACCCGGGAAGAATTGGCCATGGAGGGTGGACTCCTAGGGACAAAGCCAGTGTGATCACGTCCAGAGATCTTGGGATGGAGGAATCAGACTTTCCTTCCTAACGTAGCTGCGCTGTCTGGCTGGTGTGAAAGAGAAACAACTGGCAGGAAGGAGAAAAAAAAGGATAGACCAAAAAAAAAAAAATGGTTGAATTGATACGGCACCTATGGTGCCATTTTTTCTGGCAATGATTTTAGCAGTGAATTTGGGTAAGTGTTCACACGAAGGGATTGGTATTTGCTCACATATAGCCTATCTTCTAGCTCCCACTCCAGTCCTCCAGGTTTAATCAGTCTCCACTTAATTCTTAGGCCTTAATATTTAAAAAAAAAAAAAAACTTTATCTTAACTAGGATTGCCTGTGGTCATAGTTTTATCCCTATTGCTAATACACATATTCCATTTGCAACAGCTCCAATATCTGAGGATTATCCTCCCGCCCTCTTTTGACACATTCCTCATGTAGGGAAACAGCCTTCATCTGTCTTGGTGTCTCTGCCGTCGTCGGAAGCGTGCAGCTCCTTATCAGTACTAACCCTTTACCCCATTCCCATGCCCTCACTCCTGCATTATTTACAAGTTGAGGCAATCTCACTCTGTGTCTCACACTTTTCCCAAACGTACCTTTCTTTCACATGTGCTTTAGCATGGAGAACCTTCGAACAATCGTGTCATTGTTATCCTACCTTCTAAATCTGGGAATCGTCCATGCCTTATGCTGTGGTTGTTCTCTTTTTCTCCTTGTAATGGGAACTTCTGCAGATTCTCAGTTAAAGCAACAAGTGCACATTGAGTCCCCCCTATAACTTCTAATCTGTCACTTTCTCTTGGGTTCCTTAGAATCTCCTTGGTCACTAGCCTTAAGTGTTTGTCTTCAACTTGACAACTTGTCAATCACCAGACTTACAGCAGCATCTCATCTACACCACGTGCCTGAAAGCTTGCTGAAGAAATAAGTGACCTATAATCCCAGGGTTTCTTCTAAATTATTTCTGACCACCCCAGAAGTTTGAGTCCTGAGTTTTTCCAAACTTGTTCCCTTAATATCATGTACAATGCAATTTTTCCCTCTGCTTCTACATTTTGGGATAAAACAATCTCTCTAATGTCATTCTCTACACGGCGAGACAAAAGATCCTTAAAAATTTCTGCTTTTCTGGAGTACCTGATTGGTGCAGGTGGTTAAGTGCCCAGTCAGGTCATGATCCAGGGCCCTTGATGGAGCCCTGTGTCAGGCTCCTCCTCAGCAGGGCAGCCGGTTTCTCCCTCTCCCTCAGCCCCTCCCTTATTTGTGATCTCTGTCTATCACTCACTCTCCTAAATAAATAAAATATTTTTTAAAAAGAATTGCTGCTTTTCTGACTCTCACTTGGTTTCCTCCATTGTATCAAAGTGCCAAACTTTTACATTTCAGCTGAAATAGCACTCTGTGAGTCTAAAAGACTTTTGCAAAGAACCAGACTTCTTCTATCAATGCTTACTCCTTTGCTAAGACTAAGGTAGAGCCCAATTTGAAATGGACCCAAAATCAAGAGCTTTCAGTCCTATTCTAGCCTCTTTGAAGTGCCCATCTCTAAACTTTACATATAATGAAAACACACCTTGCATTGGACTGGAACAAAGTCCTCACCAGTGCTCCTCCAGAGATGTCATCTCCACCTTTCTAGTGTCCTGGTCTCTGTCCTTTGAGTTTGTTCTTTTATAGGACCTTCCCCGGGAAGAGCAGTGACCTGTTATGCAGGGAGGGTTGGGGTTTGTGAAGGAAAGACAGGCCCTGTTACTGGGTGACCCTTCTGTGACTCTCCCCCACAGCACTCACAAGACATCACCTACTTTCTATCTGTTATCTATCTATCTATCTATCTATCTATCTATCTATCTATCTATCGAAGGGAGGAACAGCAGATGGATAGAGCCAAAGAGAATCCTAAGCAGACTCCCTGCTGAGAGTGGAGGCTGACAGAGGATTCCGTTCCATGACCCTGAAATCATGACCTAAGCTCAAACAAGAGTCAGATGCTTAACTGACTAAGCCACTCATGCACCCCTCATTTTTTCCTTTCTATATCTAATTCTGTACCGCTCCTATGAAGCAATGAAGCATATTCTATGTCCTTGCCTTTTAGTGGCCTCCATCTCTACCCCACAGTTTCCACCATCCAGTTGTCCTTTCTGACACATCAAATTTCCCACTTCTGATCATAGTGGGATAAGTAGATCACTGACCAATTTGAAAACTCAACAATGTAAATTTTGACATACAAGAAATGCTTGGATGGTCATTATTCTTCTCAATTAGGAAATGAAATTCCCTAAATAAAAATAAAAATTTTATAATCCTTCAAATCATAGAGCTTGTGTGCAGTGACATGCAGTCCTCTTTATTTTCAGACACTTCTGCAACGCTTCTATGCAGTTTTCTAGGTGAGATTTGCCAAAAGTGTCTTGAAATAAAGAAAGAAGAACCAGCATTCTCCTTTCAACTTTTATAAACTCAGTTTCCTTACATAAGGAAACTGCCTACATGACTCCACAGAAAACTATCACCTGTGCCTCTTCTCCGTGGGCAGTTTGGCTAATGTCTCAATGAGCATCATCAAGGGTGCTTTTCCATCCTGCACTGGCATGACCTCAGTGCCTTGTTGGTAACCGAGATCCCCTCCTCCATAGGGAGCTAATTACCGTATTGTGCCCAATGCTTGTCCATAATTTCCCCAATTAGCAAGTAGATCTATGGTAACACACTCAGAGAGTTTGTTGGCCAAAGAGAAGACCGTTTCTCATACACCATGGGGATTAGTCAGTTTTCCCAAAACATTCTTTGGGGAATCATTGAACGCTGGAAGTTTTCTGGGTGCCATTTGTTAAACCAAACGACAATGGAAGGGCCTCCTTAGAGCTTCCCTGCCTAATGACTCTAAATTTTCATCCTCGGGTTGGAAGAAGATGTGAATTTTGCATTCTCATTTCTGACGTCTGTAAGAGGTGAAGCAAGTAGAAATAAAGGACAGAATATTAGAACGGCAGAGCCAGCTTAAGTGTTTCAGACTCATGGGAAACATACTTGATCCTAGAATAGAATGTGACCATAATTAGTACTTGTTCAATAAATATTTTAAAAAATGTTTAATAATAAACATATAATTAATAAATTAAAGTTAAATAAAAATGAGATTATGGAGAAAAATGAGGAGATGCCCTAGTATGGGTAGGTTTTAGCTGACTCGTCTCCTTCGGTAGATGGTCCTCCTGTTTTCAGATTGCATATCTATTTCCTCTCCCAGTGAGTGGAGACACTAGGGCCAATAATAGGGCAAATGCTAGACACTGATGGAAATGACTCAAAAGACTAAAAGTAGAAAGATAGGAAATAATGCCCAGCATTCACAAACCAAACGAGGAAGGGAAGGATCTTGATATTTGGCAGTTTAATATTCAGACCTAAAGGGGTGTTTGGGTAGCTCCATCGGTTAAGCTTCCAACTTATGGTTTTGGTTAAGGTCATGATTTCATGTGTCATGTGATTGAAATCTTAATTGGGCTGTGCACTCAGTGGGAGTCTTAGCTTGAAGTCTCTCCCTCAGCCCCTCCCTTACAGGCATGGGAAGGTATGTGTGAGGGTGCATGCTCTCTCTAGAATAATTTTTAAAATATTAAAAAAAATGATTCAGACCAGGAGTATTAAATGAACAACAAAGGTCAGTAAGAAAAAGTCATTTTCCTGCTAATGACTATGATTCACAGTGAAATTATAATCAATATGAATTTACATCCCCTCAAGTAACAGAGGTGCAACCTTCATAAGGAAGAAACAGTAAAATGTTGCAAGGAGACACACTTATAATGGAGAACTTTCATAAACCACTCTGCTCAAACAGGTCAGGAAGAAAAATATAGCTAAGAATATAGAAGGTTAAGGCTCATACTAGTGAAGCATATCTGGTGAGTACTTATCGGAATTGTGTTCTAATGAAAGAGTACACATGTTCTTTTCAAGGCACATGAAGAAAGTATGAATATTGGCTGTGTATCAGGTCACAATAAAAACTGGAACAAAGGTCACAGAGTGGTTAAGAATGCAAACAATCATCCTTAATCCCAGCGTAATAAGCTATCAATGAGGACCAAAGTAAAGAGAATTTTAAAATCTATTAAGTAATTGTTGGGTCAAAAGGGAAATATAAAGCAAAATGCACTAAGTTTCACTAGATAATATCAAATACAATATGTGTAGCAAAAATATTTGGGTTAAGTTTAAAGCAGAGATGAGAGGATATTTCATATATATAAGTTATATATATATATATCTTAAGCATATACATATATATACTCTTACTTTTGTTGAAAGCATCAGTATGTAAAATAGAACAGCAAACTAAAAGAAAATTCATAAGAAAAGTAACACAATACACAGATAAAAACAAAAATGTAAAAAATAATAGTACAAAAAACAAATAAAATTAAAAACATGATAGGGGGAAAAAACTAGAATGCATCCATTCATTCACCCATACATTAACTCTTGGACAACAACAGACAAAACAAATTACCACAATATGAACCAGAAAAAAATTTTTAAAGCACAAATGTAAATAGCATATGATGCCATAGGAAAGAAAGATTTCTAAGAAATATTTAAATGTCAAATATATTGTACATATTTTACGAAGAATTTTGAAAGTCTACATGAATTCAATAATCTTGTAGAACACTAAATTCTGTATTTGATCCACTAAAAATAAAATAGTTATAAAAGTCAATTTTCTTACAAGAAAGAGAGGACATTACCGCAGGGTCATGCCTAAGAAGATACTGTGCCAGTATTGTTTTACAGAATTTCAACTTATTTACACACATGAGATGATTCAACCCAACATATAGTAGCTATTCAATAAATAATTCTTTAGGTAAAAGAGTAAATCCCCTTTCAAACTTCAACACACATAACATAAAAAAAACCTGTGACTATGGCAATAAAATATAAAAACTCTGGGGATCCCTGGGTAGATCAACGGTTTAGCGCCTGCCTTCGTCCCAGGGCATGATCCTGGAGACCCAGGATCGAGTCCCACATCGGGCTCCCTGCGTGGAGCCTGCTTCTCCCTCTGCCTGTGTCTCTGCCTCTGTGTGTGTGTGTGTGTGTGTGTGTGTGTGTGTGTCTCGTGAATAAATAAATAAAATCTTAAAAAAATAAAAATAAATAAAATAAAATAAAATATAAAAACTTTGAATGCTTAGAAAAAATAAATCACTGAGGGAAAACATTAGACACTAACCTTAAAGATAATGACAGATTCTCTGAGTAGTAACAAACAACATATGACTGTATAACATGAAATATTTATTCCTAGAGAAGTACAGTTAAAGATCTTAGAAAACAAACAACTGGGAAATTTCTCAAAAGCGTCAGAATGTTGTAGTGGCTGGGTGTTACAGTGGGTTGAGTGTCTGATTCTTGCTTGCAGATTAAGGTATGATCTCAGGATTTGGATCAAGTCTCACCTCAGACTCTACTCTGGAAGGAATCTGCTAGTCCCTATCCCTCTGCTTCTCTTATCTCTCTCCAAGAAGAATAAATATAAAATGTTAAAAAATTATTGAAATGTTAATACAAACTTAGGAAAAGCTGCTAGAGGAAATAATTAAAACACTACAGTAGGAGAGACTATAGGCATACAATTGATACAATCAAAGTGACATAAAAGGCATACATTCACTGACCAGTTAAAAATTCATGGTATCAAATTAATTTAGTGAGGAGGATACAAAGTCTGGCCCATTACTCTTCGAAAGGCTGCCTTGAATTCCTGGTTCCTCAGGCTATAAATCATTGGATTGAAGAGTGGAGTGAGGATGGTGTAGGACACAGATATGAGCGTGTCCTGACTTGAAGAGTAGCTGGATTTGGGCCTTAAGTAGATGAAAGAGGCACAACCGTAATGCACAGTAACCACAATGAGGTGGGAGGCACAGGTGGAGAAGGCCTTGTACCTGCCGGTGGAGGATGGGATCTTCAAAATGGCAGAAATGATGCGGATGTAAGAGACCAGGATGAGGAGGAGGGGGACGACCAATACACACACACCAATCATGAATATGACCAACTGACTGAGGCGCGAGTGATGGGACGCCACCTTGAGGACAGGAGAGATGTCGCAGAAGTAGTGATGCAGCTGGTTGGAGGAGAGGAAGGGCAGGTGAAACACCAGGGAGGTGACAATCTGGGCAATAGTCAAGCCACAGGCACAGGCAGCAGCCACGAGTCCCACACACACCCGAGGTCCCATGAGCTCTGTGTAGCGCAGAGGGTTACAGATGGCCACGTAGCGGTCATACCCCATGGCTGCCAGCAGGAAGGAGTGAGAGCAGCCGAGGAAGAGGAAGGTGAACATCTGGATGGCACAGCCCACGAAGGAGATGGTCTTCTTCTGGGCCAGCAGGTCCACCAGCATCTTGGGGACGATGACAAAGGTGTAGCAGGTCTCGGAGCAGGAGAGGACGGCCAGGAAGAAGTACATGGGGGTGTGCAGGGCTCTGTCCAGCACGATGGTGGAAATGATGATGGCATTGGTGCCCAGAGTGAACAGGTAGAGGGGCAGGAAGGCGACGAAGAGCAGCCGCTGCAGCCCGGCCAGAGAGGAGAAGCCAAGGAAGATGAACTCCCTCACCAGGGTCTCGTTGCCCCGCTCCATGCAGAGCACCCCTAGAGAGGAGACCCCAGGACAGAGACAGAGGCCAGGATCCAGGAAGGGGAGCAGGAATGGGCGGGACAATCACACAGGGTCTGCAGGCAGCCCAACCCTTCATGCCTCCCCAGAAAGGTCTGTGAAGAAAAGACCTAAGGCTCCATAGACAACAGAGGACCTGATGGGCAATGGGGAGGCTTTCCCGAAGGCCACGACCATGGTCTCTAGCCAAGGATTACGCATCTGTCTCACTGGTTTCACTCACATCTCACTGAGGAATTCTTGTGTTGTCTTGCTCACTACAAGCCTAAGGAAACTAGCTCTGCAAAAGGGGAAAAATAGGTCCAATTCCAGCCGTCTGCACTGGGTCAGAATGTGCAATGAGGAATGAGTGGTGTTCGGAAACCACATGGGACCTCGGTGTAGCCAACTGTAAAATGGGAAGGGAGAGGAAGAGTTAGGTTTAGGTGACCTCCAGCAAACGTGGGAAGGACGTCATGACCATGTCAGTTCTTCATGTCAACAACCTATGGCAGTAACACAAAATCCAAGGAAGCAACACGGTTAGTGTCATGCCTGACAGACTGACTAAGAGGAGGGAGTGACCCTCCTGGAGGCTCCACACTGGCAGCCTTGACAAAAAGTGGAATGCCAGAAAACACCAATTTAAGGACAAATGTCCCCGGTTCCACAAAGAGGAAGCACCAGGGAGGTAGAAAGAGACTCATTACCTTGGTGGCATTTGCAGCTCACCTCCCTTTTCTGATTGTGCCTCTGGAAAACCCCAAGAACGGAATTTTCCAAAAATGGCTCAGAGCTCATCAAAGAGCATTTGAAAGACTGGGGGACAATTGGTCCGTTTTCCAGGTACCGGTACTCGGACGATCCGCAGACTTGATGTCTCTTCAATATTGTTAGACCAACAAGTTGATTATGTCAACACTGTAAGATTCCCTTTGCACATTCTGCTCCTAAACACAGTCTACAAGTTGCTAGAAAGCAGGGTTTCCAGAGTCACTCTTAGGACTCACATCAGATAATTTTGCATAGATGTAACTCCCAATTGTCCAAGCCTACAAAGTAATGACAGTGTTTTCTATGCAAAGTCACTTAGCCTTTATTTATTGGCTGCATCCGGTCTTTATTTACACACTTTTCTGATGTACGTGTTCAATAAATGGTGCTGGGAAAATTGGACATCCACATGCAGAAGAATGAAACTAGACCACTCTCTTGCACCAGACACAAAGATAAACTCAAAATGGATGAAAGATCTAAATGTGAGACAAGATTCCATCAGAATCCTAGAGGAGAACACAGGCAACGCCCTTTTTGAACTCGGCCACAGTCACTTCTTGCAAGATACATCCACGAAGTCAAAAGAAACAAAAGCACAAATGAACTATTGGGACTTCATCAAGATAAGAAGCGTTTGCACAGCAAAGGATACAGTCAACAAAACTAAAAGACAACCTACAGAATGGGAGAAGATATTTGCAAATGACGTATCAGATAAAGGGCTAGTTTCCAAGATCTATAAGAACTTATTAAACTCAACAGCAAAGAAACAAACAATCCAATCATGAAATGGGCAGAAGACATGAACAGAAATCTCACAGGGGAAGACATAGACGTGGCCAACAAGCACATGAGAAAATGCTCTGCATCACTTGCCATCCGGGAAATACAAATCAAAACCACAATGAGATCCCACCTCACACCAGTGAGAATGGGGAAAATTAACAAGGCAGGAAACCACAAATGTTGGAGAGGATGCGGAGAAAAGGGAACCCTCTTACACTGTTGGTGGGAATGTGACCTGGTGCAGCCACTCTGGAAAACTGTGTGGAGGTTCCTCAAAGAGTTAAAAATAGACCTGCCCTAAGACCCAGCAATTGCACTGTTGGGGATTTACCCCAAAGATACAGATGCAATGAAATGCAGGGACACCTGCACCCCGATGTTTCTAGCAGGAATGTCCACAACAGCCAAACTGTGGAAGGAGCCTCGGTGTCCATCAAAAGATGAATGGATAAAGATGCTGTGGTCTATGTCTACAATGGAATATTCCTCAGCCATTAGAAATGACAAATACCCACCATTTGCTTCAACGTGGATGGAACTGGAGGGTATTATGCTGAGTGAAGTAAGTCAATCGGAGAAGGACAAACATTATATGGTCTCATTCATTTGGGGAATATAAATAATAGTGAAAGGGAATAAAAGGGAAGGGAGAAAAATGTGTGGGAAATATCAGAAAGGGAGACAGAACATGAGAGACTCCTAACTCAGGTAAAAGAACTAGGGGTGATGGAAGGGGAGGAGGGCGGGGTGTGGGGGTGAATGGGTGACGGGCACTGAGGGGGGCACTTGACAGGATGAGCACTGGTGTTATTCTGTATGTTGGCAAATTGAACACCAATAAAAAATAAATTTATTATAAAAAATATAAATAAATAAATAAATAAGTAAATAAATAAATAAATAAATAAACAAACTAACATCATCTAGTGAGGAATCATTTGCACCGTCTACCAGAATTTTCCATTTTTACATTCTTCTAGCCAATAACAAATTTAGATTCTGGATATACCTTAAATGTATATTTAATTAAATATTCGGAACTTTCTTTTTTTCTTTTAAAGATTTGTGTGTGTGTGTGAGAGAGAGAGAGAGAAGGAGAGACAGAGAGAGCACACAAGTGGTAGGTGCACAGGAAGGGAGAGAGATATTACCCGGATTCGTGATAAGCATGGGGTCTCAGGCTTTGTCTGACCCCGGGTCCCTGAGATCATGACCTCAGCCAAAACCTAGAGTCAGATGCTTAACCTACAGCATCAGCCAGGTGCCTCTAATGATGAGAAAGTTCTGAAACTCATTGTATTCATCTCTAGAAACAGGGAGATAAATTTTTTTTCTTCTTCCTTACTACCTCGAAACGGGTCCTAAACTCAATACTTATAGTTATTCATGTACTTGAAGTTAATATGAAATACACAGGCTGGTTTTAAAGTGCTTTAACAATTTAAATTTAAAGTGCTTTAACAAATAATAGGCATTTTCATTATGTACCTGCAAAGATATTTCTGATAAAATATAAGATATGATTGTACTATGTCGGTCTCCATAGATACATCTGCATGTGGATAATAGCCGTATGTTTTCTATATTTAGAAAAACAAACCAGTGTGTTTACATAACAGCCTCACAAGGAAAATGGATTTTTATCTGTTAAGACCCTGAGGCAAATGGACATTTATCCTCATAGCTCATTTTGTCCTAGCTCTTTCCACTGATTTTTCTCATCTCCTTTTACATAATCCACATCTAACCCCCACACCCCCAATTTTGTGGGTGTGACATGTGGAGTAGAACACAGAGGCTGGAAGTCCCTCGATTCTGAAGGAATACCTGGATCTACACAAACCCAAAATAATTATCTAAATTATTTTTCACTCCGACCCATGACACAGCTGACTGGATTGTGAGATTGGTGTATCTGCCCTACTTGTGGTGTTTGAGAACCCACAAGCACCATCCAGCTGAGGAGGCAGCCCTCGTCTGCTCAAGAAAACATCGGGACCAGCACAGTGAGCTCAAACTCTGCTATGCATAGAAAGATGTAAGAGCAGAAACATGAATAAGATCTTCCTGCCAAAAGCCCAAGGCCATCAACTTAAGGTCAAAGACCCCTGCATTTGACAGGACAAGATCTCTATGTTAAGTCTAGGTTTGGGTGACTTTGAACAAGACACTTCATTTAAGGCACACATAAGTGAGGCTGTTCCATCTCCTTATTCTAAAACTAAAGTGGCCCGGGTCTGTAAGGACTGTAATAAACTGGCCAGATGTGTGGGAAAGTCCTTCAGCAGAAGGGCCTTGAACACTAGCTTGCAGGAGACCTGGCTTAGGGCACCAGTGGAGTACTGACCCCAAGAGTCTTTCAGTTCAGGAAGTTGAAGACTCTGTAAATGATGATCCCGGAAGGGCCCTTATCTGCTAGAACCTGTGGGGGGGCATTCAGGTTAATACTCGAAGAGATGGCACTTGCACACCCGAGTTTTCTGACCCCTTAGATGCCCTGTTGGGATAGTAGGTACACGGAATTTAAATAGTAACTCAGGAGAAGAGGGTACTGGGTACCGGCAAAAGGGACCAAAACTAAATATTTAACACTTTGGAGATATTCAGCTATTTATCTGAGGAAAAGCATCAATCGGTAAAGGGAGACAAATTCTGTAGGCAGCATCAAAGAGCAAAGAAGTAAAATTTCTATCTTTCTAGGTGCACACAAAGACCATGAACATGCATATTGAAATGAGTCTGAGCATGGGATGTCGATTATAAATCAAAAGAGATTCCACGAGTACCCAGTAGGGAGAAAAGTGGACATTCGGGATCTGTTTCTGTTCACCCAGGAGTCAAGCAACCAAAAAGACATGAAATGAAAGTCTAGCTGGGAACAAAGCTGACGCAGTCTGAACATCCTGAAATTCAGAGAACTCTATGGCCCACACCCAAACACTCCTCAGACCTTGAGTTAAAAGTGGCCCCTGGTTCTCTTCTCAACCCTGCCTCTCCTGCACCTGCCATCACGGATCTCCTGGAGGGGCTCGACGTCCACAACACGACCCATCCCTCAGGCCCACACCCCACACAGCCCTAGACCCCACCGCTACCTGCTGTTCGGCAAGTACCCACAGGGCTTTCCTCCTTTCAATTCAGACAGAAGGAGCTACTCAGTATCTGGGATCCCTTGCCAAGTGGATTCTCAGCCAAAGCTCAGAAACCGACCACAGGACAGCAGGAGGCAGGGAATGTGCCCTGGAGTAGACGCTCTCATCTGCATCAACAGAGGAAGCCTCTGCCTCCATCAGGCCCATGGGCCCCTCCAGCCAAACTCACGGTCTGTGGAGGTGCTGGTGACCAGCACGCAGGGAGGTTATTAAAACGTGTACTGTGGTGGTTGGACTCCTGAGGCTGTTTCTGCTCCTGGAGACGTTGTCTTGGGGTTAATTAGAAGTCAAGTCTACTTTGGAGAATTAATGTCACCAGGTTCTCAAAGGCAGCCTTCTCTGAGGAACCTGGGGAGAAGGAGCCAGGAGCATAATTAGCCCGTGCCCGCATTGGAAGCTGCATCCACAGGTAGTGGATTCTGTGGGACACATGACCACAATTGGAACTGTGTTGTACAGGCCACGTGGGGATTTTTCACTGAATTTTTAGTAGGAAATTTGTATACATCCAGCGGTACTCAACTTGAGTGTTTCTAAGGGTCAAAAGAGGGCTTAATTTCAAATCCATCATCTCAGGTTCTCGTCCATAGAAATTCTAATCGGTGACTCTAAGCTGCTCTGCAGAAACCTACATCTTAACAAGCATCTTCCACGAGGTTGAGTTCTATCATTGACTGCCTTGCTGTTGACAAGCATCTTCTAGTCGAGTGACTAACCCTGACGTTCTCACTTTCATCCAAGCAAATCCAAAATGAATATCATTCCAGTCCAAATCACAGCATGGACGGTGAGGGCAACCTGACAGTCAGATTTATGAGGTTTACATGAAAAAATAGGATACTTTTGAAACAGATGGGTAATGTAGAGACTCAGTGTTCCCAGGAGAAGATGCCTCAGTGATAATAATAAGAAGGATAAGTGTGCTATGGGAGCAAGAAGAGGTAAGGAGTACAGAGAGACACAGAAGAGAACTCAAAAGTTCAATTGTGCCCTTTAAGCAACAGAAGTGACCTCACACAGAACATAAAGACTCCTAACTCTGGGAAATGAACTAGGGGTGGTGGAAGGGGAGGAGGGCAGGGGGTAGGGGTGAGTGGGTGACGGGCTCTGAGGGGGACACTTGACGGGATGAGCACTGGGTGTTATTCTGTATGTTGGTAAATTGAACACCAATAAAAATTATTTTATTAAAAAAAAAAAAGAAGTGACCTCACATGTCAGTAAGAAAAATGTGATTATTTGGTAAATAACAGTGGGAAACGGGCTCCCTCTGTGTGCTCCTCACCTGAAGGGCGTGTCCTGGCGGAATAAAGACATGGCCTCCTGAAGGCTCAGTAGTAGCGCTCAGGGTCCGACCTCCGCTGAGGAGCCCTGTGCGTCTACCGCACCTGCAAACAGTGCCCTGTGCCCATTCTCCAGCACCAGCATGACTGAGTCTGGGAATCAGTGTGAGAGGAGCTGGAACCCACTCCTTCCATTTCACCCTGAGTGACTGACACAGAAGGTTGAGCTTGGTGGTTTAGAGGTGTTATTTCTCCTAGGAGTGTCGCCTCTGCCTGGAAACACAAAACTGGAGATGGAGGCTTGGCCTTGGCCACCTCAGTCTACCTTGTTGCAGCCAGAAAGGATCTTGCTGCACGAGCCAGGGTCATTAATTTTCCGTTTTTTTTTTTTTAAGATTGATTGCCAAAGGATTGATTTCATTTTTCTTAAAACATTTCCCTGATATGAAGATTTAATATAGCTTATAGATCTGTAAGTTATAGATAATTTTTGTGAGTCTCCTTTAGCATGAGGATCACAGATAAATATTTCAATAAAAATGCAGACTTTTGAAACATCCACTTTTTCTAAGCTTTTAATTTATTTTTTATTGGTGTTCAATTTACCAGCATACAGAATAACCCCCAGTGCCCATCACCATTCCCGTCCCACCCCTCGCCCTCCTCCCCTTCTACCACCCCTAGTTCGTTTCCCAGAGTTAGCAATCTTTACGTTCTATCTCCCTTTCTGATATTTCCCACACATTTCTTCTCCCTTCCCTTATATTCCCTTTCACTATTATTTATATTCCCCAAATGAATGAGAACATTTAATGTTTGTCCTTCTCCGACTGACTTACTTCACTCAGCATAATACCCTCCAGTTCCATCCACGTTGAAGCAAATGGTGGGTATTTATCATTTCTAATAGCTGAGTAATATTCCATTGTATACATAAACCACATCTTCTTTATCCACTCATCTTTCGATGGACTTTTTCTAAGTTTTTACATTTTTAGTTACAGAGATTATTATCATTTGCTTTCCACCTAAGACTATGACTTTCTTGAAGACAGAGCTGATAGGATTTTTAGTTCATTAAAACATTGTAGTCCATTTTCATTTTTTATTTTAAACTGTTTTCCAACTTTATAAAATTGTACATATTTAAGGCATATAATATGATAGTTTGATACATGTATGTATTGTGTAATGATTACCACAGTAAAGCCGATTATCATGATTATCATACCAATCTCCTCACCTTGTTATGATCTGAGTGTGAAGAGAGAATCCATAGGACCCACTGACCCAGCACATTCCACGTACACAATACAGAGCTCTTAACTGCACTCATCATGGTGTACATTAGACCTCTGGGACTCATCCCTCCTTGGTCCCCAACTGTTCTCCCCCTGTTCCCATGACCATCATCTCTACATTTCCCCTCCCTGCAGCCCCTGGCCACCACCGTTCTAGGATTTTCCACATGCACTGGAAAAGAAGGTGTATTCTTGGCAGTTGGGTACAAAGTTCTGTACCAGGCCCATCGGTCCTATGATGTTGCTCCATTCTTCTGTTTCCCTGCCAATGTTCTGTCTGAAAGATCCTTTTACGGAGGGTGGGGCACTGAAGTCTCATGCCGTTATGTTATTGCTCTCTTTTCTCACTTCAGATCTGTCAATATTTGCTTTTTCTATTTTGGTGATTTAATGTAAAACGAACATTTTTTATAATTGTGATATCTTCCTGTTAAATTGACACTTTTATCATATATAATGACTTTTTTATCTTTTGACAGTGTTTTTGATTTCTTTTTTTTTTGTATATGTATTTTTTTATTGGAGTTCAATTTTCCAACATACAGCATAACACCCAGTGCTCTTCCCTTCAAGTGCCCCCTTTTTTGTCTTCTAGTCAGTCTTGGCTTTGTGTAGAAAACCAGCCCTGTCCTATTCTTGGTTATTAATTTAATCGATTATCTTTTTCCACCTGTTTACTTTTAGTCTGTGTGCATCCTAAAAATGAAAGTGTCTTAGAAACAGGATATTTTTGTTTTTGTTGTTGTTTTTGTTTTTGACTTTCCTTTTTTAAATAAATTTATTTTTTATTGGTGTTCTGTCTTTTCTTTGGGAAGACTTATTTCCTTGACATTTAAAGTAACTAGGGAAAGACTTATTCTTGCCCTTTGGTTCATTGTTTCTGACAATTTTGTAGTTGGGTTCTTCCTTTTTTTCTTCCTCTCTTGCTGTCATCTTGTGGGTACTAATTTTTAAGGAAAATAGGGTAACAACTACACTACTAGGATGGAGTAGAGAACATCTGGAATCTAGGAGGGTGGTAGGGTATGCTTCATTACTTCACATACAAAGGCAAATTTTGATGAGAACAACTTCACTTAATCAAAGTTACCAAAGGCTAGAGCCTTAGGAAATATGGTGGTATCTAAGTTCAAAAGAATGTTCAATAGATGAAAAAAAAAACACAAATAGCTATGACAGTCTTGCAATGAATTCCAGAAATGAGGATTGCAGTAGTTGTGTTTTATTTTCTTGGTTGCTTAATTACGTATATATTTTCACATTGAACCATTCCCTGCTTCTCTTAATATGCTAGGCTCTGTAAGGTGTGTTGCTGGTGTTTGGAATTATGATTTAATCTTGAAAGAAGACCATCAATGATACTTAACCTGGGGCACTCTGTTCCTCTTTTTAGGAAGATGGATGCAGATACTCGTTGTGTGAGGCATATTAGCATCATATTAATTCCTACTGTTTGAAAATGTGAAGATGAAAAGAAGGGCATGTATGGCTGTTGAGCATCCAAGCATGAAAATTGTGTTGGTCATATTTTGTTGACAGTTCATATACAATACTTCTAAGGGTCTCTCCTGTACTCTTCTATAAGGACAGAAATCGTCAAAATCCTGGAGTCTGTCCAGATTCCTTGTGTCAGGGAGCAACTATTTCCCTCCCTTCCAAGGTCTAACTAGCCGGATTAAGAAATGGACATGAGACAGATTAACAGGAGAAAATCAGTTAAAATCAACAGGTGAATGTATGGAGAATCCCCATAGACATGGGAATTCCAAACACAGTGAAGCAAAATGGGGTATATATGTCATTCTGATCTAAGGAGAAGGGTGGGGCTCTGGGAGCAGGAGAAAAGAATGCACTTCATAGGGCAGGAGTAGATGTTTGGTAATTAGATATTTGCCCTACCATGTAGATGCATCCCTCAGATGAAATGTATATGTTAGCAACCCTTATTTTGGGAAATACCCCCAGTTTGGATTCTTCTGTGTGGTTAAGGAAGGATAAATGTCTGAAGCTCACAGGGTATCAAGTGCCTTCAGCTCAAAATCATCCACCTGCCAAAGAGTCACATTCTGGGGCAGCAACAGGGGATACTGTCCGGAACCCATACACTTGCCAGAATTTTAGATTTACTTAGAACTCTATAGATAATGGAAGAGGAAGAAAGTTGGGTTTTTCTATGGGAACATGTTATGGGAGCACTTGTCAGATGGCAGATATGGGCTTTTGCCCTTGGCTTTGATATCCTGAGAATCCCTCCTCAGGCCTGCATTAGTCAGCACCATAGGTAGGGGCTCCCTACGATCCTTTCAATTCTAGAGGTCAAGACCAACCCTCCTGCCATTAGCTCTCAAGCCTCAACACGTGTAGAAGTCTCTAATGCCCTTATCAAATCTTTCATTCGTTTAAATACCTCAAGTGGATTATTCTGATTTACATACAGAGAAGAACTATGTATAATCCTGCCTCAATTTTTGCAATAGACACAGGAGATCTGTTTTTCTTACCTATAATAATGCTATAAATGCCATTTTAACTGATGTAATAGAGTTCCCAGAGGTTTGGATTTGTAAATAAAATAAATGAAATTGTCCTTGGAGCAATTGTTCATCATTTTAGCTTTATACATAAATGTAAATGGCTCAGTCAAAATCTTCTGTATTTGAAATCTCATATACATCATATTGGCCAAGAAACTCTCCAAAGGCTATAAATATATAATTCACTATCTGTGAATATGTCAATTTCCCCAGGACATATTAACACCTTTTTTTTTTTTTTTAACCGTTCAGTTCTGGTCAAGATAAAAATGTTATTTTCCTCCTTTTATGTTTCTTTGATTACATATTAGTATATTACAGCATTATAAATAGACTTATGAGATATTCTTATTCAACTTTTGGAAATTTTGTACTTATAACATTTTCTTATGGTTCTTTTAATTCTTTTTCTTCATAGGTCTATAAGGCTACTTGGTTCAAATATTACATTTGGTCTTTGAATTCAAAGGATTCCACTTAGTCTTTTATTTTTATTAAAGTACTTTTTTATTGAAAACTAACCTTACAGAGATTTAATTTACATACTTTAAAATGCTTCCAATTTAAATGTACAGTTTGTTGAGTCTTGAAAAATGCATACATCCAAGGTCATCTATTCGGTTTAGTTGTAGAATGTTTGTACAACCTCTAAAGATCCCTTCTATCCTTTTGTGGTCAATCCACCCATTCTCGGCCCCCAGAAAACACTAATCTTGCCTTTTATTCATATGCTTTTTTCTTTTCTTAAGTTCATAAAAATGGGGATCCCTGGGTGGCGCAGTGGTTTAGCGCCTGCCTTTGGCCCAGGGCGCGATCCTGGAGACCCGGGATCGAATCCCACGTCAGGCTCCCGGTGCATGGAGCCTGCTTCTCCCTCTGCCTGTGTCTCTGCCTCTCTCTCTCTCTCTCTCTGTGACTATCATAAATAAATAAAAATTAAAAAAAAAAAAAAAATTTAAGTTCATAAAAATGAAGTCAAACATCATATTCATTTTTGTATCTTGGTTCTTTCACTAAGCATAATGTTTTTTGAGGCTCCCTCGTGTTGCTGCATTTATGAGTATTTTGTTTACTTTGTAATAGTATTCCATTTTCAAATACACCACAGTTTATTCATTTGTGGAACTGTTGGGTTTTCAATACTCGTGTTTTGTGTCTCCTGGGTGAAAAATATTTGTCGACTTCAAGGTATATATTATTTTTTCCTGAAATTTGTATGGTTTTGACATTTTTTAGTTAAATTGTATATGACTTTTAGCAAAGGCAAGATTTGTACTTTTTAATATATACATCCAATATTTCCATAACAATACATTAAACAGACTATCCTTTCTTCACTGAAAAACCTTAGCAAATCTGTTGGTAATCCATCAGCCATATATGTATGCCTTGTGCTACATCCATATTGTTCATTCCGTTTCATTGATTCTAGTGTTCAATCTTATGCCACCATTACTGGGTCAACGTTGCTCTAGCATGTCTTGATATCTAGTTCATCTGTTTCTAAATTGTGCTCCCTTTGTGTGATTTATTTAGAAAAATATTATTTAATATGTGGATTCTAGTAAAGCAATCTAACAAATGAACTAGAAGAAACAGATACAGACTCCTAAGTACAGACAAAAACAGTGGTTGGGAGAGGGGCAGAGTGGAGGATGGGCAAAATCAGCAAAGGGATTTAAGAGGTACAAACTTCCAGTTATAAAATAAACAGATTATGGGGATGAAAAGCACAGCACAGGGAATGGAATCAGCAATGTTGTAATAACCTGGTGTGGTGACAGAGGGTGACATATACTTTCCCTAAATTGTCCAACCTCCCTGAGATTCTGTTTTCAGAGTATAGCTGCTTCACTTCTTCTAGCTTCTTCACTTACCACCAATCTACTCAGCTCATCAGGATCACTGTGCTCTCCTTGGATTCCTTCTGTAAGTGAACATAATGTGGCCTCAACGATGAGCTCACAGAACCTATATGCAGCGATGAATGGATACTGATGGTGCCCAGCTGCTGCTCACAAAGCTGCTCTTAAGATCAGAGCTGTAGTATGGAAGTGAGTAGCAAGAAAGCCTTGTGGCAGAGTCCTTTGCCCCCTCTCGCAAAAATAACCCATCAATGTAAACAGTTTCTACTTTTAAGTATCTGTGTCCTCTTCTTCATAAATCAGATCGACACTGACAAGACCCTGTTTCCGTTAGCCCATAGCACACTTCTATCCATGAGAACCTTTTTATTCTCAGAATCAAAACTTAAAACATGAGAAAGAAATCCATGTTTTCTTCCTTGTTACATAGCAGAAAAATCCTGAATCCTTGAGGTAGAGACATTCTATTTGAAGGGAGAGACATGTAAGGGGCATTTGAGGAGTCTGAAATGCACTGTTTAGATCCTGAGAGATGGTAATGCTACAGTGTCCTCAGCAAGCCTTGGTCTTAGCCCTCATTGCCTTAATTCTCCAACTCTCCTTCTAAACATCACACTCTTTTCAGACAAAGGGCTGTAGCTGTAAATTTGCTAAGAGGAAAAGAAATCACTGGAACCAAGTTCAAAACATTCCCAGATCCCATTCCAATAGGTTTTCTTCAGAAGACCTTGGGTAAATCCATGATAGACATGGATTCCCATGTGCCTCAGGAGGCTCTGTGTATGTGGCCTCTGAACACCACCATCATGGGCTATGTCTCCCTACTCTTTGTTCTACCTTCCCCACAAACAATCAGTAGACTGCCCGGAATGACATCAGTACTCAGTGCATGATGATTAAATGCATAGAAGCATTAATGAATGCATAGATGAAAGTCTGAATTAATTTGCATCTTTTAAAAAATTTTATTTATTTATTCATGAGAGACACACAGAGAGAGAGGCAGAGACACAGGCAGAGAGGGAGAAGCAGGCTCTATGCAGGGAGCCCAACGTGGGACTCGATCCCGGGTCTCCAGGATCACACCCTGGGCTGAAGGAGGCAGTAAACCGCAGGTCCACCAGGGCTGCCCTTAATTTGCGTCTTTCAAAAGATGAACCTAAGCAAAGAAATGTAGAAAAGTTTAGAACATGTGCCCTCTTGGAATGCAAACACAGTCAAGATGCATGAAGCAAGAGAGATTTAGAAAATAATTATTAGTTTATTCAACTAGCACACTGGGAAGAAGCGAAAACATTGATATTTGTCAAGGAAGGCCTTTATGTAATCCCTTAAAACAGTTAATCCATATTCAGGAAGTATAAGACCAATGAATAGGGAAGTTACCGTTCATTAGACTTCATTCAGCAAATGGAACCTTGAGCCAAAACAAACTGTGAAAAAAAATCATAGGATTCAAAGCTACCCATCCTGTACACAGATCAAGTAAAGTACATACTTTATTTGATTCTCTCTTTTTTTTTTTTTCAAGTTTTCATGCCCGGATCCAAAAAGTACTTCCCTCCAAGGCCCCAATCCCCTGGAGTTCCCTACCTCTATAAGACCCAGGGATTTTTCTGGTGCCTCTGCTTCCAGGAACACAGGGCTGGTGAGATGGAGGCTGTCTACTTAGCTCCAGCCCATCCAGAAAACAGAGCTTTCCCTCCTCTTAAAGACTCATAGCTCCTGGCCTTCCCCAATCATTTCCAGAAAGAAAACACTGCTTGAGGTTCTTACAAAGTTTGGCTGTTTGACTCTCCCTTTATTAAGGGACAGGACACAGAAAGAAACCTGGGATTGGGCAGGAACTCTGCCTCTAAATGTAAGTGTTTCCCTTGCATTGTGGCAGCAGCACCAGGCTTTCCTCTAAGCAATGTTATCTGTCAATCACTCTTCAAAGTTCTGGGCTCCAGGGAAAGACTCAGAGGCAGAATGACTTCCTATGCACAGGTGAAGTGGGTCAGAGCATCAGCATCCAGGGGGAAAGACAGAGACAAAGACCTGTGACCTTGTCGGGCTTTCTGTGCTTCCATTCCAACACACAGGCCTGAACAAAGGATGCAGAAGTAGACACACACGGTAATCGAAGCCTTTACCTACTCAGAGAAGCCTTCCAGAAGGTCAATAGTAAGCTGGGGTTGTGTAGCAGGGATAAATATTAACTGTGGAGGATTCAGAACAGTAGAAAAAGATGGAATGTTAATCATAAAGACAGAGGGACAGAATTAGTGATGTGTGATGACCGTGTCTGAGCCACTTGTGTACAGCTGAGGCCACAATTGTGTTGTAATGCTCAGGAGTAAAATGCCTGAGGTGATGATCAGGACACAGAACTCCAGACATGATGTCGTGAGAAATAATTGAGAGAACTAAGAGTGTTAGTCAGGAGGAAGATGAGACCCCTAAAGGGATATGACCACTGCTCCAATAACTAAAGGGTTGTGATGGCTGCAAAAGAACCCCTTGCAGGTCTGCAGGGGACACTTGCAGAGCTAAGGGCGAGTGAGCATGGAGACATATCGGGTTCATCTTCGAATCCAAAGGTTCTCAACAATCAAGACACCTAACAAGAGAGCCCCTCGCTGCGTCGGGGATTTCTTATAACTGGATTTTGACTCTGGGGACTAGACACATTGCCCAGGTTTATAGAAAAAGTTCACAGAATTGGGTGCAAATGGAGGAAGGAGATTCCTGAGCTTCTTCTAATATAAAGATTGTCTGGTTGTCTCAGGCTAGTGGGAAGTTTTCAGCACTACGTGCTCTCGGGTCAAATGGCAGATCTTCCCACATATAATGGGGAGAGTCGTTCTTAGAACATTCTGGAGGAACAGAGACCTCATCTCTGTCTACACTGAGGTTGAGCTCTCCTTAGCCTCTTAAGCTCACATTCCCATGAAATCACAATCAGGAAATCCCCAACATGTGGGATCATTCTATGCCTCTCCCAAAAGCTTCATGACTGATTTTCATCATAAATAAATCTCCACACTTTTAACAATAATAATAATTGAAGATACTTGATTGCATCTAAGCAAACGCTATTTGAGCCAAACATAGGAGGGGCTGGACAGATCACTTTTCATTGGTTTTTGTCTTTTCCTGAATTAGATTCTCATAAGGTAGCTTCTCAGGTAAGTGATTTTTGAGGGTTGTTGCTCTCATGTGGGTTAAACACATGGCTTGATCCTTTCAAGCCTCCATTTCTTTTTCCATAAAATGACGGGATTAGCTGAGATGAGCTCTAAATCTCCTCTTGATTCAACACACCGCATGTGAACCTTCAGATGTCCTTGAATTGGGACATATCTTAGGTCACTTCTCCTGGTGCTTCCTGCTTTCCCCATCCTATGATCCTGTGCTGAGGGGTTAGCTACTCGCTTTTTCAAGCCAGGATTTTCAGCTTTGTGCAGAAGCACAAATATGGTCCCTTTTGTCAAATTCTTTCTGTTCACGATTTCAAGATGTCTGAATCTGATTCCCACTGACCAATGAGGAGACAGAACCAGAGCATGATTACGGAGTTCATCCTTATCGGCTTCTCAAACCTGGGAGATCTGCAGATCCTTCTCTTCTTCCTCTTCCTCCTGGTTTACCTGACCACTCTGATGGCCAATGCCACCATCATGACTGTCATCCGTCTGGACAGGACTTTGCACACCCCTATGTACTTCTTTCTCTTTGTCCTCTCCTGCTCTGAAACCTGCTACACCTTGGTCATTGTACCAAAAATGCTGACCAACCTGCTTTCCACGAGTCAGACTATTTCTTTTCCTGCGTGTGCTGCTCAGCTCTACTTCTTCGTGGGCTTGGCTTGTACCAACTGTTTTCTCATTGCCGTAATGGGCTACGACCGCTACGTTGCCATCTGCAACCCTCTCAACTACACGCTTGTTGTCAGCAGAGCCACCTGTGTGCAACTGGTCCTAGCCTCCAGCTGCTGTGGCTTCCTGATCTCTGTGGTTGTTAATGTCTTGGTGTTTAGTGTGCCCTTCTGTGCCTCCAATCGGATCAACCACTTTTTCTGTGATATTTTCCCAGTCATCAAACTAGGCTGCACTGACACCAACGTGAAGGAGATGGTCATCTTCTTCCTCAGCATTCTGGTATTGCTGGTCCCCCTAGTGCTGATCTTCATCTCCTACGTCTTCATTGTCTCCACCATCCTCAAGATTGCATCCGCCGAGGGGCAGCGGAAGGCCTTTGCTACCTGCGCCTCCCACCTCACAGTGGTCATCGTCCACTATGGCTGCGCCTCCTTCATCTACCTGAGGCCCACATCCCTGTACTCCTCAGAAAAGGACCGGCTCGTGGCAGTGACCTACACTGTGATCACCCCGCTGCTTAACCCCCTTGTCTACACCCTGAGAAATAAAGAAGTCAAGACTGCACTGAGTAAGGTTCTCAGCAGGTACTCATTCCCCAAAACTGTATGATGAGTTGGTAAGTGAGCAAAGTTATCTTTGGGGAAGAAATGAGGACTTCAATTACCTTGGTTCTTTTTATTGGGAAGTCTTTATGGTTGTTATGTCTGCTATGGAGGCTTTACCCAGTGGTCCCCAGAAAGTTATGTGAATGTGGAAACTCTCAAGCATTGCAGTCATGCTATTTTCATGCACTGGAAATCTAGGTTCTCTCAGCTGATGCTACAACTGACGCATTCGCCTTCTGAGTATGCCCAGGGGCTGATACTCTTCTCACACTGAAAGACACAATGGCAAAGGACTTTTAAGTTCCAAAATACTTTTCTCTATATTTTGAGGTTTACAAATAAATGTTTATAATAAATTATTTATAGATAAAAAGAATGAATTTCCCATGGATTAATGAGGAGGGAATTCAAGTTCTAAAAGACTGATATTAGAGTAGAAAATGCAGACTTTGACTGACAGGAATTGGGTTTGGGTCTTGAGTTGGATCATTTTCCAGGTAAATGCCATGAGCCAGGGTTACCCTCTCTTGTGGTCAGTTATCCACTGGGTAACCTGAGACTCCCAATACTTCTTCCATTGTGTGTTTTAAGAACTCAGTAAAGTAGTCATAGATGCCATGCAATACCATGTTTGTCTGATTGAGGGTATAGGCATTACAAAATGTTACTCCCTTTCACTCTACCTTCCTCTTTCTTCCATAAACTAGTATTGTACTAAATGACAGATATGGTGGGCAAGTAATTTGGCTACTGTGTGCAAAGTAGTAAAGTCAGTGTTGTAGGGAAAGAGTCTTTCAATCCCTTTACAAGAAATGATCAAATTTCAGTTACCTGTTTTAGTGCCTCATACAAATTCCCCTGAATTTATTGTGAATTTTGTTAAAGATGTGCTTCAAAAAAAAACCTTTATTATATATAATAATTTCAGAAATATTCATTTCTTAGCCATTCATTTTAGCACACACAAAGCTTTCAAAAATCTTTGTTAAATTAATAAATGATGATAAAAGACAGGTCATTGAGTTATTCTAATTTCCCTGTAATTGTAAATAATCACAAAATGGAATGGATTTTTTCCAGATATTCAGTGGTACCTTTAATATTTACATAATGCATTATTGAATAAAGATTTATTCTGTATGCTTGACTCAGAGTGTGTTTTCTACTTTTATTCATTTATCTAACAAATAATTATTTGGCAGCTGTCACTCAATAGGCACAGTGAGAGTAACTAAAATGAAAAACACTACAAACTAAAAAGCATTAGAATGCAGTATGACAATAGTTTGGGAAGTAATGGCTGTATATGTGTGAGGATCTACCTCAATCTTTGAGAAATCAAAAAGGATTTCATGAGGTAATATTGACATTGAGATCTGAAAAATAAGTGGAAACTAAGGAAGCAAAAAGGAATGAAGAGTGTTCTGGGCAGGTGCACAGACTCAGAGAAGGATTAGATGGCTCAGCTGCGTACTTTTAAGTGCTCCATGTACCCAAAATAGACCTCTGGGGTGACAGAGGTGATAAAGATAAGGAGAACAGAATCCTGTAGGAAGAGCTTTGTAGGTTAGATTAAGGCAGCCAAGTTCAACCCAATTATATGAACAAATTGGGTTTATCCAAAGGTGACTTGACTTGATTTACCATATTTTACATATCAAAATTGCTGCATTTATGGCAAAAAAAAGGATGGACAGAATGATAGATTTATTGATTAAATTAGATCAGTAGATCAAAACCACAAAAATATACCACCTATCACTGGTAAGAATTACTAAAATTAACAACTCAGGAAACAATAGATGTTGGTAGGATGTGGAAAAAGGGGAACGCTTCTACACTGTTGGCAGAAGTGCAAGCTGGTGCAGCCATTCTGGAAAACAGTATGGAAACTCCTCAAAAATTTGAAAATAGAGCTGCCATATGACCCAGCAGTTACACTAGTAGGTGTTTACCCAAAAGATACAAACATAGTGAATCGAAGGGGCACTTATACCCCGATGTTTATAGCAGCAATGTCCACAATAGTCAAACAATGGGAAGAACCCAGAATTGCATCAACAGATAAATGGATAAAGAAAATGTAGAATATTATAGACAATGGACTACTACTCAGCCATCAAGAAAATGAAACCTTGCCATTTGTAATAACATGGATAGAACTATGCTAAGTGAAAAAAAAAGTCAAAGAAAGATAATCACCATATGATCACATTCTTAAGTGGAATTTAAGAAATAAAACAGAAGATTATAGGGGAAGGGATGAAATCAGACAAGCTGTAAGAGACTCTTAATTGTAGGAAACAAACTGAGGGCTGCTGGAGGTGAGGTGGGTAGGGGATGGGGTAACTGGGTGATGGACATTAAGGAGGGCACAGGGGCACAGGATGTAATGAGCACTGGATATAAGACTGATGAATCATTGAACTCTACCTCTGAAACTAATAAAACAGTATATGTTAATTGAAATCAAATAAAAACAAAACAAGAGAAAATAAAAAGCATTATTCTAGAGGACTTACATTTCCAATCACCAAAATTATACTTAAGTTACATTTAAAAAAATATAGCATAATGAAGGTGCAAAAATATAAACGTGAACAATGGAAGAGAAAGCATCACTCAGAAATAGTCTAATCTACATATATTTGTCTGGTTCTGGCAAAGGTGACACTGGACTCAAGTGCATTCTGTTATATTCGGAATAAAAGAATCTTTACAAAAATAGTGCAGGATCAATGGATATCCACAAGAGAAAAAAGAGAAACTATCTCTATCTCATATCATACACACAATCAACTCCAGTTGGATACTAGAACTAAGTGTTGAGGGTCAAGCAATACATTTTCTAGACTATTTAAGAATTTATGATCTTGTGGGTGGGAGGGTGGGTGGTGGGCTACATGGGTGAAAGGGATGGGAGGTGCCCCACATCTGCTGTATGGAAGGGCAAGGAGAGACAGCAAGTGGACGGAGATGTCATCCCTTTGTCATCCCTCCCTCACATGAGCCTTGAAGGGGTTGTGGAATGGAAAATACCCTGGGAGAGGGTCTGGAATGTCTCAGTCCAGACTCATGACCTGGGTGGGCTGAAACCAAGTAAATAAATCTATGCTTCCCATTTAGGTAGTACGTCTGAGGTTTTCATATTGTTTTGCAGAACTTCTTGCATTCTGCTTAGATATCCAATAGCAATTTCTGGCTTCATTAAAACAATCAGTACTTCTATATTGGAAATCACATCCCCCACATGTTTTATGTCTGTGAACAACATGGCTCTTAGTTGTTTTCATTGTCTCTAGAATTACCAGTATAAATTTTACTGCATAATTTGAGTCCAAGATTAATACATGTATTTGGCCTCAGGGTATACATTTCTATTTTCCTCCTTCCAAATGACTCCTCCCAAATTCACCTTATTAACATATCGTTACTTTACTTTTGCTCCAATTTCTTCTTATTAATATATTTATACTTGCCTGCACAGCACACCCTTAAATCATCTCAATCCATCCTGGAAGGGGACAAGGTCGTATAATTTAAGGTTCTTTGGGTTACAAATTAAAAGTAATCCAACTCAAACTGGTATTATCAAAAACTAAACCCATTGGGTCATGTAAGCTGAAAAGTCCAGTGTTGCAATGGTTTTGGGCACAGGTTGATGTAGATTCCAACAGTCATCCTCAAATAGTCTTCGAGATGTGTCTCAAAGTGCTGCTTCTTCAGTCTTGGCTTTGTTTTTAGCCTAAGCTCAACAGTCTCTGACACCTCCAGCTCGCAGAATCCAGTCCAAAGGAAGAGACAATTCACTTCTTCAAATGTCAAAACGAAAGTTAAGGCACTGAATCTTGCTGTGCCTGCTTGTCCAGACTTGAGTCACATACCCACCCTGAACCAAACCCTGAAGCCAGAGGGAACCCAGTGACTGACTGATTAATACGTGTCACCTGCTCTCCTCTGAACTTTAAAGTGAAGCAACTGGATGAGAGTGAGGCCAAAACTGGAAAACAATAAAGATAGTAAGGGTGGCCATTTGTATATCTTCTCTGGAGAAATGTCTGCTCCAGTACTTTACCCTTTGTTTAATCGAGTTATTTGTTTTTCTTTGCATTTAAGCTGTGTGAGTTCCTTATGTATTTTGGACATTAACTGCTTATCAGATACAAACTCTGCAAAAATTTTCTCCTGTTCTGTAAGTTGCCTTTTCATTGTGCAGACTGTTTCTTTGCTGTGCAGAAGCATTTTAGTTTGCTATACTTGACTTTTGCTTTTGTCGCTTGTGCTTTTGGTGTGGGATCCAAGAAATTATTGCCAAGACCAGTATCAAGTTAACATTCCCTGTTTTCTCTGAGAAGTTTATACCTTCAGGTCTTATGTTTAATTATTTAATCTATTTTGATTTGATTGATGTGTATGTTGCAATATATGGGTCCAATTTCATTCTTTTGCATGAAGATATCCAGTTTTTCCCAACACTTTGGTTGAAAATACTGTCCTTTTCCCACTTTGAAAACACACAAAAACCCAAGAGGTATATGGAAAATTGCTAAGCATCACTTATCATCAGGGAAATGGAAATGAAAAGCACAGTGAGATATCATCTCACTCCTAGACTAAATGTTTAAAAGAATGAATTTTATCAAAAAGACAAAAGGTAAGTATTGGCAAGGAAGTGGAGAAAAGGGAACTCTGGCACACTTTTGGTGAAATTGTACTTGGAATAGCCATTATGAAAACAGAATGGAATTGCCTAAAATATTAAAAATAACTATCACATGATCTAGCGATCCCACTTCTGAGTAAATACATACTATGGAATATTATTCAGCCTTAAAAAGAGGGGGAAAAAAGGAAATTCTATCATTTGCAAGATGAGTGTGGAGAACATTGTGATAAGTGAAATGAACCAGTCACAGAAGGACAAATACTATAGGATCTCTTTTTAAGTGGAACCTAAAATAGCCAAACTCATCAGAGAGAATGGAGAATAAATGGTGGTAGCCATGGGCTAGCAGGAGCAGAAAATGTGGAGAAGTTGTTCAAGGGTAAAAATTTCAGTTATGGAACATGTGCTCTGGAGATCTACTCTACCACGTAGTACCACAGCTAACAATATAATATTGTGTACTTAAAACTGGCTAAAAGGATAAATCTCCTGTTTGGTGTTTTTACCACAAAACAATAATAAGAAGAATGATAATAATATTGATGGGAAGAAATGTTGGGAGCTGATGGATAAGTCTATGACCTTGGTAGTGGTGATGATTTTATGGGTGTGTATTTGTCCCCAAATACACAAGATACCTGCATTAAATATACACAGCTTTCCACAGGTCAATAATGCCTTGATAAAGTAGTGCAAGTGAGTGACGGGCATCAACAATGAAACACACTTCAGCATTCCAATTCAAATAGGTTAAATTCTTGTTTCCTCCTTCTTCATGTTCTCCATTCTTTCTTATTCTCCTTTTTGTCCTCAGAACCGCTATTTCCTCATCTACCAGATACTTGATGATTCTCTTCTGTGTGCCATGTCATTGTTAGGGGTTTTCAAGATCCACCTAGGTAGGGTGGGAAAGTGATGCTGAGATTGCACTCATTCCTCTTGTGGCCACAGGACAAGAGGAAACTAGAAATTTTGGAGATTAGAAAATATATGATGGCATTTTTATGTGAACTGAGAGGTCATTCATATCATAGAGTAATGTTGTCTCTGACCACTGATGCACCCAACACTCTGGACACATTGGTTTGATGTCTGCTACACGCAACAGTATGCTGTATTTTTTTATTTTATTTATTTATTTTTTGGTTAACGGAGGGGAGAGGGAGAAAAATGTACTCTCTCAGGGTGGTGTAATGTGTGTCCTTTCAGCTCACTCCCATCAGAGCCTTGGCTATAAAAAGCAATATTGCTCAATCCACCCTCTCAGCATGACAGGAAAGACTTCCCTAATTATGAGTACAAAAGCCAATCAAACATGTTTTATAATGTACTTATCATCATGAATTTTCTGCATAAATTTCCTTGTCCATTTGGTAATGTGTAAAATTGAGAAATCAACTTAAATTACTGAAATTTTCTAAAATTGCTGCATGCTGCATCTGAGAGTTGCTGAGAGCCCTCTGTTCCCCAAGCCCTCTCACCTGGCCTCAATTTTGAGCAATTTGGCATTTGGTGACTTGCCTCCATCTTCCACAATCATCACAGCTGTTAATTAAACCCAGTGCAACGTCTCCATGACAATGACTCTGGCATCAGGAGACCCAGCAAAGAACCGCCCGCTACCAATAAATACAATGGAAATGCCAACTGTTCTGTGGTCAGTGTTTGAAGTGGGTTGTGGACTTTGTTCAATTGGTACAAAATGGCAGGAGGAAACTGGTTGCCTTTGGTCGGGGTCTAAGTCCCCAGACCATCATCACATCTCTGTCCCTGAGTAGAGATCAGTTGCCTCTGTCCCATTTTGACCTTTTGCTTTTCTCCACTCCAGCTTGGCTTCTGTCTCCAACAGCCTCTGTGCCTCTGTTCTGTAAGGAAAAAGGAGGGCAGATGGGAGTCCATCTTTGAATAAGAGACATCATCTTGGACTGAACCCCTATCAAACTGAGAAAATGGACAATGGACAGGATGTGAGAGTAAACATCTAGCTCCCAATGGGATCCATGGTTTTACATCTCAGGTAAGAGACAAAGGGTGATGGAACCGTGCTGGTGCAGTGCCAATAAAATCAGACAATGCCACGAGTAAGGATGTGGTCTGCAAACAACATGAACCAGGACTCTTTAAGCTTTAAAGTGAGCTTCTGTAAAACTGTGCATATAAATTTTATACCTATCCAAAGTTAGCTGACTCATTGTGCTTTCTCAATTTACATAGACACTGGCTTGGTTCTGATTTAAGTCAGTAGGGCACTCAACAATATTTAACCACAAAATATTGTGTTCATTATATCAAGGATACTTAACATGAAATCTAACCTCTTCGTAAATGTGAAGTACATAATGCCATAGTGGTAACTACAGGCACGGTGCTGTGCAGCAGATCTCCAGATCGTGTTCATCTTGCATGGCTCACACTCATACCCATTGAACAGCCATTCTGCACCTTCCCTCCCCTGACCCTACAATAACCATTCTCCTCTGTGTCTATGGGTTTGACTCTTTAGCTCTCTCCTATAAGTGGAATTTGCTCTTCTGTGACTGGCTTACTTCACACAGCATAATGTCTTCCAGGTTCCTGTTGTTGCAAACGGCAGAATTCTTTTTTTTTTTTTTTAATGGCTGAATAACATCTCATTGTGTATATATATACCCACAAAATCTTGAATAAGGACCTTTTTCAGAAATGGTTGTACAATGTGAGGTCTAGACAGTTACAATACAAGTCCCAAGACTTAGTGAGTCCCTCTGGTGAGCCCTGCAAACAATGATAATTGACAGGAAGACACAGAAACCCACAGGAACACACAATCAGAGTCGGTCAGAGACACTAGCACAAGCTTCTAGAGAATAGCTGGGCTCAGGAACAGAACATGAGATGCACAAAGAGGGAATTAGTATGTACATAATAGACACTTTGAGGAGGCATAACGACACGATTGTAATAACATTCTGAAAGACAAACACATCTCTTCTGCTGCTAGAACACCCACTTGGGGGCTTTCTGGTTTGGGGGCCTTCACAGTGCTCTCTGAAGGTCAGTTTCTCCATCTCCCAGATGCGACCGTTGGGCTAGAGCTTTAAGATCTCCTATGACCATTACAGTTATGATTCCGATTCTTTGTAGATCCTCCTAGGGAAGCAACAGGGCTAATGCTACAGACCTTCCCCAGTCTTGCAAAGGGAAACTGTCTTTATCCTACCAAATCCTTTCTAAAATTTGGTTGGTAAACTATTACCAAAACTGTGTTCTATTTCTTTCTTCCTGGAAATATCAAAAGGAATAGTGGTGGACTAATGGTGGGGATGAAGTTCTTCCAAAGAACTAACTGAAGTACGCTGGGGGTGAAGTTATTTTGTGACCTTAATATGGAATTTATGGTACAGAAACAGAAGAAAGGAAATGGAAAAATCAGTGTCTCTTGTTTCACAGACCTGTCTAAACATCTGCATTTCCTTTGGAAATAGGATGTCTCTGTTTGCTTTTTCAACAAATCAGCAGGCAACGTGCAATTCGGAAGGGCCAGTCTACACTGAAGAAGAAGGCGGTCATCAGCTCAATCACAATGTTTACATGGGTAAAGCCAGTAGTGCCCATATTTTTATCAAAATGCTTACAGGTGATATAGAAACACTGTTTATCCTTCAAAGCTTTCCAGAAATGATTTGATTTTTCCTCAAAGTTTTCAGGCCATTTTGCTTGTACTTCTTTCGTAATGCTTATGATGGTCTGACTTGTAATATGTCTGCTGTTTGATGGTCTCTTCTCAGAGAAAGGAACAGCCATTTTATTTATGTTTACAATTTTCTGTGTTTAAAACATAGTAGAAATCATGAAATCATAAAATATGAGAATTAATGAACAATGAATTCTAGCTTTAGGAGTTCAAAGAATAGTTGAGTTTGATACCTAAAAATATAGATACCTAAAAACATGTTGTATAAAATATACATCATTGATAACTAAAAGCATTTGTAATTAGAAACTCCTAAGTTTATAATTCATATGTGAATAAAATTAACTACCATTTTATTTCCTAAATTTGTTTCATACTGAACTCCCCCACCCCCCAAAATGGAAAATGTAGGAAAACTCCTTTGCTTTCTACGAGGCATAAATAACCTACACTGGTGACTCTGCCTGCAGAGCAACCAGACACCAAATGGCTGGCATCATCCTTCAAGGTCCAGCCCTTGCTCCCTCCAGCACAGACAGGACTCTTTGGAAAACCAGATTATCTTCAGTCAGGGTTGGAGAGCCCTGGGGGAATGATAACCCCTCTTAAATTTTCCGTCCCTTGGAAAGCATGGAAAAGGCAGTTTCATCAATTTGCCATGAGTTAAATGCTGATTATCTCACTGATGACAATATTTCTGGACCTGTCCCCCACAGAATGATGATAAAGTAATGGAAGGGAAGTATTTACTGAACATTCACTATTTACTAAATTAGACTTTTTAATATATATGATTTCAATGAATTTTCACTGTAGCCCTGGGATGCAGGAATTACTTTTCTCACCATACAAATAAGAAAATGGGACTTGGAGAATTTAGGATCCACTAGAATATACCAGAGTCAGAGTTAAAGCTGACCCCTGTGTAAGTTCAAAACCTGCTTTATTCCTACATTACTCAACTTTGCATGTGTTTACAAAACACATGTAAAAAAATTTGAGCTCATCCGCATGGAAATTGATTAGTAATCCTGAGAATCTGGGATCTGGATTTAGAAAGATAACAGTATACTGGTAATAAATATGCCTTCTAGGAAATAAAAAAACTGTGTCAGGCATTGAACAAAGAACCAGGGGAATAAGGTGGAGGAAGAGAAGGTCTGATGAGGGTGGGGCTGATACTATGGAAACACAAAACATTAGGGGCAGGACAGTAGCTGTGCTTCCCTGAACTGTTTATACATCTGGACAAAAGTGGTAGAGACTAAATTGTGCCCCGTCTCATGATATTTCCCCAAGATTGCTTTAGTTCAATATTTCTATAACAGATAGAAAGAAACCTAGAAATAAGCAAAACATATTATTTTCCAAGGATGTACAAAGCTTTGTCTCCTCGGTGGTCTCGGTTGCAAGTGCAAATCTGTGATTACAGTTGCACATCATTTTATAATTATCACTTCTGCAAACACCTCACCCTGAACCAGGAGGCCTTGGACTGGGACTTATTTATATGTGTGTCCCTAACACACAGCACATGGTCATAATCACACTGCTTAATACTTTTTGTGTAGCACCTGATATTCTTGATTTAGGGGTTCTCTGCTAAGGTAGGGTACATTGCCATTAATTTTTGTTCTTGTTATTTGTTAGGATAATAATTGTGAATGATATTTTTTTAAATGGGATAAACACAAGTCTACCTTATAATTTCTCTCCCATTTACGTGCATTCTCATATGCTCTAGAGAGTAACAAATGTCCAAGGAATTGGGAATACATGGAATTCCAGGGATGCTCTCTTTAGTGCCGTATTCGTATTGTATACTGAGACTGCCCTTTTTGGTTTGAAAGATACCGCTTAGTTCCTTGTGGTACAGAAATCCTTAGGCATCCTTGGTCGCATACAATCCTCATGCTCAGTAGGGAAGAACACTGAGGATTCTTTTACTCTGCACATTCTACGAAGGCTTATTGACATCATGAGGTAAGTAAAAATATGCCAAGTTATCTTTTTTATTTGTATGATTATTGTTTACCGAGAAGCTATTAGACACTTAAAATGGTTCTAGATACTGAAGAGAATTCAGATGAAGATCTATACAACTTATATCTTCCTCTCAAGGGTACAAAATCCAATGGGAAAGAGATGAGAAAAACACAACACAATATTTCAAAATTAAATAAACAACATATCAAATTGGCAATAAATTCTGAAGGAGAAACAACTCTTTATGGGGAGATATCAAGGAGGTTCCCCAAAAAAGCAGATTTGGCTGAGGCTGCAGAATAATGGTAAAACATTTGTAAGTCAAAAATGGGTTGTTAGCTAGCATAAGCAAGGAATAGAGGCAAGGGAGATGCAACATACCTGCATGATAGTGATGCATTCCATAAAGGTTGATATGACCACAGAAGCATAGTTTGGTTTCCAAAACAAGACCTTGAAAACCACAAAGAGTTGGAATATAGAGTCATGAGTGAAATTTTGCTGAGGGGAGCAATATGATACAATTTATATTACAGAAGTTTAGCGTGGCATCAGGGGCAAGATGCATTGAAGAGATGTGGGATGAAACGGGAACGACGGGCACAATGAGGTGTCAGTAGGAGTTAAGAGAAGTGGTGGAAATGAACGAGGGTCCTGAGGAAGATGGGGGTTCCCTCTGCAGGAGGAAAGACTCTGAGGTGGACATGGAGGATGCAGAGGTATATTCCATTCTGGAAAACTTTTCCCAGATTGGGAACCAGAAAGAAAGTTCAAAAGCAAGAGCCAGCGTGATAAGAGTATGTGAAGGTGCACCAATGATCATGCCAGGAAGTGTGGTCAACAGGGGCAAGGGGAATGCAGATCCAGGCTATGGAGAGACAGGGACTAAAAGTCAGAGAGTAAATATAAGGGGAATGCTAATGCGAAGCTGCTGAGGATCGTAGACAAGGTTGCCTCTTAATGTAGTGTATTGAGATGAATTATTCTGCAACTGAGGGTATGGACAGGTGTGAGGACGAGCAAGCCGAACAGCCAGGTTGGGGAAGAAGCAGAGTGAGGGACAATGAATGTGAATGACAGCTGCATCCTGCATGAGGAGACGAAGGGATAGTTGGGTCTGTGAAATTTCAAGAGCCGTTTGACTGTGGTGTTAGAATAATTATAGAGATGCAAGGTTGGACGTGCACTTGGCTGATTATAGGCACCTCTTTGTATCTTAAACACAAACTGGATGGAGGAGGAATAATGGATTTAGAACCCAAGTCTTAACACCTGCTCTATGATGACCAATCTCTTGTGATTCTACTAGTTTTCAGAGGTTTATCTTGACACTATCTCCTCCTCTTTTGGATTGTCTCTGAATGGTGTAGCTTCCATGGAGCAGGGCAATGAGACCCTGGTGAGGGAGTTCATCTTCCTTGGCTTCTCTTCTCTGGCCGGGCTGCAGCGGCTGCTCTTCGTCGCCTTCCTGCCCCTCTACCTGTTCACTCTGGGCACCAATGCCATCATCATTTCCACCATCGTGCTGGACAGAGCCCTGCACACCCCCATGTACTTCTTCCTGGCCGTCCTCTCCTGCTCCGAGACCTGCTACACCTTTGTCATCGTCCCCAAGATGCTGGTGGACCTGCTGGCCCAGAAGAAGACCATCTCCTTCGTGGGCTGTGCCATCCAGATGTTCACCTTCCTCTTCCTCGGCTGCTCTCACTCCTTCCTGCTGGCAGCCATGGGGTATGACCGCTACGTGGCCATCTGTAACCCTCTGCGCTACACAGAGCTCATGGGACACCGGGTGTGTGTGGGACTCGTGGCCACTGCCTGTGCCTGTGGCTTGACTATTGCACAGATTATCACCTCCCTGGTGTTTTACCTGCCGTTCCGCTCCTCCAACCAGCTCCATCACTACTTCTGCGACATCCCTCCTGTCCTCAAAGTGGCATCTCAACATACCCACTTGAGTCAGATTGTCATTATCATGCTCTGTGCATTGGTCCTGGTTATCCCTCTGCTACTGATTTTGGTATCCTATATTCACATCATCTCTGCCATCATCCAATTTCCTTCCACATTAGGCAGATACAAAGCTTTCTCCACCTGTGCGTCCCACCTCATTGTTGTCACCATTCATTATGGTTGCGCCTCCTTTATCTACTTAAGGCTCAAGTCCACCTACTCCTCAAGCCAGGATGCTCTCATATCAGTCTCCTACACCATGCTCACTCCACTGTTCAACCCACTGATTTATAGCCTCAGAAATAAAGAGTTCAGGTCAGCGCTTCACAGAGCTGTGCGAAAAATCATTTTCCTGCCACAATGTTAATTGAGATCTTGCTTTTTCCAAGCAATAAAGTGCAAGGTGTACAAGGAAAAATTCCCAGAGCAGAATTGATCAAGCAAAAGAGCACAGTTTTCAAGAATAGAGATCATTTCCCTCATTTCCATGTATAAAATTGAGAAAAACACATCTTCTTGGTATAATCATGTCCATAATTGCTTATGAGGTTTTTTTCAGTTGAGGGAAAAATAATGGATGGCTATTACAGGACAACTTTTATGTGTCCAGAATTCTAGACTCTGGCAAATACTATTATTCAGTCTCAGCCAGATGGGAAATAAACCCTGAAAAATACCGCATGCCCCTGACCCTCTGTTTCAGGGACCCAGGAAGCTCCTGTCTCCATATTTCTCCCTTTCTGGATATTTCCTGAGTCTCAGTCTTTCAATATTGGCAGACCACAACACTCACATGACATTACACTTGTACAGTGAGCATGACGATGTTGGGGGCTTAAGATGTATACAAGCAAAGTTCAAGCAAGAAAATTATGCAAGAAGTTATCCATTTCTGTGTTTCTAATGTATTATGGGAACTGATTTTTTTTCTAATTTTCTATGCACTGACACAAATCTAAATTTGGCTAGCATCTCTTGAAGATATTTGCAGAACGATGGGTTAAAAAGAACACCCTTAAACCTCACAGCGTGGCCAAGAAAGGCAGGCTAAGCTTAACCCTTTTTCATGAACTATTCAGCAAACAGAAATCCCTGTGTAAAGAGCAAACAGTTTCTGTTCTCTGTGCAGCTCTGGAGTCTTGTGTGCATTTGAGACCAGGATTTGTGTTAGACATTTTTGTTTTCTTGCCTTCCGGCAGGAGTAAAAACAAACAGGGCACTCCGCTCTGGGCAGAGTTGCCTCCTGGCTATACGCTTCCTTCCGAGATGCACTTGTCAATAAAGGTCTCCTGACTGGATCATTTTGCTTCCACGTTTCTCCCTTATCTTCCACCAGATGCTCATCAATGACACATCCCTGCCAGGGCTTGCAACAAGAGGGAGGGGACGGGATGTCTCACTCGCAGTCCCTATCTGTTGTGGGAAGCTGAGCTTGTCTGCAAGGCTATAACTCAACTGTGCTTCTTCCATTTCTTTGAAGCTTGAGACTAGCTGAGAGCAAGGCCTGAAGACCACAGAGACTAAAGCAAAGTTAATCTCTCTTTTCCTTAAGCCTGTTGCTCAGCTCAGACCCTAGCCTATCAAGATCTCATGAAAAGGAAATAAACTGATAACCCCCGTGAGAGTCCGTTTCATGTGCTAATTGTTCAAACCTACAGTATGTGCTGCTGTTTCACAGTTGTTACTGGACGTGCACTTTGGGCAGCCTGGAAGTACACAGTAGCATCCATATTTTATAGGTGAGAAACTGACTGTTACAGAATTAAAACATCTTGCCCACTAGTGAGTCGAATTGATACCAAGCCCACATCATCTGCTTCCTTTAAGGTCCCTGCAGGGCTCTCACATGACTTCCTGTGAAGATATGATCTTTTTATTAGTTGAGGGTGGAACGCATATGTATTTCTCTCCAGCCGCAGAAGACTACGCCAGGTGACATATCTGGAAAAGATAAACTATGGATGACATGAATGACCTTCACCTCATAGTGTGTCACTAACCTCCACCCTAATAAGGTAGAGATTGTTGGGTGGGAGTCATAAGAAACTTCCCCCTTTTCCTCTGGTCTTGCCATGACTCATGGACTCTGCTACTTGGAGTCAGATACCAGAACACTCATAAGTGGGTGGGGTCACCGTGTGTTACAAGATCATGTGTGTTTGATGGCTCTCTGGACACTTCATCCTTACTCTTTTATTTTTTTATGTGATGAAAGAATTCAATTGACCTTGAGCCTGACCTCATAGATTAGAACTGAACAACATCCTCTCCTTCTTCCTCTTACACACACACACACACACACACACACACACGCACACACACACATTCCTGTTAATTATAGCTCCACTCCTATGTATCATGCAGGAAAGTGGTAAGATCTTCAGATCTGGGGTTGGCTTTAGTGAGAAAGCCAAGCCCCTTAGGCCTTCAGACTAAGGTATTATTCCAGCTGAGCTTACAATAAACCCATGTTTTGTTTTGTTTTGTTTTCCATTCAAACAAATTGTCGTCCATGAATACATCATGGGAAAGGCTAAACTGAGCAGAATTAGAGATCAGGGAAATTTTTTTGTGACCTCGGCAGTAACACAATGAAACAGCAGTACGAGTAGACCTGTGGCCTTCAGGCTGGCCTCATGCATTAGGACTGATTTTCTAGGACACCCTCTAACACCAAGCAGGCCAACCACTATTCAAGAAAATGTAATTTTAAGCATCTCAACCTAAGATATCTACAGATTAGAGGAGAGTGAGTTAAGGCTGCAGACGAGACAGCAGCTACACCCTCACCCACAGAGACACTCACTCTACGGGAGGACAAGTCCGGTTCAGGCAGCAGAGATCCTCTCACCCCACGGAATTCCATTCCACAGAAGTCAGTGAAAGATTATTTTAAAATGAAAATGTGTGTCTTCCTACTCATTAATTTATAACGATATTAATACTCACAAAGATTGAGAGTTGATCAGATTGGGTATTTACAGTCAGAGAAAAAAATCAACACATTATTTTTTCCTAAACTCCTGATGCTTTTCTCATTTCTCTTGATGACTTTAATGAGATGTCAGTAGTTTCACACATTTTTCAGAAGACCAGCCGTTGTGAAATAAAAGATGGAATTCTATGTGGGCCTGCTCGGCTCTGCACGTCTTGCCAGGATATCTTTCCTTTGAGAAGACAGTTGCTCAAAAGAGCACCCTGAACACTTTTGTCCCTGTCCTTCCCTCCTCCTCCTCTCCTGGCAATTAAGATGTGGCTGTGGAACAAGTGCACCTCCTCAAAGAGGTGTTGAGCCCAATGACCAGAAATACAGGCAACGTGTGTCTAAACTGATGAGAGAGATCAGCTCGCGGAAAAAAACAGGTTCCAGAAATCCCCATCTTCTAGCAGATTATCCCTATCCCTTCTGCACTGACTCAACCCTTCCTGTGTTAATTCAAACTCATTCTATGCTCCGTGAGATGACTTCCTATATCTCCCCCCCTCCCCCAAAAAAAGAAAAAAAAAAAAAAACCTTATGCATTTCCTGCGATGACTTTCCCCACTATTCCACTTTATCTTGAGCTTTCCTTTATGGAAAACCTTTTGGAATGTGATTTTGCTTTTTGCTTTTGCCTTTTCCCAGCTACGTCTCAGTCAAGAAAGTTGCTCATTTCCCCTGATGAATCTTTATTATCCAGGTGGAAAGAGCTCCTGTCAAATGTAATGCAGTAATCTTTCCCAGGGGATGTGATAACGTAACCACAGAGCAGATGTTGTGTCTGTTTGGCAAGAGATCAAGAGACGTCTCTGGCAGCCATCAGTGGAGCAACAACCCAAAATGAATTTGTAGGAGACGTGAATTCCAGAGAGTGGAAGCAGGGCAGTGGAGAGACGTGCTGGCTGCCCTGGATGTGTGCACAGGCTCTGAAAGTCTCAGAGCAAATCCTTAGCCTGTAAATGAGGATTATCAGGAGGAAAGGGGCAGGTCTGGGATACATGTGTGCTCCTCCTGGAGCTCGACATAACAGGTGTTTGCAAATATCTGAAAAATAAATGATTTACCTCGTGAAACATCTAGAAATATATTTCACAATTTCTAGTCAAGACCTAGGAAAATGAAATCTTTACCTTATTAAGATATAAAGAAAGCCATTTTCTGAGAGATACAGAATAAAGACACACTATGGACAAGGCTCAGATGTCCCAATTCTGTAGAGATACCATGTAGTCCTTATTTTATCTTTACATTCAAATCAATTCCAATCAAATACCTATTTTTCTATAGTGTGATTAACATCCCTGCATTTCTAATGGAAGACTAATGGCAGATATATATCCAAGGATATTCTAAAGAGCAGTGGTAAGAGTTGTTATGCCAAAAAGCAAAATGCACAATGAATGACAGTTATTAAATTAGTGTGATATTAAAGCAAATTAGATCCACAGATCAAAGCACAGAATGAAAAATCCAAAAGTGATATTATGCAGCAAAATAATTAAGGAAGGGTTGTTTTATTTTTTTATTTTTAAAAACGATTTATTTATTTTATTTTTTATGACTTTTTTATTTTTATAAATTTATTTTTTATTGGTGTTCAATTTGCCAACATATAGAATAACACCCAGTGCTCATCCTGTCAAGTGCCCACCTCAGAGGAGGAAGGGTTATTTTAAAAGAAGTTCCACATCATTTAATATTTAAAGGATGCTAGTTAGATTTTTATTTCACAATTTATTCCAAAAAAATTAATCAGCTTTCAGTATTTTTAAATATAGTAAATTTAAAAGATAATTTAAGTAAATACCTCTAATCTTGAAGAGCTCTCTAAATATGAAACCAGAAATGGTAAACAGGAAATGATTTTAGTGTATAAATGATTTCTACAATATCAATTAGCTATTAGTTAAAATAAAGGGCAGAATGAACAAAAGTATTTAAACGTTTTTAAAAATAATTACTTCTTTATAAGAATATAAGTATAGAAAAAATTTAATACTATAAAAGTAAAGCCAAATAATTGAAAAAAAAATTAAAAATGAGTGAACAAGAAATTTTAAAAAGAAGATATAGCCATTATATAAAAAATTTTAGAAAAAAAATTCAACTGTGTAAGCAACTGAATTAACACCTAGAGAAGGTCATAAGGATCACATAAGACAGCATGCGCAAAGGAATTGTAAGGAATTTCCTGGCCCATATTAGGTCACCAAATAATAGCCAGTATTATCAGTGCCTCCCACAGCGGCTGGGGATCTCGTTAGTAGGAACTAGAGCAGGGTGGCTGAGTGGAGGAGCGGAATCAGCCTTGTTTTAGGTAGCTAATGCCAAAGTGACTCAGAAAGGTGTGGACTCTCCACTCTCCACCCCCCATGGCGATCCATACAGCCAAGTCTCAGCATCCTTGCCCAAAATGAAGGGCAAAGGGACAAACTATTTTTCTTTAGTTAATATTTTTACCATTACTTATATTTAGCTCTTTTGCCTTTTTTCACCTCTAGATTGGCTGTTCTTGCATTTTTCGCAATATTTCACTAGTTCATACTTCTCTCTTTTTTAAAATTTTTAAGAATTTATTTGGCAGAGAGATTGAGCACAGGCAGGGAGAGCAACAGAGGCAATGGGAGAAGCAGGCTCCCAGAGGAGCAGGGACCCCGATGCAGGCCTGGATCCCAGGACCCTGAGATCAGAACCTGAGCTGAAGGCAGAGCTTCACTGACTGAGCCCCCCAGGTGCCCCTCTTTTCTTTCTTTTCTTTTTATTTTTTTTTTTAACTCATAGGAGAAGGGCACAGTGTACAGAGTCAGAGCGTGGCTTCTATAGCCTCAGCCCTGGGTCCAGCTCCTTCCCTTAGCAGCTCTGTGACCGTAGGCAAGTTACTTAACCTCTGGGTCCATCACTTTCCTCATCTGCTAAGTTGTGATAGGATATTATTTATATACGTTGATGTGAGGATTACATCGGGTTAATAAATACAAGGCAGTGAACTCTGCGGAAATGCTGTTGGAATTGCGTTCTCTGTATTAACCCTTTGTCCTTAGTATCACAGCGGGAACCAGCTTGGATCAGGGGCAGTGTCCTCACATGCCCAGGCCTGACACGTCTTCCTCAACATAGCCCTTCTCTAACGGCTCACAGTGTGATTTTGTAATTTTCCCTGCAGAAGTCTGGCATATCCTTTTTTTAGATTTATTTTTATTTTGAGCATTTATAAACGGAGTCTTTTTCTCCCCTCCAATTCCTTGTTAGAATGTTTGTAAATGCAATAGATCTGTAAAACCACTTTTAAAAAATGTAATAAAATTGTTAAATATTCTGACTAATTCAAATAAATTCTTTGTAAATTCTTTTGGGGTCCTACACACATAATAACATCATTGGCGGGTAATGACAGTTTGATTCTTCTTTCCTGATCTTTATTCCCTTAGTTTCTTTTTATCCTTTTATCATATTCTCTCATAGTCTCATGTGAAATATTGAATAGAAGTGTCATTAATGGGCTATTTATATTTATCTCAAAGGGAAAATTTACAACATTTTACTATTAGATTTGATACTTGGCTTTAGCTTTTTTGTATTTAAACTAGATTGAGAGGTAGCTCTCCGTTTCCAGTTTGATATAAGCTCTTGTTATGAATGCTTATATCATTTTCCTTTCATCAGTTACGGTGGGATATTATATTACAATTTTTCTGACGTCCAAAGGAGAATCCCTGGCATTTGGGGGGTTAAACTCAATATAGGTAATTGTGTTTTGTCTTTCAGGCTATGTGCTAATATTTGTTACGTGCTGACGTGCGTGTCCGTGCACGTGCATGCATGGGTGTGTGTGTGTGTGTGTGTGTAAACACACAACGTATGATCTCTCCACTTCTCTCGAGAGTCCCCTCTGACATTCTATAAGCCATCACTGAGTTTTACTATCAAGATCACGCCGGCCTCATAAAATGACTTGGGAAGTACTCTCTGTTCGTGTTCCCTAAAGAACTTGTGAATCATCGAAATGGTTGAGGCCATCTGGGCCTGGCTAGTTCATTATCAAGTGGCTTATAAATGATTCATTTGTTTCTTATTTAAATAAATGCACATATCTTCCAGAATGGATCGAGTTTTACTGAGACTTCACTGATTTTCATCTGTCATAGACATAGATATAACCTTCTGCCCAGTTTGTTCTTACTGACTTGTTATTCTCTGCAGCATCTGTGGGGGAAATCCCTTTATCATTTCTAATAATATTCATGGCATTTCTCTGCCTCTGATTAGTCTTGCTGGAGACCTTTCAGATCAGTTTTTCTCAGAGGAACAGTTTTTGACTTTGCTAAATCGTCTATATTTTAAGTTTCTTTTCTATGTCAACTATCTTAATCTCTACCTTCACCATAACCATTCTTTTCCCTTTTGTACTTTTTGTTTCTAGGTCTTTTCCTAACATGTGATTTTAAGGCTATGCAAGTAGCTTTCATTCCTCTTCCTTTCTCTTAGAGGTTTTTATGGCTGTGGATTCCCTTCTAAGTACTATTGTAGCTGAATTTCTCAAGTCTTGTATGCAATATTTTAAAGATATTTTCTCACTAGACAATTCTTAAAATAGTAGTTACTTAGAAGTATGCTTCCTAACTTCCAAATGCAGGGGAGATTTTCCAGTTACACTTTCTATTTATTTATTCAGCAAACATGTATTGATCGTTATACACCATTCATTCTTCTAGCACCAGACATGGATCAGTGAGCAAAATGAAAAAACATCTCTGCCCTGGTGGGGTTTTATTTTGTTGTTATTATTGATACCCTCACTGTAGGCAAAAGCGTGTTTTGTGTGATTTTAATCCCTTCGTGTGAGTCGAACTTTATCGTCCAGTCCAGTGTATAGTAAATGTCCCTGTCCCTGTGAAAGGGGTATATGTTCTGCAATTGTTCGATGAAGCATTTTGCTATCTTTTTTTCCTAAATAAAAAGCTTTAGCATCATTGTTTAGTGCTTCTGTATCCTTATGAATCTGTGCTCTACTTTTTATAACAGTCACCAAGAAAGGTGTGTTAAACTCTCCACAATGACTATGAAGTTTCTTACTTCTTTCTTAGTTCTCTTAAAATTTTCAGTTATATAAATATTAAATATATATATTATATATATAAAGGATATCCATTATATAATATATATATGGTCCAATTATAGTAGCTTCCTAATGAATTAAACAATATGCATTATAAGCCGAACTCCTTATCATTGGTAATGTCTTTTGCTATAAAGCCTAAATATCACATTTTAATTCAGCTAGCACTGTATTTCTCTGTTTGGTTTTTGTAAGCCTTGACTATTTGGGGCGGGGGGAGGGCGGGTATCATATTAGGTTCTGCTGTAGTAACAAACATTCCTAAATTCTAAAGGTTTATTTCTTGAGCATGTTGTGTTTGAGCATCAGGTAGCTACACCTATGCATTAGGCTCTGCTACCTCTTTTCTGGGATCCAGGATGAAGACACAGCCCTTACCTGCCTCCCACTGTTCTCATTGTAGAAGGGAAAGGAGCAAGTGGATCCATGCCATAGTTCTTAAAGCTTCTGCTTTAAACATGGCCCACACCGGCATTTACATTTCCTAGCCCCAAAGCGAATCTCATGGGGCACCCGGGTAGCTCAATGGTTAAGCTCTGCTTTCAGCTCAAGTCGTGACCCCGGGGTCCTGGGATCCAGTCCCACATTGGATTCCCTGCAGGGAGCCTGCTTTTCCCTCTGCCTGTGTCTCTGCCTCTCTCTCTGTGTGTCTCTCATGAATAAATAAATAAAATCTTAAAAAAATAAAGTAATATACATATTCACTCCAGATTCTTCATCTTATCTTCTCCTGAAGGCTGACCTGTGTGAATTACAGTGATTGGATATAATTATGAAGGATATAAAAACTAGGATGCTGCTTAGTCCAGGTAACTCCATTGTCTATGCATTTCTCCTATGCCTTGATTTTCCTTAAGTCTAATGTGCCATTTGTTTCCCATTGGGACCTTGGCTGATCAGTGACTGAAAACAGAAATGGCTTGGGGAAAAAAATGGGGTTCCAGGACTGGGTTACTTGCCTATATAAGAGCACACAGACAACCCTCTCACCAGCGTGTAAAGGAATGAGTTCATTCTGACATCTGATGCCATTTCACTTACTCAGGTAAGCACCACTGTGGCATAGTTTGAATTATGGAGGGAGGCCACGGCATTGGGCAATCAAATTTCATCATTGGGCTGCAAATTTCATCAGTTTACTAGGAATGGGAGCTACGGAATCATCATCTTCCTCCAAATCATATAAATTCTGTTTGGCTGGGTGGTTATTGACCACATTGATCCTCATTCCAGCAGGATGGTTGTGGAGTGGTGCCATGGCTTTCTGCTGTGGAACCTGGATGGTTTTGGTGATTCAGGGCAGGGGTCACTAAGCCGATGCTCTAGCTTAGATAGCACGGTAATCGTGGTGGCCATAAAGAATTTTTAAGCTCCTGGCATTTTCACAATTATAGAGCATGAAAACAGATTTAAAAAAAAAAAAAGAAAACAGATAAAAACAAAGTTACAAGTAATTAATTGACAATTTAAAAGATGTCTGGAAAATCAGAATGTCCTCTTTTTTTTTTTTTTTTTTTTTTTTTATTTATGATAGTCACACAGAGAGAGAGAGAGAGAGGCAGAGACACAGGCAGAAGGAGAAGCAGGCTCCATACACCGGGAGCCCGACGTGGGATTCGATCCCGGGTCTCCAGGATCGCGCCCTGGGCCAAAGGCAGGCGCCAAACCGCTGCGCCACCCAGGGATCCCCAGAATGTCCTCTTAACAGATGTGCAGGAGTCCACATGTCCTAGAGTCTTAGGACAGCTATCATTAAGGGGGAAGTCCCCGACCTGAGGGTATATTTAGCTTCGAAGGATCAACCTGACCAGAGCTCTTATGCTAAATGAGCTATGACATGACACACCAGATGGATACATTTCAACTGATCTAAGTAAGGCTGAGGTCTTGATCCTCCAATTCCCCTGAACCACCTTTATCTGTTGAGAAAGATATCACCCCCACCCCCATACATACACATCTAAGGGACTCAACCGTCCTCTGCATAAAAGACTGTGGTTGCACCTGGGCTATTTGCCCCGTCACCTAACTTTGTTTCTAGGCCTACAACGGGAACCAGATCACAATGCAATCTGGATAGAAAGGTGCAGGGCCTGCTCTGGGGTAGTTTAAACACACACACAAAAACAGAAACAAATACCCACAAGTCCTGCCAATCTGTATCAGTGGGAGTTAGGAGGCCATGTCCTCATGCAGGAGAGAATTATAAAGATCTTAGACCAGAGAAGAAAAAAACACCAATTTCAATCCTGGGATTCAGAATTCAATTTGTTGACTCATGCATCCAGCAATGGCATTAATTGTCTGCTATAATAACTAATAGAAGCCTGAAATAAATATTGACATACGGTTAACAAATTGGAAATACCACTAGTTTTTGTAATACATCATCAAGGAATCCAAAAGCTCTGGGAAATGAATGTGTTGGGATAGAAAAACTAGAAACGACCTCCTCATCCAACCACTAAACACTATCACGCAGGAGACCTGGTTGTGTTTATAAAATGCAGTGGTAATAGCAATATAAACATCCTTAAAGAGCTCTATGGTAATTCTTATTGTAGACTAGAAATGATGAGAACTGATTTGTTTCATGAGAAGGAATGGGCAATTGGGTCCACCGATGTCAGAGAGAGTAATAGTATTCAGGAGGATGGAACCCTGGGGGCCACACAGAACTGTTAGAGATAAGATGTGGGCAATAAACAATATAAGTTGAAGTTTAGGGTGATAATTACTGTTATGACCTGCAAAGATCTGTGGAAATGGCTGACCAAGGGATTTCTAGCAATAAAATAGGTGAGCAGCCATTCAATAAACTGTTTGATTGTATTTTATGCCTGATGGATGACTGCGCAAGGTACCAGTATGGCAATTCATGGCCACTTACCTAAATTTCAGCACTACACCAATTCCTGAACCTCCTTGATTATGAGAAAAGATGGGTAATTTTGAGGAAAGAGACTGCAACATGGCCACAATTGTATCCTGAAAATCTTGACTTAGTATTTCCCAGAGGGAACTCATCATTTACCAAAGTTCCTGGGAACTGGATACAGGAAAATATCCAGACTTGGGGGGTGGGGGGTTCCTTAGATACTGTCTGTATATTTATGCACATCCCAGAAGACCAGGAATGCCCCCATGATCTACTGGTCAGAGTAGGGACCAATGGAGGTCAGGTATTAGATGAAATGTTGGTTCAGGTCCATCAGGATTTGAGTCTTTTTGAAACTAGGCTCGGGCTCTGAGAAAGCTAGCCAGTCTACTTCTTATTTGCCTCATACTCATGCTTATTTGTGCTTCTCAACCCAAAAGCTTGAGAAGTTCTTCAGGCACAAGTCCTTGGTGGTCCATGAACTGTATTTTTGTCCTCTGACTCCATTGGTTTTAACCTCAACTTTTCAGTATTTTTTTTTTCCAGAATTGCATAGCCTTTGTAGATGGACTTTTTCCACTCAGCAATATGCATTTAAGGTTCTTCAATGTCTTTTCATGCATTTCATTTTCCATTTGTCTGTTCCTTCACCAATATCATGCAGTTTTGATTTATTGTTACTTTATAGTAAGTCTTGAAGTCAGGTAGTATCAGTCTTCCAACATTATTCCTCTCTTTTAATGCATTTTAAAATGTAGACTTTACTTTTATTCAAATAGGCCAACAGATCAGGAGACAATTGCCATTGAATAGATAGTTTACTGCACACAGTTCCTGCGGGATCACACATCACTGGTGCCATGCCAAGATACAGGTGAGTTGGGTCACAGGCAGAGAAGGTTTGAGGAACTGAGAAAGATCCCCTCCTTTGTGCTGTTGTTTTTGTTTTCATGAAAAGGAATGGGCAAGGCAGGGTAAGCAAGCTAAGCAGATTTAGGACTGGCCAGTTTGATCATTTCAGGGAACTCCTGAGTGCAAGGCCATCCCTAGTTTCTGATGGTTGGCCCTAGGATAACCACCAGAGGGGAATCTTGTAAAGAGCCTGAAAAAGCAGATATTTGGGGAGTATGGGCCCTAGATTGTTTAGTTTGCACATGAAAAGCATACTCTAAGGAAAGCCGAGTGTTATCTCCTGGAATTGGAATACTCTAGCCCCAGGGGGGCAGTCCCTCCCTGGTCACAGCCCCGGAATGTTAAAGCAACAGGTACGTTTATTTGGGGAATATAAAAACTAGTGAAAGGGAATAAAGGGGAAAGGAGAAAAATGAGTGGGAAATATCAGAGAGGGAGACAGAACATGAGAGACTCCTAACTCTGGGAAACGAACTAGGGATGGTGGAAGGGGAAGTGGGCCGGGGGTGGGGGTGACTAGGTGACGGGCACTGAGGGGGGCACTTGACGGGATGAGCACTGGGTGTTATGCTAGGTGTTGGCAAATTGAACTCCAATAAAAAATAAATTTATTAAAAAAATTAAAAAATATAAATAAATAAATAAATAAATAAATAAATAAATAAAATCCGTTTAAAAAATAAAACAACAGGTACAGAAATCAGAAAAATGTGCACTGTTGTGTTGGCTGTTCTGGGTTTTCAGCCTTTCCATATAAACATGACGGTCAGTTTCTTGATATACATAAAATAACTTGTGATTTTGATTGGGAATACTTGGAATGTGTAGATCCAGTTGAAAAGAACTAACATCTTAACAATATTGGGTCTTCTCATCCAGTAACATGGAATATTTTCCCATTTATTGAAATCTCCTATCTCTTTCATTGGTATTTTGTAATTTCACAAACTGGACTTTTCTATATCAACTCTATTATCCTGTGATCTTGCTTTAATCACCTACTACTTCCAGGAGGTTTTTGATCTATTCTTTGGGATTTTCTATGTAGACAATCATACCATCTGGGAAGAGATGTTCTTATTTTTTATAATTTCTATTTTGTTCTTTTCTGGGAGCGAGGCAGAGTCTTCTTTCTCCAAAGATAATCTGTACTTGTGTCTTGCAGATCTTTAGAAAGACTACCACGTAGACCCACTATAAATTTACCACTTTAGATCCACTACAAATTAAATTCAGAGCTCAAGATTTCTTAAACCAATAATGATGCAAATTTGGAATTAAATTAGAATGAACTCCAACGGTTCACAACCTCTCTTGAATGAATGTATTTTCCTCACCCTGACCTATGCCTTTGGTCAGCCTTGGGGTGATTTTCCCACTATTCCTCTTAACAGGGAACTAAGGCATGCGCTTAGTTTTGCCTCATGCTTATCTTAAGGCACCGTCCTTCAGAGTTACAGCTTAAAGAGGAAGATCTACTTTTTGATCCACATTTGGTGGGTGCTGATCTTTCATTTCTATCAGTGACATTCTGGGATTCGCTCAAATCATCAACTTGGCTTTGTCATTCCTTCCAGCTAAGTAAATCTCCTCACTCTGGAAGGGACTTCTAGCCCTCCACTCACCTCTCTAGATTCTTGCTTTCTTTCAGATTTTGACCTGAAAATTTCTGGGACACTTTCATCTTGTCAATCTACGAAAAATTTTAAAAATATTTCCCCAGTAACTTAGTTGTTTTCGGAAGAATGATTTGCTGGAATACCCAGACTGGCTACTGCCAGAAATATGCTCAATCTTTTTCCCTTGAATATCCTGGTATAAAACAGTAGTTTCCACTTCACTTTCTTATTCCCAGTGTTTTTGTTCATAAAGTCATGGGATGAATCTCAGCCCTGGTTGTGTTTGAGGCTCTTCACTGGGAGGTGCTGTCTTTCTAGAGGCCCTCATGTTCACTGGCACACACTTCGGCATGCCTCTTGTACGTAATTGTGCTTGTATTTGTCTTCTGTGCTAAATTAGAATGATCAGTGTGATCCATTCATCTTTGAATCACCATAATGCCTAATGTCGTGCTCTGCGAATCACTGCACTCTATGAATGGCTGCTGAATAAAAGTCTTTACCTCACAATCCGACCCTGAAGGACGTTTAAAAACCTAGTTGTCTGACTTCTTATCCAGGCTTTGGATAGAGAAGTGAGACAGAGATTTCCTACATAATCACCAACCCTCACCTTTACCTCTTACACTTTATCAAATCAGTCTTCGTGTAAATCTCAGGGTTGGAAAAATCTCAGGGTTGGTTTCTCTTGACATCCCAGTGTTTTGTACCGTTTTTTGCTTAAAAGTAACTAAACTCCCCCTATGCTAAAAGAATACTTAGTTACCTTTTTAGTGCTTTACAGAGTTGGAAAGCTTTTTGCAACCTGAATTATTTCTTCTGATATTAGATGAGATGCCTTTGTCCACATTCAGCCATTTATTTTCTCTCTCCCATTTGCTCCCCTAAGTCTCAGAGGGCCCTAGTCCTTAGAATCCCAGAAGGCTATAAATACTCTCCAACTTAATTATAGAATCTGAATTGACATATGAATAGAGAATGTGCTATTTTCTGACTCTTATTTAAGACTCAAAAAGGTTAGGCATCTTAAGTGTCAAGATAAACACTTCATGAAATGTTTAGGTGCATTTTTTTTCAATTGCTTAATCTTTCAGGACAGATGTCATTGCTTGTCCAAGTGACCTTCTACTGCTACTTCTTTCAACATCCAAAAGACCAACAGGACTCTGAGCCACTAAACTCAAAGTCATATGTCAACTTTCTCAATCATTTAAACATAAGTGGGTAAGTGTGTTTCCTTTGTCAGTTACTGTCTGAAGAAACATTTTCCACTAAAGATTTCAAAGATTTTATTTATTTATTTATTTATTTATTTATTTATTTATTTATTTATTTATTTATGAGAGACACAGAGAGAGAGAGAGAGAGGCAGAGACACAGGCAGAGGGAGAAGCAGGCTCCATGCAGGGAGCCTGATGTGGGATTCAATCTCAGGTCTCCAGGATCAGGCCCTGGGCTGAAGGCGGCACTAAACCACTGAGCCACTTGGGCTGCCCCCACTAAGGATTTCAGATTTGAATGTATTTGCATAATAGTTTTTATTATTATGAAAAAAATCTGCATCAAAGTAGAATTCGATTTGCTTTTTTCTTGAAATGAAAGAAGTATACACTCTTGAGTGTACATATACATACAAACAAAAACACATATGCACGCATACCACGCTTTACACCAAATTGAAATGCTTAAAAATCTCAGAAATAAGTAATGACAATGAGGTTAGAAGTTTATCAGTATAGATTTCTATTTTGTTTTTTAAAAAAAGATGACTTTATGAATAATTAAAAAACTTAAGGGTTATATAGATTGTAGTAGAAGAGCAAAGAGCACATCCTAGGGGGAAAAAAATCACAGTCTATGAGAAAACTCGGAAACAAAAGGAGAACAAAAGCATGCCATCACTTATTAAGGTTTGGTTGTAGAGTCTGTTATGTGCCTTTACCGTGATGGGGCTGCAGATTATCCAGAACACATTGCTGTGGTCCCTGCCCCAAAGAAACAGTCTAAAGAAGGTGTGTGTATGTGTTACCATGTATTATGGACTATATTCTCTATATGTTCTATACTATATATAATACATAGTATAATGTACTATATTATGTATAATATACTGTATTACATATAGTATTTAGTATAGAATAAATGGTATATATAATAATCTATATACTATACATAATATAGAATGTGTATAGTATATGGTAATATATATTATATATATATAGTACCACAAGATGATATCCAACTTGTTCACCATATAAGTATTATTGCAAGGTCTCTAGATATTAGGAGGAGGAAAAGCATCTATGTGGACTCTAATAGTCAGGGAAGGTTTATTGGAGAATATATATGGTCTGTTTTTTTTCTGTATCTGAGTCCTCATCATGTCCCACATTCTCCTTATACTTTATAGCCATTGGAGGAGCCAAGAAGTTGAGGGATGTGGAGTAGTGCAAGTATTCCTGGTATCTCCTAAATCCTGAACCTGGTTCTGAAAATAAGATGATTTAGGGCTCTGGATGTTATTGTATTATGAAATAGGTGTTATTTTTATTTTGTTAACATTTCTAGCAATAAAATGGCTTAGACATGCTAGCCATCTCCCCCTGAATGAAAGCATGTGTTATAAAATGGCACTCTAGAAAATTAAGGAAAGGAAGTGTTTGAAATTATACGCTGAGAAATTTTGCTTTCAAGAGGCAATTACCACTTCTTCCTTCTGTACCTTAACTGAACTACACACTGGTAGAAAAATTTCCAAGGGTGTGATGTGGAGAGAGCATTGGAGATATGGTTTGAAGGTTGTTGAGGTCTCTGTTCGCAGACTCTGACAACAGAAGTGCAACACACAGCCCGGTTCGAGAGGAATAGTGGAATTGCATTTCCCAATCGCAACATGAGAAATCTACCTTTTCTTCACCTCATCGTCCCCATTCTAAACCCTCCAACATGCCTTCTGATGTAGATCAAATGATGAGCTGGATTCTCAGACTGTTCTCTGCCAGGAATTGTTCTTGAACTTAAAAAATAAAAATGGTATTTGCTTTCATTGTTGCACACATTTGCTGATTACATTTGGCCAGTGACATGTGCTTTTCTTGCTTGCCCCCATCCTAGCAGGCCATCCACTGTGACTGCCAGTGGTCAGAGGACAGGTGTATCATGCTATCAGTAATCATCTGCACTAACAGATGTTATAAATGATGCGCATAGTTTAGATATGTGGATATTCCAAAAGCCTTTTTTTCATTTTGGAAAAATAATAGTATCATATTTAGAAGCAGTAAATCATTCTTATTTATGTTTGGATAGTATTTTTTTCCACCCAAAAGAGGTAGAAATACTCTGGAATACGTAACAGTGAAGTATATTTAGAATCATCAAATTAAAATATATTTATTGTTAAATATTTGGAAAATATAAAAATATATCTGAAAGCAAACCCAAATCACCTCTAATCTTATCATAAATATGACTTGGTATCTTATTGTAAATATGGCTTGTATTTTGTTTTTTCTCATATTACAGTAGAAGACTTTCTCATGTCCTCACATAGTCTATGGAAATATCGAAGTTGCTTCTTTTGTTACTTTTTTTAATCTTTGTATATTTCTATAATATTGCTAATCATTCTTCCATTACTGGAGATTAATAATTTCCTGTAAAAGTCATCAAAGGGAGTATTTTTGTTGAGAGAGAGAGAGAGAGAGACCTGGAGAGAGAGAGAGAGACTTATCAATATTCTGGGCCTGAAAATATGATACTGAAAGAGAAAGCATCAGAAAAATGTTTTTATTACAATGACAGTCATCCTTTTGTCTCTCCCAAACTCACTCACAGAAAGAAGTCATCCAGATGCACAGTTTCAATAGAACCACTATGGTTACACGGTTTGTCCTGGTGGGCTTCTCTAGCCTGGGGGAGCTCCAGCTACTGCTGTTTGTCATCTTCCTTCTCCTGTATTTGACAATCCTACTGGCCAATGCAACCATCATGGCTGTTATCCGCTGCAGCCGGACTCTACACACTCCCATGTATGGTTTCTTATTCATCCTTTCCTTTTCTGAGTCCTGCTACACATTTGTCATCATCCCTCAGCTGCTGGTCCACCTGCTCTCAGCCACCAAGAGCATCTCCTTTGTGGCCTGTGCTGCCCAGCTTTTCTTCTTCCTTGGCTTTGCCTGCACCAACTGCTTTCTCATCGCTGTGATGGGGTATGACCGCTACGTGGCAATTTGCCAGCCTCTGAGGTATACACTTGTCATGAACAAAAGGCTAGGGTTGGGGTTGGTTTCCCTGTCTGGAGTCACAGGTTTCTTCATTGCTTTGGTGGCCACCAATCTCATCTGTGACATGCCCTTCTGTGGCCCCAACAGGGTCAACCACTACTTCTGTGACATGGCACCTGTTATTAAGTTGGCCTGCACAGACACCCATGTGAAAGAACTGGCTCTATTCAGCCTCAGCATCTTGGTGATCATGGTGCCTTTCCTGCTAATTCTCATCTCCTATGGCTTCATCCTTAATACCATCCTGAAGATCCCCTCGGCTGAGGGAAAAAGGAAGGCCTTTGCCACCTGCGCCTCCCACCTCACAGTGGTCATCGTGCACTACGGCTGTGCGTCCATCATCTACCTGAGGCCCAGATCCAAGTCTGCCTCAGACAAGGATCAGTTGGTGGCAGTGACCTATACTGTGGTTACTCCCCTACTTAATCCCCTTGTCTACAGTCTGAGGAATCAGGAGGTGAAGACTGCCCTCAAAAGAGTTCTGGGGATGCCTGTGGCAACCAAAGTAATCTAACAAAAAACCTTAAAATTATTGAGGGAAGCTACAGAAGTCAAAGGGAGAACATTTTCTCTGGCCTTTTACCAATCCTGTCCCAATGCTGTCAACATTTCCAAAGACTAAGACCACTGTTCCCTTTTTCTTTCTTCCCCATTCCAGAAAAAGGATGAGTCGGTCTACATGCCACATTGTCCAATGCCTGGCTAAAAAACAACAACAATAACAACAAAAAAACAGGGATGCCTGGGTGGCTCAGTGGATTGAGCATGGGACTCTTGATTTTGGCTCAGGTCACGATCTTAGGGTTCTGATATAAAGCCCTGCATTGGGCTCCCTGCTGAGAGTGGAAATTGCTTAGGATTCTCTCTCTCTTTCTCCCTCTGTCCCTCCCTGCTCACAGTCTCTCCCAAAACAAACAAACTGGAAAACAACTCACACTTGGCAAAAAGAGAAAAGGATAAGGTTTTTTAAGGGAGGACAATACTCAAACTAAAATGTGGCCGTGGTTAGCTTTCCTGGTTGAATAGAGAACAGGATCCAAAGCTACTGGCGTCATCTTATCTAGGACATAGGCATCTGCGTAGGCATCTATGTAGTAAACCCACTATGCACCAGGTTCCATGTAAAATGGAAAAATTAAAAGGAGAAATTAATAGCTTATAGGGATGAAGGAGAGGCAGGAACATGAACAGTGAAAGAAAACTATGACAATGCACAGCGATCAGATCTATGAAATGGATATAAACTAAGAGTTATAAGAGCCAAAAGAACAAATATTTATTCCTGCTGAAGAAAAAAAAAGAAAGTTTGGAATAAATGAGATGAGAAGAGGGGAAAGAAAATTTGAGGTGGGCCTTAAACGAAGAGCAAGATTTCAATACTAACGAACTGGGTTTTCCAGTGATGAAAGCATTGATCACTATTACCAGAATTTTTTTCAAAATTTAATACTAGTTTCTTATTATATTAATTATAAATCAAACACATTAATTTTTTTTAAACACATTAATTTTTGTTTGTAATTTTGCTTTGTTTTCATGGTGATGTGTTCAAACTTTTAGTGGACATAATTTTATTTTAATAACGGACCTAAAACAACCACTAGTGACATCATATTTGCTGCTGAAGTGGGACACAATGACTTGGCAGGATGAGCACTGGGTGTTATGCTAAATGTTGGCAAATTGACAATAAAAATTTTTGTTAAAAATAAAGTGGAACACAATGCTCTGGGAAGGCTCAAATGGCCTGGATCTTGCAGCTCACTGACCCTGCAGTGGTCATAATGCTAACTTCACAATGACTCTAACATCCAACTGTAATAATTTGAACTATAAACACTAAGATTTTAAATCTATTACTTTATTATTTTATTATATCTATTATTTCAATTTCAGATGATATGTAAGACCCTTTGAACTGATGTGCCTTGAAGTTTTCATCCTGACAACTGAGGGGTTTTTTTTTCTTATGAATATGTGGATTATCTAGTGAGCACATAGCTTGTCTTCTTGCTGGGAGCATCGATTACTATTAATTAGACCTTTTCTCTGCCCAGTGACCCAACCCATACTAGAATAAAAAATCCCCTGATTTGTTAAGATAATGTTTCATCACCCAAAGGAAAAATGGTTATCATTAATTGTGTGACTGTGAAAATTACTTATAAACAGGGAACATATTTTATATAACAAGTTAGACAGCGTGCTCTCTTCTCTGTGTAAAGCTCCCACTGATTCCCTCTGTATAATAAACACGCGTGTCCAGCATATTGCTTTCTGGGATGTCTGTGTGGTTCAGCCCATACATATTAAATTGTCTATGGGTGTTCTCAAAACCACCTGCGATGGTTGTATTTATTATTCTAATTATTCTGCTTGTGACATGTAATTTTGTAGCATGGCCTGGTGAAGTATGATTGCAGTAAAGATGATTTGTTTGTAATATAGCTAGATGGTGTTTTGATAAAATAAAATATGACCAAGAAAATCACAGAAGAAAGGAAAATCATAAAAACCTAGAAGTGTCATTTGCTTAGATTATTTTGCAAATGTCCTTAAGTTCCTGCCCATCTGTAAATTCCTGAAAGTTTTTCTAATGAATTACGGGTGGGCTTCTGCTAGATATGCTCTAAAGGGCTCCAGTCACAGGGGCCGACACTTGAAGTAAAAGCCTTATCCCCAAGTGAAAATATTTATAAATATGTGTATATTCAGTTGAAATAAAACATTTCAATTATATAAAGGCCATTCTTTCCATTTTCCGCTCTACCAGACTTTTTTTGAATTAGTCTACCAACTACCTGACCCTATTTGGGGCAGCTGAGAGGGCTTCTATTTTATGTTTTCAATGATGTAAAAATATTTATTTTTCCTATGGATTATATAAAGACATAGTAACCCAAAAAGAAAAAAAAAGTGGGGGGGATTGTGCTATGATGATGGACATATCATTGATATGATATTTTGATATGTTGATCAAGGACAGTTGATTAATTGTCCTTGAATGCTATTTTAGGCCATACAATCTTACAGAGTTGTATGGCATTACAAAGGTCATACAATCTCTGTAGCTGAATCCCACACATGCCTTGTTAGCAAGTAATACACTACTTCCCTCTTGAGGTGACCTAGGCTGGAGTTTTCAGTAACCCCGGGTATGCACACATTTAAGAAGAGAGTCAGAATGGTTTCCAGACAGAAGCTGTGTGCGGGCTGGTTCACTGCCATGTACGGTGCCATTTGCAGAGCTGTCCCTACAGGACCCACAGGCAGCACAGGTGCACACACCCCTACAAAGGGGCTCCCGAATGACATGACTCTCCGAGGGATGTTAGCCACGTCCCAACATAAGCGAAAGCTCCTCACGCATCTACACCCCAGGTCTCAGCTCTGTCTTTCTTTAATCCCTGTGCCCAACGCTGTCCTGTAACCACTGGCATGACCATGGTCACTGCATGACCTCCGCTAAGTTTCAGAGGAGAGTGAAGTCAAGTCCACAGACAGTGATATCGCCTTGTCTTAAAGCAAACTGGCTTTCTCCCCCAACGGTGTGCTGTTTAACTCCTAGCTGGGGTTGGATTGTGTCACCGAGACCTACCTTCTGCCATTGCTTTGGTTGAGTCCTTTGTCAATTTACACAGTAAACACTGAAAATGTGTCTTGATCTCTTAACTCCATCCTTTACACTACGGAACCCGGTATCTTTCTAAGATGAAACACTGCAGCTCATCCCGATCACACACTCGTTCCTGTGGCAGAAAAGCAAAATAAAATATCCTCAAGTAAGAAACGGGTGATGTGTGTCACGAGCTTGTGGGGAAAACCCTGGCAACGTTGAAAATCAGAACTTGTGACTTGCAGGTCTCTGTGTGCCCCACAGGTGCTTTCCCATTAGCTAGCATGCTACCCCAGTTTTAGACAAAGCTGGGTCTCTATCAGTTGCTTCATTGCTTTTCTTCTTCTGACCATATGTCTGCACACCTGGTATCTCAGATCATCCTTCTATAGACTTCCTGCATAAAGAATGCACTTGACCATCGTGTTTTTATGAATCTGTGAAATGAAATGATAATCACTCTGACTTGGTACGTATTCTGGTTCTCAAACTTGTCACTCCCCCAGTTCCACACCCTTCCTGAAACTCGTATTTCTTATTATGCCAACAACTTGCTGGTTTGCCTGTTAGTACATTAGTAGATTTTGACACATGCTTGAGATACATTTTTCTAAGGGGTTTTTAAATATATTTTTAAAAACACATTGGGCGTCTTGTGAGATCACATCCCAATAATTCATCGTGACACACAAAGGCCTGTGTGTCCTGCTCCTTAGTTCCACTCTTATTTATGGCCAGATGCTCTCCTCATATTCTATGTCCTTGCTTTTCAACTTATTTGAGGTGAAAGACTAATTCTCCCGAAAATTTATTACATACCAGTGATGTTGTAAAACATAATGAAAGTGAATTATTTAAAAACCAAAATTAAAAGGACGTACAGGAACTGCTTTTGTCTTACTATTAGATCTATATACAGAAAATTATTCAATTGAATTGTAAAAGTTTCTACATATTTACTTTCAGTTCCTGCCTTCTCTTGTTAGGGAGGAGTAACAATGCGTCCTGCTCTCCTCCTGTTCCTCGGAGGGCATTGCTCTGTGCTTCTGATATTTCCAAAATACTCAGAAACCCACAACATTCAAAACTGAAATATTGTCCATCTCTGGGCCTATAACTTTGCAGCTTAGGGTCCCCCTGTGAGCAAGCCGATTCTCAGTTTCTGTGACATTTCTGATGCTTCTCTCACAACCCAGCAGGAAGAACTGGACGCTCCTTCCCTTCTGCCCACAGCACAAAATCCTTGCTTCCGACCAGCAGCCTCAGCAATGTCTTCCAACCATCGGTTGGTGTGGCTAACCCAAACATTGTGGAGTATTTCTCCAACGTGTTACTGCTCTCCAGTAAGTGTCTTCAGCATAGACACATCTCAATTCTAGACCTAAACCCAGTGGCTTGTCTAAACTCTCCATTCTGAATTTTAACGGGCATTTCAAATTAAACATCCAAAGCTGAATTCTCAGTCTGTCCTCCAACTCTGTTCCTCCCACAGCCTTACGTCTCTTGATTAATTATAATTCTGAATGGAATTCCAGCTCCTCAAAACAAAAACTGGGGGTCATTCCTATCTTTTTAGTACATATAATACAGCAGGTGGAATCTGTCATCCAGTTCTAATGGTTCTGCTTACAAAACACACAGCTTCAGGTCTCTGCCCGCCCCTTCCACCTCCAGCCCTGTAGTTTACGATGGTCATTGTCTTCTTGAGTTTTTACAGTAGGCTTGAAATAGCTCTACGTCCATGCTTCCCCTGTCCCCAAGTCTATCTATTCTCAACAAAATAGGACAACCCTAAGAAGAAGTCCCATGTTGAATTCCTTCTGCCTTTTTGAGGTGCTTGTTAGTAACATCATCAGTAAACATTTTCCAGTTTACAAGAGTTCTAAACCTCTAGTTCTTGAAAAAAAAAAGGATAATTTAAAGGTCAGCATTAAAAAATAAAACTTGAAGATCTCTAAATATTACAAAATGCTACCATTCTAAAAGCTGTGTACACATAATTAAAGAGCTTAATTAAAAAAAAAAAAAGACCCAAAAGAAGTCAGATTATATCTCTTCTCAAGTCAAAGATCCCAGTGGTTCCCATTCTACTCTGTGAAAGGGAATCTGCCTCGGAGTGACCTACAGGACATTAGTTGTCTGAGGGCCCACTCTGCCAAAAAAACATCATTTCTGGCCACTCTCTGGAGCAGAGACCTGCAGAGAAGAACAGGACAAAGGGGAGGATGGCTTCACTTCTGTTCCTTGCCTACTTCCTTGGACTAAATCTGAATTTCAACCTGTGGATGTGTATATTTTTATTGTTCCATGCAGCTTTTGTGTGTGGATGGAAAAACTCTCTAAAACATGTACCGGCTTAAAGTTTGTAGTGGGTTGAAGCCATCTTAGTTACAACACAAATACAGCAAACTACTCTTCAAACCTTAAACATTCACAATATTTCTGTACATTTATGCATTAAATACACAAATAATTATGAAACGTGGGATACATGAAATTAGAAATATTAATGAGATGCTAGGAAGGCAAATCCAAGAGGAAAAATAACTACGAGCTTATATTCGGTGCGTGTGTATGCATTTCTCCTTTATGAAAATGGTAGCTCTTCAAGTTTTTATTTATTTTGAGTCCAGTTGGAACTCAGTACATTGAAAGACTTAAAAAGTATTCTTAATACCTGTCATATTGAAAGCATCCCCCAAGCACTAGTAGCAACACCTTTGCTTACCACTACAAAGCCATATGTGCCCCAGAACCCAAATTCCACATTAAAAAAAAGAGGAATTTCCTATAAGGGAGGTGTTTGCTTCATTTTCTGTGTCAAGAAAAAAGTAGGTTACCAGTATTCTTCAAAGGCCTAACCTCCTACCAGTTCCCCACCATATACTGCATGTTCAGCCATGCTGAAGGTCTAACAGTTTTTAAGAACATGCCCAGTACAATGTGGCTTTCATTTGCAGTTCCTTTGCTTGGAATGGATGCTCTTTCCCCAGACACTGCCTGGCATGGTTCTTGTTCTTGTTTTACGTCTTCTCTCAAAAGCCACCTTCACAGAGTGGCTCATTCTGTCTACTGTCTATGCAATAACAGCCCATTCTCCTCCCTCTGAGCCCCTTCCTCACATCAGGTTGAAATTATATCAGGTGTCATTATTATCTCACATAAAGTATTTTTATTTGCTGTCTGTTTCACCTGCCCTCCACTATCATGGAAGTTCTGTGGATAAAGGACTTTACTTTGTGTATCTGCTGCATTTCATTACCTATCACTAGGTAGTCTTCCATCAATTACTTGTTGAATGTGTAGTATTGTAGTTAAGCATGGGGTTTGGGAGCAAAATTGCCTACAGTGCTTACTAGTCTTGTGACCTCTGTCTTTTACCTATATAATAGGAATAATGGTGTCTGCCTCAGAGTTGTTCTGAGGATCACATGAATTAATATGTATAAAGCATGTATGTAGGAGGGATGCCTGGGTGGCTCAGTGGTTGAGCGTCTGCCTTTGGCTCAGGGAGTGATCCCTGGATCCTGGGATCGAGTCCTGCGTTGGGTTCCCTGCAGGGAGCCTGCTTCTCCCTCTGCCTGTGTCTCTGCCTCTTCCACTGTTTCTCTCATGAATACATAAATAAAAGCTCTAAAAAAAAATAAAGCATGTAGGAGAATGTCTTCAATATAGCAGTTTCCGTTTAAATGTCTATTAGTATTCAATCAGTTTTAACCATACATAAAATAAGTTATTTATTTATTTATTTATTTATTTATTTATTTATTTATTTATTTATTTGAAAGAGAGCATGTGTGAGAGAGCAGGGAGGGGCAGAGGGAGAGGGAGGAAGAATCCAAAGCACACTCTACAGTGAGTACAGAGCCCAGGGTAGGGCTCAATCCCACAACCACCAGATGATGACCTGAGCCAAGATCTAGAGTCAGACACTTAACCAACTGAGCCATCCGGGCACCACCCCCCATAAAATAGGTATTTCTCTTATTTGCTATAATAATTGAACTCCTGGTCAGTTTGTGGTCGTTATCACATTATCAACAATGGGATTGTTACATTTTGTTCACACCTGGATCAGGGTCATGGAAAGGGGAATGGAGTGTAAAAGAAGTTATAAAGAAGGATTTGCTGACTGACTATTTGGGAACAGTGATGAACCAAAGAGCTGAAAGTTTAGATGTTAAGAACCATCAAATGACAGGACCATTTACAGAAGAAAGTAAGAGTGAGGACAGAGTCAACAAAGGAGAATCATAAACTAATTTTAATTCCTTAGGAGCAAAGTCGAAGTCCCCAAAACCAATAGGTCCCCTCTGTGAGTAACCTGAAGGAGCCTTCAACATGACCTTTCCTGTGAACTCAGGCTCCAGATCATGTTCTGCATCAATATCGTTCTTCACGAGGAAGGTGATATCTTAGGAGCCTAGATCCTCATCCTAGTTGACATCACTCCACTTAACCAAGTTGTCCACACCCTCAGCTTTCTTCATTTCTCAGGTAGAAGACGGCAGACGAGCATTCTTTCAGCCATGGTTGGCTGAGGGCATATGGCTCCTGAGCTTGGCCCAGCACATCCCGATCCCCCCAATCTTCCTGCAGCCTCCTCCAACAATTACTGCCACTCCTGGAGAATCCACCAACAACCAAGAATAGTGCCTCCATCTCTGTTTTCCAATCACCTCATGGTATTTTCACTGCATTTGTGTGCACAACAGAATACAGTAGGCTCCAGGTTGGTACCACCAGCAAAGCAGATCTCCTCCTTGGTTTTCTAGCTAGCAGGACTGGAAAGTACTCTCTTACTATTCAAAACACCCTGGCCCTTATTCCCCTAGAGGAATAAGCCTGTGTTCCAGGGCTTCAGCCAGACTTACGCAGTTAACAGTTCTAGGTGACACCTCTCTTGTGGGATGAATTAGTGACACACTTTGCTCTGCTCCTTGCCCGGGAGTTTAAGTTACATTAGATTACCCAGCCTGGAGGTCTACCACAGGGATGACACAGAGATTTTCTGACAATCTTCTGAACCAATATGCAGAATTTCCCCAAATCCTGTTGAACTGGTATTTCTGATAACATAGTCTTTTACCCTCAGGCCTCTCTCTGATCCCATTTATGCCAATTTTGGGGTAGAGGAGATGATGCATATGTGTAGGTATCCCAGGTCTGTCTCCTTTGAGTGTATACCTTGTGCCTCACACAAAAATACGGTCACTACTCGACTACAGGACCTTGTCAGAAGTTGAGCTAGGATGTGTTAGGGTATCGTGTTCAGGAACCCAGAGTTTCCTGAAAATCACTCTATTCAATAGTTATCCTTCCCTAAGAGATTCCCTGGGGATCACTACAATTCAGCAGCAGAGAAACCCAAAGCACCACTTTGTGGTTAACAGGGCTCCTCACTCACAGGATAGAGGACTCTGATGAGATCTTCTGAAATCTCATCCCTCCTCCCTTCCTTCTTACCTCCATCTTAGGCTCTTGCCACTCTTAGAAAGGCAATAACCTGAGGGAAAGAGAGAGCTGTCCATGACTATATTGCCATGATATTGATAATCCACTTACATCCTCAGTGACATCAGCACTTTGGAAATGTCAGTTCCTGAAAACCTGTGGCTTACTAGAAAACTGGTATCTCTAAGATCTTTAGTGGAAAGTCAAAGTTTATGTCATGTGTTCATTCAACAAACAATTTTGGTCACCCACTATATGTCCAGCTACAATCTAGACACTGGGATACACGTGTGCTCAAGACAGATAATATACATGATGTCACAGTGCCTACATTGCAGGTGAAAATGACACTAACCACATAAAAGCGAATGAGATAATTTCAGCCAAATTCAGTATTTAACATAAATAACTAAAAAACATTGGAATAGAATGTGACTGAGGCAAGTGGCCACTTGGGCTACACTGACCACAAAGGACCTCTCCATGAGGATGATGTCTGAGCTGGGAGCTGAAGGTTGCCCTGAAATCATCTTTGGAGGATCAAGGTGAATGAAGAATGGCCCCAGGTGGAGGGAAGAGTTGAAATAATGGCCTTGTGCTGAGAAGAAGCTTGGCACAAGTAAAGGACAGAAAGAAGCCTAGCATCACGGAAGCGCAATACACGGGGGGTGTGGGGGTGGGGGGAGAGGGTGTTGGACATGGGCCTGAGAGTGAGCCTGAGGCATCTTAGGAGCTCAGGAATCATTGTGACCAAAAAATTAGAGGAGTGGGGAGAAGTCCACCTAAATGGGAAACATCCGAATTCTATTTGCATCGCACACTTGTGCTAGAAACTGAGACGTCCTTACGTGAGCCTCTTCATTTTGATAAAAGTCACCGCCTTTGACCTTGTGCCATGTGAGGGGGACCTCGAACTTCATCCCAACAGCCCTGTAAAGTTCCGCCGTCCTCCCTGGACTCTTCTATATGAGCTGTCTGAACATGTCATGCAGGAAGTGCTGGACTCTTGGTGGTGGAAGGCCTGACCCCAATACCTTGTTCGTGGGTAGGATTATAGCCTGGGTAAGGGGTCATGGAACCCTTTCTCTTAATTTTAAAATGCCCAATATAAAGATTGACAAGTTTCCTCTAAGAAATCTGCACAATCTGCCCAATGATCCCACCCAGGGGAAGGTGTCTGCAGGACATCTGCATGAATGCTCCACCTTAACAAGCTTCCAGCTCTCTGACAGGCTCAGTCGATGTGTCTCAAAGTTAAGTCGATAATTTCAAAATCCATATTTTAAAAAGTAAAGGGAAGACTATAAATAATAATGCTAGGAATAATAATAATAAAGTAAACTCATAAAGAAGAGTAAACGCCAAGCATCTGATCGCTCTTTCCATTCTCTGCCTTGGGTCTGCCCATGCTCCATCCCCATGTCCTCTTCCTAACCACTCAAAGTAGGACTTTCTTTCCTGAGTTCATGCCACATGAAGACGAATGGCCACACACAATCTCAAGAAGTGGGCACGTCTCATGTTCACTCTGATGGGAGATCTCTCCTGTATCATTATTTTTTTTGGAATTTCTCTGAAGACTCACAGATACCTTGGTTACTGTGAAGTCCAGAGCACCCACCTGCCTCCCTCACCTCTGGTGAGAGACACAGGGAGACAGAAAGAGTTTTAATAAGAACACAGCCAGGTGATTCATCAATGTCAAAGGGGAATGGATTAAGAAATCATCACTCAATTTGACAAAAAAAAAATTATTTCAGTCAGCATTTACTGAGAAACATCTTCCTCTGAACCAGCTACATAATTTGTGGAGCAAATACAAAATTTGGGAAAACACAGTATCTCCCAGCGTTAGTGAGGATTTTGAGACAGCGACCTGCAGAGATCACATGCCCATGAAGCTGGCCCTGAATCCAGGTTAGGCTTTTGGTCATAGGTGTAAATACAAACACCGACATCCGGCTTCAAGCAACGGAGAAAAAACAGAAAAGCAAAAATCTAAATAACAACTGTTCAGAGTAGGAAGACATGAGGGTATTTAGAACGATCCATCCAATTTTGGAAGAACAGAAGAGCTTTCAACCGGGCAATCCAGGGAAGCTTCCATGAGAAAGAAGCATCTGAATTAGAGATCGAAAGATCAATAGCAATAAATTTGTGGCCCATGCAGAAAAGATATTACTAGAAGATTGGGGGAAAAATAAAATAAGTGTCCAAAGGGGTGAAGATTACTGCCACAATAAGGTGTTTTATTGAAATTATGCTTTGTTTATGGGTATGAACCATGTTTAAGAAGAGGCAGAAAGTATTTCACGTGTTAGGTAAAACTAACGTCGCCAGAGTCGATTTAGGCTTGCTTTCAATTTCTCTAAAAATCTATTTTTGACCCATGATTCCTGTGGCGTGTAGAGCTGGTGTCCAGACGTCCTGGGCTTGGGGGTGTTGGTGCCCGTGGGAGAGTCAGGACTGGGTGCAGGGGCCTTCCGATTTGAGCTGTGGACGAAGAAGAGGATTTTTATCTCAATGAAGGGACGTCAGAGAGAATGCGGGGAGGTGGAGGAAAGAAGAACGAGCTGATGAAGAGTTGAAGAAACAGACGAGAAGAGGCTCACCTGCGCTTTTTACAGCAGGTGTGCACCACGGGCAGCGCGAGCAGGGTGACCACGGCTGCCAGACCGCTGAGGGTCAGCAGGGCTGAGTTTCCACCTCCTTGGGCACAAAACCAGGATGTCAGCGAACAGGGCTCTGTCACCATCAGTGCTTCTCCTTCCACAGACAGGCCTTCCCAGATTCTCCCTCTGCGTGTTCAAGACTTCACCGCAGTTCTTCCTGAGTCCGTGTCCCCAACGCTGTCCCCGCCCCATCTCTTTCCCAAATCACCAAACACCTTTTCTCTTTAGTACTTGAATCCCCTCATCCCATTTTGGAAGTTTAGCCCTGGTCATTCTCTGCCCTTCTTCGCTCGGATTGATCCACCTCTGTCCTCTTCTCCCCACACCTGCCTCGCACCCCAGGACTCAGGAAAGGGGCCCCAGCCCTTCCTCACCCCAGTGGAGGACCATGTCCTGGCCCCCTAGACTGCTGTGCTTCACCCGGCAGGACAGGCCGGCCGCCTCCCGGGCCGCCACGTCCAGGGTCGCTCGGAGATACCACGTGCCGTCAGCATGGGGCAAGAAGTCGCCTCGCCGGGTGCCCCGCTGCTCCTGCTCGCCCCGCATCCACGTCACCCGCACAGGCTTAGGGTGAAAGCCGGAGACGTGGCACACCAGCCGCAGCCGGCCAGGCCCAGGGCTGGGATCAGCAGACAGCCAGGCCTCGGGTCGCACTGCGGGGGGAGTACACACGGCGCTTAGGGGCCCCTGGGACCAGGCTTAGGGACAGGGTGCTCTTAACAGTTGGAGTTCACTTCCTTCTCTTGTCTAAGAAACAACCCTAAACCCGCACATCCGACTCTTGGCCTCCCAGTGTATGTTTCAAAGGGATGGTCAGGAGTGGACCATGCAGGTCAAAGCCCTGGGGATGCTCACCTTGTCGCCCCAGCTCTGCTTTTCCTGCTTCAAGGATCCCCGCCAGGAACTGAGGGCAGATATAGCCGATGAGGCTCTTCACGATTTCCTTAATATCTTGGTACCTGTTGAGCATCTCACAGACCTTCCGAGCCCGACTCCCCGCTCCTGGAGATGGGTACCAGGAGTTTCCTTGGAAACTCAGAAAATCTGAGCCTTGATACGCTCCATTCAAGAAGCTTTCCGAGGCCTTCCCAGTGTGCAGTCTACAGCCAGCTGACATCTGGAGCTCGAAGGGGTCTGAGGGCGGACGAGGAGGACAGAAGCCGTGTGGAAACAATTAAAGGGAGGGAAGATCTAGGAATAAAGGGAGTCAAGGGAAGGGAGATTTGCTCTGGAATCACATAGCATGCTGGAGCTGGGTGGGGAAGGGGAGGAAATTTGTGGAAAGAAAATGGGACGATGAGAAGGTATTTAGGAATAATGAGGAATAATTGATGCAGAGAGACTAGATGGGAAGGTGTTGGAAAGCTGGGGGCCAGGCTAGAAGGGCTCACTTGGGAATGGTGAGGTACAGGCTGGGGCTGGTAGGAGAAGGGACGGCCGGGTCCTGGCTGGGAAAGGCCATGTCGGGGGTCCGGGGGGTGAGCAGATCACGAGGAGACAACCATTGCAAGGATCCAGAGCACGAAGATGCGTACAGCGGTATGAAGAGGTGGGTACTTGCAGGCCCCTCTGTGTATGTGCTGGGTGGGTGGCTGGGGTGGGGATGTGGCGAAACGTGAAGCAGGAGAGAGCATGAGCCAAAGGGGGGCAGGGGACACGTCAGGAAGACTGGCTGAAGTCCAAGCCCCTTAGGAAGAGGGCTGGAGCTTCCTGGCAAACATCGGCGTGGAACAATGAACTCACATTCAAACTGAAAATAACGTGCAAAGGCCTGCACTTCGATGGCGAAACCGTGGAAATACAGCGCGAACAGGCTCTGCAGATTCTTTAGCTCCACTGCACTGAAGTTCCCCCGGGACCAGGGCCACAGGAAGCGGATTGTGTCCCGGACATTGTCCCAGCCATGCGTCTGCAGCTCGCCCAGCCAGCCCCCGCCCTGCGTATACGCCCAGCTGTAGTTGGCAAAGGAGGACGTCTGCAGCACGCGGAAGGAGGGGGGCTCTTCTGTGGCTGGATGAGGGAGTCCTGCACCCTGGGATGCTGAGAGGCCAGGCCATGTGGAGAGAGGCCCCAAGGATGGGTGAGGGGGGTGCACACAGGAGCGGAACACCGGGTCAGTCCCACAGCCTGCACACATTCCCACAGCCTACCCCTCTCCCCGGGCCAGCCTCGTCCCCCCCAAAACCAGCAAGAGGAAAGGAGACGGGGCAAGGTACTCTGCCTGGAGCCAGCCTGACCCGCGGACTCCAAGGGCATCCTGTGGGAGCAGTACTTCCTCCCGCGGATCCTCCCAGCACATCACCCTGATGCACCCAGCCTCAGGAATCCTCCCCAGGGCCCTTCCTACCCCCTGTGCTTGCCCCGCGCTGGACAAGTCCCCCGAAGAGCAGGAGCAGCAGGAGCGGCATTGCAGCTCAGTCGCTCGCAGGATGCCCCGAACAGGCCTCAGATGCCACTGTGCTCCGAACTCTCCAGTGCGGTCTGACTTCCCCTGCCACAGACAGGCAAACCTCACCCTCTGCCCACTTCCCTGTCAGAGAAACCCTCCTGCCTCCCCAGGGCAGGCCCACGGGGCTCTCATTTCCCCCTCCCTCTCCACCACTCCCTAGCTTCCAGATGTTCCCCCTGCACCCCCAGACCTCCGCTCTGCACACCCGCTGTCAGAGGAGTCCTGGCTCAGGACAAAGTCTACAGTCTGTGGTCTTGCTGGAAAATGCAGATCCGTCTGGCCTTGGAGAAATGGGGTGCACGCTTGGGTTCTCATGTCCCCTTCTGTGAAGAGAGAGGATGGAAGGGGTCATGGAGCCCATGGCCTTTCTAGCGGCCTCCTCCTCCTGCTGCAGCTCCTTCTCCCTCTTTGTGATCCTCCGTGACTCTCTTCTCTACTTACCCATTCTTCCCTCTCAAGACTGCTTTCATCCCTCCTGCTCCCTTACTTGTTCTCCCTCCTCTCACCCCCTCTGTCTCTTCATTCTGTTCTTCTCAAGCCATTGTCCGAAGACACGGGGCGTCCAGAGAGCAGCTGTACCCCCACCATGACAAGGAGTGTCCGTGACAATGCAAGTGGACTGATAATCTAAGAAAAGGCTCCTGGGCCCAGCTTCTTCCCCCAGACCACCTGTTAGGGTTGAAGGGGTCTGAGGGTGGGCTTGCCCTGGCAGTGGGGAGCTGGCTGGCAGGTAATTCCCACTTGAAGGATAGGAGTGGGTCTGGAGGGAGCACACAGGAGTCTTGGATCCTCCCCATCCCCAATTAATCTAGAAGTCTGTGGGCAGGCCTCACTCTGGGTGGAAAGGGTGCTCAGTTCATGGCCTGGGAGCACGGGTATCCCCTGGGTGATGTCTGACCCAAAGGAGGTCCACTGGAGCAGGGAAGGAGCACTAGGGGCCTGGCGTGTGGCTGAGAGAATTAGCTACTGTCTAAAGCCTTTATTTTTGTTCTCTTCATGGATGCTTGCTGGGGAAGCGTGCAGCCAGCTGGAATACCGGTTCCTTTGTTTGGTTCTCCTGTGTTCATCCAGCCAACACTGCATCGGAACCCACCTGGTGCCAAGAAGTCCTTCAGAGGAAACAAAACAAGCTCAACCTAAAACCTCTACTTCTCCTACAGAGAAGACTCAGAGAATAGTGACCAATTCTTAGAAAAGGCCCACACTCCCTCTCATCCTGGTACTATTTCTGAATTCTAGGGGTAAAGAAAAAATCAGACAAAATTGGCTACTTTCAAAGAAGAATGACACTGACTTCAGATACCTCGCACGCAAGGCCATGGGGAAATACTTCAAAATTCTGAGGTGATAAGATCATCCCAAAGTTTTTTCTCAGGCCAATTATCATTCTCTGATGAGGCCAAAATTAATCCATATTTGAACACTCAAAACCTCAAAGAATATGCTCCTTCATGAAACCAGTTGTCTGAGTAAAAGCAAGAATTAACCCAAAGGAAACACCCAAGAAATGATGTAAGAAATGTCAGTATCAAAGTATGTTAAAAAGATATAGTCAATTTTCAATAATTGCTTAAAATGTACTTGTAAAATTTAATACATTTCTTTAATATTTAAGAAAAAAAAGAGTTAATAATAGAAGAATCACGTTCCATATTACCTCACCAAAACCTGGGTGGGGAAATGAAAAGAAAGAGAGAAATAGGCTTATTTCAAATCATCTCTTATTGCTCAAGAACACAATGCAAAAAGGAATCAGAAAAATCAGTTAAATCATGACATTTGGAGAAAACTTGATTACATAGAGGTGACAGAGAGCATGAACCTTTAGCTCCTATCTCCAAAACACCTGAAATGTTTAAAAATGTGTGTTACAAAAAACCACATGAATCCATTATCATGCTGGAAAATGCTGAAAAGATCCAATTGAGGAAGAGAAGTTTTCAAGTCTTTCAGGGACACCGGGGTGGCTCAGCGGTGGAGCATTGGCCTTCAGCTCAGGTCGTGACCCCGGGGTCCTGGGATCGAGTCCCACATCGGGCTCCCTGCATGGAGCCTGCTTCTCCCTCTGCCTGTGTCTCTGCCTCTCTCTCTTTCTGTGTCTCTCAGGAACAAATAAATAAATAAAATCTTTATTTAAAAAAAAAAAAGGACAGGTGAAATGGGTTCAACATGCTGAGCATAGGACACACTCAGGAGAAACACCAGGCACACCGAAGAGCATGTCTGCAAAATGTGGGTGACATACACAAGAGTTGATGATACTCGATAGAGTCACTTTCTTTTCTCTTTTTTTTTTTTTTTAGTGACAACTCAATTTTATTTTATTTTTATTTTTTTATTTATTTTTTATTGGTGTTCAATTTGCCAACATATAGAATAATATCCAGTGCTCTTTCTAACACAGGTTAGAGAGCCGGTGAGCTTCTAGCTGCAGGAGTGCTTGGGTGTAGGCTGGTGACCCAGGGCCTGCTCTCATAGGGGAGTCATGCGTCCACCTAGGGAGGCACAGGCACCACATAAGCCTATCTGATACGGGGGCAGCTAGATCCCCCCCAATTGTACATTCTTTGTTCTTTCAAGAACCTGGACAATTTGTGGCATCACACACACAGAAATGTGGAGGACAGTGGGGTGTATTCTGAGTACCAGCCTCCTAGTTCTGCAGAAAGTCAGGTGGATTTGACAAATTTATTTTAAATTTTACCTTAAAAAGTAAAAGCATAAGATCCTACATATCTTGGCTAAATAGTAATGAAAAGAGTATTTGTCTCACCACATGGTACAGCATACTAGAAAGTTAGTGTTAAAACGTGTCCCATGAGACAAGTGGGTCCTGAGCCTTGGGCACCAAAGGCAGCACGAGTTAGTTGATAAGCCCTTATGTCATGGACTGTACTGAAGAGCTGTCTTGTTTATCCAGCAAGGGAAGGATTTTTTTAAGATTTTATTTATTTATTCATAAGAGACATACAGAGAGAGAGGCAGAGACCCAGGCAGAGGGAGAAGCGGGCTCCATGCAGGGAGCCCGACGTGGGACTCGATCCTGGGTCTCCAGGATCACGCCCTGGGCTGAAGGTGGTGCTAAACCGCTGAGCCACCCGGGCTGCCCAGCAAGGGAAGGATTTTGAACAGGACCATGACCTAGTTAAAAATGGCATTTAGGAAAATTTCCTAAACTCCAATGAGAGTTACAGGAGAGTGCATCAGAGCGGGGTGTCAGCAAGATGGCGGAGGGTGATAGTGATCCGAACAAAGGCAGGGACAGTGAGGATGGAGAGGGATGGAATAGCAGAGAGAGCATGGGGGTGACCAGTATTAACCAAATTAGGAGGCATGGTCAGGAGGAGACAGATGGTGCCATCCGCAGGGACAGACAACACAAGTTTGCAGTGGATGGTGCTGAGGTGCACAGTTCGGTCTGGGTCATATTGAGACTGAGGCTCCAGGTGGAGGTGTCGGGTGGTTCACAGCATGTGGGGTGTTGCCCGGGGGTGTTATGGACTTCACAGAACCTGTCACCCACGTGGTACCATAACCAGAAGTGTAGATGTCTACAAATCTGTCCCTCTTTCAAATTATATCCGTAAATTAGATTAGTAAGTATTATAATTGTATGTGTCTTAGAAAACCTTCAAGTCTCTTGAAGTTTGGTCATTTAGCTCTTTCGTTCATCAAATAAATATTGATTGAACACTTACTATATGCCGGGCTTTTTTCCAGAGGCTGAGAATATAACAGTAGAGCAAATTAAGAGTAAGGAAGGAGGCTATAAACTCCTTGTCCAGGTAGAGTTTAGTGTAAATAAAAAGACTCATACACATGAACATATATATGAATTTTCCTTCCAATCGATTGGAATGACATAACCCAAACATTTATGTCACAAATAACTGTACTAATTTGAGGAATTTTAGGATCATTTCCAAAATAAAAGCAAAAATAGGATAGAGAGAAAAACAACTGCATTATTCCACAAGAAATCACAGTTATATGGGTAAAACTAACCACACACCACTTTGCTATTTGGAGGTTACTGAATCCACAAACCGCTGTAATGAAGTGAGCAAAACAGAAATAAATTCCTGAGAGCAACCCAACAATGGTGAACAAAACCATTAAGGAGATTCCTTCTAAATTGAAAGCATGAAGATAAATTCCACAGGAAAAAATATATAACATTAATTTTTTTGCTACATAAAATGGTAGAAATCTTTCCTCCTCGCTTGACAAAACTTCCTTAGTTCATAACCACAATTTTTCACTTAAAGAAAAAAAGGAAAAACCCTTACCATTTGCGGCCAGGTCTCTTTTAAGAAGAAATTTCCCCTCCTACACCTCTGTCTGTCCCTCAAACTCCCAGATCCCTTTTGTAAACCTTCTTACCCAAACAGAAAGATTCCCTGGAAACCCGTCACGAGTTGTGGCTTTAGACAAATTAACCTTCCTAGGAATGAAAATGGTTGAGGGGGTGGGGGGTGGGGGAGGGATCACCTAGAATCAATTTAAAATAGTAAACACATATTGGAACACATTTGTGTAAACGTAAGGAAGTGGTCAATGTGCTGCTCCTGGAAACTCTGTAATCCTCTGACGACCTTCCTGTTTTTCCTGCAGAAGAGTCCGATCTACAACTTTAATGATTTTGTAATAAAAAACGAGAACTTAACAAAACATTAACAGAACGTGTAAAATAGCATCAGGTCTTACTACCTGGTAGGCAACCACGGTTTTGTGTGACAAACTGTCATCTTTCCCCCTGAAGGTGCCATTCCACGCCAGCTGCAGGAGGAGGGTGGACAGGAGTGCAGGCGGCTCTAGACGGGTACCTAACCTAACGAGGTCTCTCCTGAGCCTTCTTCACCTGCAGGCTATCAGCGGATGCTTGATCTCGCAACTGTGCGCAGTCAGCTCCCTCTCATGGCTAACTCCTGGGGGCCTGAAGATGATAGCGCTTTTCCTTCCTCACCTAATTCGAAATCCCTGTGACATTTTCTCCCTGAGCCTCGTTCTTTCGCAAAGACATTTCCCTAGATAGCAATTCCATTCCAGTGAACAGAGCCCATGTTGTCTCAGAGCATCACGGTAAAAAGACACGAAAAGGATGCCAGCAGCATCAACCCACGTGGCTCGGATGATGCTCCTTACGGTGCTTTGCCCTTAGGTCCCCCAAGAGCACGGCGGTGATTCTTCCATGAGCTCACCAATGTGTCCACGTAGCTCCCACATTTTGAAAACCCATGTGCAAGCTCCCCGGCCCCGTCTCCCTCGTCACTGACTCATGTGCCCGGACAGTGTTGGCTTTTGACATGAACTAGGCCCACATGCTCAGAAGGATGGTGCATGCTGAGGCCCTCAAAGTGCTTACCTCAAATGAAAATCTCTGTCCTTCTCTCCACTTTTAGTTGCATTTTACTTCTGCAGCACAAGAGGTTTTCAGTTATGCTGCCCACATCTTGCCGCAGTGCTAATGAAACGATCTGCGTGATGGAGACGTTCCATTCTGTACTGCCGAGTACACCACTTAATTTAATTTAACTTAATTTAATTTAATTAACTTTTGGAAAGTGTCGTTTTAGTGTCCAAAGCACAAGGAATAATTTGCAGTTTTTATCCACATCTCTATAGCTTTCCATGATTCAAATGTGTCCAGCCCACAGATCAACCAGACGCTCGCCTCACACCCGGGTCCTGGAGACGGCCACAGTTCAGCCCAAGCTGAAGCCACTGCAGACGGGCATGGTAGCCGTAGTGCTTCATTTAGGGAGACTGGAGGAGTCGTCACCGCAACGGCCTGCGCGTCTCTATCCACACTACCAAATTCATGGCATCTTTATTCTACGGGTGATGATGACTCTTTCTTTATCCCCTGTACTATTAGGTAGATGGAAGATGGAACAGCCCCTGGGAAAGGCTGGTTTCTCATGACCTGTGTGCTGCTTCTCTCCAGCCAGGAGACTTGACAGTTCTCAGTAGGTTCATGAACACTTCTGATGACAAAATATTTGAATAGGTTTAATACTGAATTTCAGCCTATGCATTTTTTATTCTGTTCAATTCAACATATTGTCCATCTATCTCTAATTTATTTTTTTCTTTCTATTGCTCATACTCCAGGATTTTTTTTAACTTGTTTTTAGTTTCTATCCTAGAGTGTATATGCTCTCAGAGCAAGTGCAATTTCTAGAGGCACACACTTGTGTAGGTCATCTTATCAGTTAATAAATATGCTTTAGGAGCTCTGAACTCTGAACTTCTTAGACTTTTCTTAGGAATTTACTAGGGCTTTTTAAAAATGTTTTATTTCAGAACAATTTCAGATTTAATGAAAAAGTACAAAGATGGTATGGGGCATTCCTATGTATCTTTTATCTGGTTTCCCCTAAAATTAACATCTTGCGTAACTGTGATTAATTTGCTGAAACTAAGAAATTAATATTAATGCAATTATCATGAACTAAAGGACAGATTTACTCAGATTTCACCAGATTTTCCAGGAATTTCTATTTTCTGTTCAAAGTTTCAATCCTGGAAACCACGTTGCATTCCGTGTCATGTCTCCTTAGTTTTCTTGGTCTTGTCTTGTTCCATGACCTTGATTTTGAAGAGTACCGGTCAAATCTTCTAGAATTTCCCTCACTTTAGGGATGTCTGATGTTTTTCTCAACAACCCCAAGCTGGGGTTGTTGGTTTGAAGGAAAAATGCTATGGAGGCGGCATGCCCTTCTCTTCACACCGTCTTAGGGGTATGTGCTATCAACATGACTTGTGACTGGTGGCATGCACTTTGACCATTTTATGTGGCTAACGTCATCTGTCAGTTTTTTCCACTGTAAAGTTACTCTTTTACTTTGGAAGTTAGTGCATTGGAAGTTAGTCCAGCCCACACATGAGGGCAGATAATTAAGCCCTACCTCCTGGAAAGGAAATATCTATATAGGTAATTTGGAATTCTTCTAGGAGAAAGATGTATCTCTTTTCTCCCATTTAAAATTTTATTCATTATTTATTATGTAGGGCTTGTGCATATTTATTTTATACTTACTAGGATTTTTAAGACCTACTATCACCTCTACTCCAATCCTTGTTAGTGACCATCCTTGTCTCTGTTACCCATTTCCTTAATTTTCCTTGTAAACCAGCCTCCCAAGTCAAGAGCAACTCAAACTCTAAAGTTGTCTCTATCTAATACATATATCTAATACTATATGAAAAGTGTTGCAAGTTCTTTTCACCAAGAGTCACTTAAAAAAAAAAAGAATTGAAACAAGAGTATTATTAGGTCATCTTACTGTATGTGGATATAACATAAACCAATTGCACAATTCTGGAGTTACAGCCTCCTCATATGAAATGGGATCAACTACATTACATTCCTCATGGGGTTATTATAAGGATGAAACAAGGAATGTGGCGGGTGTGGGGGGAGAAGCACACAAAGCATTTAAAAATTATTAGAACCAGGACACCTGCATGGCTTAGTCAGAGTCTCTTGGTTTTGTCTCAAGTCATGATCTCAGGGTCATGAGATTGAGCCCCACATCTGGCTTCTTACTCAGTGGGGGGTCTGCATGAGATTCTCTTTCCCTCTCTCTCTCTCTCTCTCTCTCTCTCTCTGCCTCTCCCTCCCTCTGAAAGAAAGAAGAAAGGAAGAAAGGAAGAAAGAAAGAAAAGAAAGAAAGAAAGAAAGAAAGAAAGAAAGAAAGAAAGAAAGAAAGAAAGAAAGAAAGATCTTTGAAAAAAGATTATTAGGGCTATCACCATCATCATCACCATCACCATCATCATCATCACCATCACCATCATCATCATCACTATCACCATCATCATCGTTGATGATGTTTGCAGCTTGAGAAAACAATGTCTCCCATGAATGTGCTAATGCCATGAATCAATCAGTTTCCATCTGCCTTCCTGATTACTAAATCTTTGTACTTTCAAGGTCATGATTTTATTGACTTCTAAAATAACACTGCCGATGATGAATTACATCATTTAGGGAAAATTATCCTGCTAGGAACAGCTGGTAAAACTAGATTTTGAAAAATATCGTCTATTTAAAGACATCTGAGAACTCTCAAGGCAGTGAGGAATGGAAAGTCCATGATCCAGGAAAGCAAAGAAGTCCTGGGAGATGAAAGTCAGCATTTGGGACCATGTTTTCCCTGACAGGCACCTGCCATTCCCAAGAGTGGCACCCAGGAGGTCAAGAAGCTGAGCAGAGACTTCCACAGAGTCAGGGGCTGAAGGAGACAAACACTGGAATTTAGGTCTAATTGGGAGAGAAGCCCTGGTAAACAGCACAGACTCTAGGTTGAGACCCTAAAAGCCTACATTCTAAAGCCTTCTATTCAAGGGGTGCAAGTGAATCAGAAATAGAAAAAATAGAGCAGACCTTGTAGGGACTGAAATCCATACTTGAATGATTGCAATTCCTGGTTCGAATAGGGTCAACTGACCCTGCTACCCCCAACACTAACTGCCACATTGAGTGCAGAAAAGGGCAAATAAATCAAAATAAATGCTTATTGTGTTGGATAAATTTAACTTTGAATTTATTTAAAATGTTAACTTTACTCTGTGAAATATATTGAAATATACAGCAACTGTAGCACATAAATCAGGAGAGGGACAGATGTGGTAAAAGTGTTCTGGGATCATTGCGCTAGCATGAACTGGCAAAATGCCAACTTATAATACATTTGATAAGCTTCAGATGGAAATCAATGTTTCTGGAATAACCAATAAAAGCATTATAAAAGACCGTGATACCAACCAGCCTAACTGAGGAAAGGATCTAAGTTTAAAATACTTACTCCAAAAAGTGGACAGGGAGGCAGGGAGGAGGAAGAATATAAAAGAGACCAGAGAGGAGGCAAACAAGAGCAAGATGGCAAAGGTTAGATTTAAACCCAAAATCTCAGTAATAATCCTGAAAATAAGTAGACTAACTAGAAGACAAAGATTGTCAAACTGAATAGAACATGAAGATATCATATCCTGCTCATAAGAGAAATACCAGGAAGGTAAGTAAACAGAAGATTTGAGACTAAAACAATGGGAAAGATACAGTCTGACAACACGAGTCACAAGGAAGCTCGTAGAAGGCTGACATTTAAGTGGTGACAAAGTGGCCACACAGGCAAGGGAGCGGGGCCTGTAAAGGAGGAAATTCATCACGGAGAAGATGTAACATTTCTAAACTCCTTCACATCTAAGCCTACGTTCTCAAAATTATAAAGCAAAACCTGATAGAAAATATTTTCAAATGTATAATAATGGTAGATATATATTTTTTAAAGATTTTTATTTATTCATGAGAGACACAGAAAGAGAGAGAGAGGCAGAGGCACAGGCAGAAGGAGAAGCAGGTCCCATGCAGGGAGCCCGGTGTGGGACTCGATCCCGGGACTCTAGGATTATGACCTGAACCGAAGGCAGATCCTCAATCACTGAGGCCCCCAGGTGCTCTGAGAATTATTTAAGTATACCTTTCTGAGTGACAGAAAAAGCAAATCGGCAAGTATATTTAATATTTGTACAGCACACTTAATGAGTAAGACTCAGCTGATACACTTAGAATTCAAGAATTTACCAATATAAAAATATATATTCTTTTCAAGTGCACATGAAACATTTATTCAGATGAATGGATGAAGAAAATGTGGTGTATATACATACAATAGAATATTACTCAGCCTTAAATTGAACACCAATAAAAAATAAATTTATTAAAAAAAAAGACAATTACTCAACCTTAAAAGAAAGAATCTCGTCATTTGTGACAAGGATGAGCCTAGAAGACATTATGCAGGATGGAATAAGCTAGTCACAGAAGGACAAAAACTGAGTGACTCCACTTACATGAAGCGCTGAAAGTCATCAAAACCCACAGGAGAAGAGAATGGAATGGTGGTTGCCAGGGATTGGGGGGGAGGGGGAAATAGGGAATTTTTTTTTAATGCATGTAAAGTTTCTATCATACAGGATGAATACATTTTCCAGATCTGCTGTACCTCGTGCCTACAATTAACAATATGGTACTGTGCACTTTAAAGTATGCTAAAGAAGGTAGATTTCATGTTAAGCGTTGTTGTTTTATTTTTTTTTAATATGGAATGCTTCACTAATTTGCATGTCACCCGTGGGCAGGAACCATGCTAATCTCCTCTGTATTGTTCCAATTTTAGTATAGTACTGCCAAAGCCATCACAAATGTTTCTTTTAATAGAAGCATAGATGACACACAGTGTTACATTCATTCTAAGTGCACATCAGTTATTCAACAACCGTATACATTTTCTCATAGGAAGTGTTCTTAACACACACACACACATGAACCCACAATTAGAAGGAAACTTTTGTAGGTGACGGCTATGTACATATGGCTGTACTAATGTACCGTGGATGTGTGCATGTGTCCAAGCTCATCAAAACGTATATAATAAATGTGTGCAATTTTTTGTGTATCAATTATACCTCAATGAAGCTAAAAAAATGATAATATATTTGTTCATGAAGCTATGTGAATAAATTTTAAAAGTTTAAAACAGTACAAAATGTTTTTTGACAACTGGAAGTAAGGTAAAAAAAAAAAAATCAATGATGAAAGTAGAACCAGACATTAGTCCATGTCTGGAAACTCAGAAATACAAATTCTAAATAACTAATGATGATGAGAAAATATATCGAACTGACAAATTCGATGCAGCTTATCAAACTTTCTGATATGCAGTGACATCCATGCTTAAAGGGAATTTTTATTTTTTCTTTATTATTTTTAAATTAATTTATATTTACTTCTTTGAGAGAGACAGAGAAAAAGAGAGAGAGTCGGGCAAGGTGGAGGGAGAGAGAGAATCTTACACAGGTTCATGCCCAGGTGGAGCCCGACGCAGGGCTTGAGTCCCTGACCCTGTGATCATGACTTGAGCCAAAATCAAGAGTTGGAAACTCAACCAATTGAGCCACCCAAGTGCCCCGAAAAGGGAATTTTAAGACTCGGAAGCACATATAAGAGAATAATGACTGAATATAAATTACTTAAGCACCTACATTAAGAAATTAGAAGTATAATGTAATATTATGGTTTATAATAAGAAATACATATTTGGTCTTTATTCCCATTTCTGGCACAGAGCTCCTAAAACCCTTGAATTCCCTAAGTGGTAAGAGTACTTGTTATGCTAATGAAGTGACTTTTGGATTGCACCTAACCCCTGGACCCAACCCTATGATTGGAGGGCTGGAACTTCCAGTCCCTCTGCCCCAGGCCCTTGGGGAGGAGAGAGAGGCTAGAGGTTGGATCAACTGCCAATGGCCAATGATTCAATCAACCATATTTATGTAATGAAGCCTCCATAAAGACCCAGAAGGACTGGTTTAGAGTGCTTCCAGGTTAGGGAACACATGCAGACTCAGTGGAATGGCACGCTTGGAAAAGACATGAAAAGAAGCTCCAGAGTCTTTCCCACACCTCATCCCATGCATCTCTTCCATCTGGCTATTCTTCCATCTGAGTTATATTCTTTTAAAGAAACTGGTGATCTGGTACATAAGATGTTTATCTGAGTTCTTGGAGCAAATGGGAAAAAGGACAGTCTCTTCAATAAATGGTGCTGGGAAAATTGGACAGCCACATGCAGAAGAATGAAACTGGACGATTCTCTTACACCAGACACAAAGATAAACTCAAATGGATGAAAGACCTAAGTGTGAGACAAGAATCCATCAAAATCCTAGGGGAGAACACAGGCAACACCCTTTTTGAACTTGGGCACAGCAACTTCTTGCAAGATACATCCATGAAGGCAAGAGAAACAAAAGCAAAAATGAATTATTGGGAGTTAATCAAGATAAAGAGCTTCTGCACAGCAAAAGAAACAGTCCTCAAAACTACAAGACAATCTACAGAATGGGAGAAGATATTTGCAAATGACCTATCAGGTAAACGGCTAGTATCCAAGATCTATAAAGAACTTATGAAATTCACTACACAATAAACAAATAATCCAATCATGAAATGTCAAAGACATGAACAGACATTTCTCCAGAGAAGACCTACACAAGACCAACAAGCACATGAGAAAGTGTTCCACATCACTGACCATCAGGGAAATACAAATCAAAACCACCATGAGATCCCACCTCACACCAGTGAGAATGGGGAAAATTAACAAGACAGGGGACAACACATGTTGGGGAGGATGTGGACAAACACTCTTGCCCTGTTGGTGGGAATGTGAACTGGTGCAGCCACTCTGGAAAACTGTGTGGAGGTTCCTCAAAGAGTTAAAAATAGATCTGCCCTATGACCCAGCAATTGCACTGCTGGGGATTTACCCCAAAGATACAGATGCAGTGAAACGCCGGGACACCTGCACCCCGATGTTTATAGCAGCAATGTCCACAATAGCCACACTGTGGAAGGAGCCTCGGTGCCCATCGAAAGATGATGGATAAAGAAGATGTGGTCTATGGATACAATGAAATATTACTCACCCTTAGAAAGGATGGATACCTACCATTTGCTTCAAGGTGGATGGAACTGGAGGGTATTATGCTGAGTGAAGTAAGTCAATTAGAGATGGACAATAATCACAAGATTTCACTCATACGTGGAATATATGAAATAGTGAAAGGGACCAAAAGGAAAGGAGGGGAACTGAGTGGGAAAAATCAGAGAGGGAGACAAACTATGAGAGACTTCTAACTCTAGGAAACAAACAAAGGGTTGCAGAAGGGGAGGTGGGCAGGTGGATGGGGTGACTGGGTGACGGGCACTCAGGAGGGCACTTGCTGGTATGAGCACTGGGTGTTATGTTATATGTTGGCAAATCGAACTTCAATTAAAAATATAAAAAATAAAAATTTTAAAATTAAAAGAAATTTTTAAAAAAGGAGCAAATGGATCAAACCCAAGGAGGAGGTCATAGGAACTTCCCATCTATATAGTTGGCTGCTTAGAAGCACAGGTGATCACCTAAATTTGCAATTGGTACCTCAAGTGTGATGTGCAGTCTCGGAAGGACTGAAAGTCTGACAGGTGGGATCTGATGCTATGTCCAGGTAGACAAAATTGTGTTGAATTGTAGAATTCCCCACGGGTGTCAGAGACTTTCTTATTCGGTTTGTGTGTGGGAAACCCCCTCCCCCTACACATTGGAATTTGGTGATCAAAATACTTATTAACAACAAATTAAATGCAAAGAAAATACCTCATTTTATGGCACTTCATGTTATTGCACTTTGCAGATACTGTATATTTTACAAATTGAAGGGGTTTTGGCATTTCCACATTGAACAAGTCTGTTGGTGTCATTTTTTCAGCAGCATTTACTCACATGGTGTCTCTATGTCACATTTTGGTAATTCATGCAATATTTCAAACGTTTTAGTTATTATATTTAAATTGTTGCACTTGCATGATGAAACTCTAATAGATGTGGAGTTGCTTCTTATGAATGGGCAAAGAAAATGCTTTTTTGAGATGTTCTTCACCCCTAGTGAGGATTCTGTGAAGATTGTTGAAATGACAACAAAAGATTTAGAATATTTCATAAACTTGGTTGATAAAACAGTGGCAGGATTTGAAAGGATTGACTCCAATTTTGAAAGAAGTGCTACTTCAGGTAAAATATTATCAAACAGTAGAATATACTACCAAGAAACCATTCATGGGGGGATCTCTGGGTGGCTCAGCGGTTTGGCACCTGCCTTCAGCCCAGGGCGTGATCCTGGAGTCCTGGGATCGAGTCCCACATCGGGCTCCTTGCATGGAGCCTGCTTCTCCTTCTGCCCCGCCCCTCCCCGTGTGTGTGTGTGTGTGTGTGTGTGTGTGTGTGTCATGAATAAATGAGTAAAATTTTTTTAAAAAAAAAGAAAAGAACCCATTCGTGGAAGGAAGAGTCAATTGGAGCAGCAAACCTCATTGTGGTCTTATTTTAAGAAATTGCCGCAGGCACCTCAGCCTTCCGGAACCACCATCCTCATCAGTCATCAGCCTCCAACATGAAGGCAGACCTTCCACCAGCAAAAAGATTACTACTTGCTAAAAGTTAAGATGATGCTTAGCATTTTTTAGCCATAAAATATTTTCGATTAAGCTATGTACATTTTTTAGACATAATGCTACTGCAATTAATAGACTACAGCATACTGTAAATGTAACTTTTATATGCATTGGGAAACCAAAACATTAATTTGACTCGCTTTATTATATTTGCTTTATTGCGGTGGTCTGAAAGTAAGCCCACAATATCTCTGGCATATGACAGTGGAAGGCAGGAAATGATAAAATTATATGCTCATAGAACCAGCAAAGCCAAAAGTTAGTTTTTGAAAAGTTTATACAATTGATGAACCCTGTAAATATAAGAAACAGAAAGAACAAACAAAAGAGGGAACAAATTTACAAGATATTGTAGAAAGATGATAACAATGATATGAATATTATGAACAAGGTGGTAAGAAACTGGATTGGATAAATCCTGGAAAAACACAACTCATCAAAGCCGACACAAAAAGAAAGAGACAATTTGAATAAACCTACATGTACTTTTAAAAATTAGCAGTGAAACTTAAAATCTCTCCCATACCAAAAAACAAACAAAAAACCCCCAAAATATTAGACTTCAATGATAAATTTTACCAAATACTTAAGGAAAAAGAAAATAACACAAAACTCCCTGAGAATAGGTACAGAGAAAAGATTTCTCAACTCATTTTATGAGGCAAAAAATCCTGACAAGGAAATTATAAAAATTAAATGAACAAAATATTATAAGCAAAATACTTGCAAACTGAATCCACATACATACATTATGACAAGATGATTTATAGGAACATAATTTTATTTTACCATTTGAGAATCAATAAGTGTGATTCATAACATTCAGGCGAAAAAGGATATAAAACATCTTGTCATGTCAAGAAATGCAGAATAAGCACCTAATAAACTTCAACAACTATCCATAATAATAATGACTAGAAAAAGTTTTTATTAAATTTGAAAAAATGTCCTTAATCTGATTTTTAAAAAAAAAAAAAGTAAATTGGAGCACACAGCAATTATCATAACTAATGTTAACTCCTGGATAATTCTTATCTAATAAAAGTAAAAAGATGAAGGGACACCTGGGTGGCACAGCTGGTTAACTTTTGACTGTTGGTTTAGGCTCAGGTCATGATCTCAGGGTCGTGGGATTGAGCCTCACTCATGACTCCGTGCTCAGTGAGGATTCTCTCTCCCTTTGCCTCTTCTCCTCCTCCCTACCCTCTCTCTCTCTTGCTCTCTCTCAAATAAATAAATATTTTTTTAAAAGACGAGAATGTCAGCTCTCAATAATTCTATGCATCATTTTTCCTGGAGGTCACAATCAGTGTAATTGGGAGAGGAAATACAACAAAAGATGGAAGGATTAAAAAACAATTAAAATTTTCAAAAAAAAACAATTAAAATGTTCATATTTAGAGATGTCAGAAGATTATGTATAGAAAATCCAAAAGGATCTACAGATAAAATATTAAACTGAATAAGTTAACTAAACTTGGCTACTGGAAGCAAGGTGAAACTACTTTAAACATATTTTTCAAAATAAATAAATAAATAAATAAATAAATAAAATAAACATATTTTTCTATGTTAGCAGAACTCACACACACACACGTACACACATTCTCACACAAAAGGAGTTGGAAAGTCCTTGTGTTTGACACTAAGGATCTAATTCTGAAGGCCATTCACCCAGAAGTCATAGTTAAATCATAGAAGCATTAATTAAGGTTTTCCAGATAAGGACAATCAGAGGAAAGTCATAAACCCAAGAAACCACGTCGGAGGGATGACTTGGGGAAAGGAGGAGACAAGGAGGGTAAATAAAAAGTATAAGAAGAAAATAAAGGAGCCGATGCAAGACATCAGAGATCATGGGGTATTAGAATTTTCAAGCAACTAAAGTTCTAGCCCAGCCAGTTCAAAGGGAGAAATGAAATATATTAGATCCTTAAATAACTGTTTTTATTTGTTCTACTTTATTTGTGAACTTCATTCCTGGGTCAGCTTTACTTCTGGAACAAAACTCCACAGCGATTTCGAGCTTTGAAGACATTGTACCACCCCGACCAAGAGAGAGCCCCTTCTTCCTCAACCACCAAATAGAAAGTCAAGCTTCAGGTGGTTTGGACCAAATTAGGTCACGTGTGCACCATGAACCGATTATTCTAACTAAGCAGGGGGATGGAATTCTGTTCATTATCGTACACCTTGATTCTCATCTGGAGTCAGTTTTGCCCCATAGGAGACATTTGGCAAGGTCTGAAGATGCATTTGGTTGTTAAAACTGGGGAGGTGTCACTGGTATCTAATGGGTAGAGGACGGAGATGCTGAACATCTTAATGTACAGGACAATTCTCCATAACAGAGAAAGATCTGGCCCAAAAGGTCAATAGAGTGAATGTTGAGAACTATTTAGAGACGGTTTCCTCAAACTTAATTGTACATCAGAATAATCAGAAAGGCTTGTTAAAAATACAGATTTCTGGTTCTCATTCCTGGATTTCCTGACTCCATAGGTCTAGGGTAGGCTGCTTTGCTCACAAGCTCAAAGGTACCATTCCAGCTGCTGATTCATAGTCCACACTCCAAAAAACACACTCATCAGAGCCCCGGGTGATAGCTGAGGCCGCCTCTGCTCTAAGGGAAGGTGGAGTTTAACGCATCCTGGAAAATTCACCAGCTCTGATAACAGAGAGGGGAGGAAGCTGTACATTTATTTCAGCCATCTCCTAACCTTCCTCAATCCTGAAATTCATATTCTCCTCAAATTTCCAGTTGGGAGAATTGTTTTCAGTACCTTTGGCTTCTCCAACGTCTCTGCTCATTCTAGTCTCCCTTCCCAAAGTCCTATAACAAATACCCTCAAATTCTCCCTTTCCTCCTCCTGCTATTTTAATCAAACTGAGTTTGGTTTTTTTCTTAAATGAGGTTTCTAAAAAAACTATGGAATAAGCAAAAGAATCAGCAAACGTAAATCAAAATACAACTGAATTGCTATAGCACAGATATTTTTTGAAAGCTCTCTTGAGTCTTTCGAGTGAATATTTAACAGCCCACCTGCATCATCATCATCCCTCCTCCATCCTGCCTCTCTTTCCCACTGGAAATGTGAGGAGCAGGATCCCATCCAGATGAAACTCTGCAGATGGGCTAAATCACAGCACGGACACAAGCGATTTCCCATAGAAGGCTTCAGGGCAGAAAAGAGTGGAGCATGGTATTTTTTTGCTAAGTGAGAAATACCTTAGAAAGAAGAAAATCCAGAATCTCAAGGAAGGGGTTGGGGATAGGGAAGGCTATAAGTTTGGAAAAGACCATTAATGAGGTAATTCTATCAACTCAGACTATTTCACTGAGCAAATGCTTGTGCACGGAAGAGCTCATGCATGCTAGAGATTGACCTGAAGCAGGCCTTGCTCTCAAGGAGTTTGCAAGGAAAACGAGCAGAAACCCGGAAATAGCTCAATGCCAGGGGTACAGAGTGAAGTGACACCAGACAAGGGAGAGTCACTTCCACTGTAGCACTAAGGAAGGCTTCCTGGAAGAAGAAGCGTCTCAGCTGCGCCTCGACGGTCAACCAGGTAGAGTCGGAGACATTATGGTAAACTTGCTCAGCATCTCTGCGAACGCAACCTTCCCAGCATAATGATACTTTGCCTACTTGACAAATGACATTTCAGCAGAAGCAGAAAAAAAAAAAAAGGTCTAACATCAGAAGCCAAAAGGACATCACCAGTAAGTGGTATATAATATTTCTTTTTTTTTAAGATTTTATTTATTTATTCATGACAGACACCGAGAGAGAGGCAGAGACACAGGCTGAGGGATAAGCAGTCTCCATGCAGGGAGCCTGATGTGGGACTCGATACTGGGTCTCCAGGATCACGCCCTGGGCCGAAGGGGGATGCTCAACAGCTGAGCCACCCAGGTGTCCCAGTATATCATATTTCATTTATTTTGAGACACATTCTCTCCCACACTCATGTGTAGGAAGTCAAGGAGAATCCTACTCTTGATACCACCTCATAATAAACTCATGGTTTTCTCTTATTTTCCTGTTAGAGCTAGTGATTTGCATTACATCCTATAGGAACTCTGATACTATTGAATAGGAGGATTATTCAGTGAAATAAGATGCTATCGACCCCTCCCCGGCTCCCAGGGCTGACAACTTGAATTTGTGGGCTTCCGAGTGCTTATCCCAAATGGAAGAAGAGTTCATGAGATGGCGAGGGTTCATGAGATACTCTGATAGGACCTGTGAAGAACACAAGCAAAAAATAACTGCAGAGTTGACGCTCGTGCTCCCATGCTCATAGCAATGATATACACAAATCGCCAAAATGTGGAATCAGCCCAGGTGTCCGTCGACGGGTGAATAGTAAACACCCTGTGTCCTGTTCGTGCAATGGAAATCATGACTCGGCCTTGAGAACACAGGAAATTGTGACACGTGGATGAACCATGAGGCCTTGTGCTGAGAGGAATAAGCCAATCACAAAAGGACAACGCATAAACGTATGACTTAAATGAGGTCCCCAGAGGTGTCAAATTCCTAGACAGAGTATAGAATAGTGGGGAGCAGGGGCTGGGGAGGGGTTGTTCAATGTGTACAGAGTTCTAGTTTTCCAAGATGAGATGAGCTCTAGAAATTGGTTGCACGAACATGTGAATGTCCATACTTCTAAGGGTAGGTTTTAGGTCTTATGACGAAGGTTTACCACCATGGAAACAATAGATTTACATAAAGACGATGGGACTGGGGAGTAAGGGAAGAGGGTCTGGTGGAAAGACTGAGGTAATGCGATGCAAATCGATAAAATGGTAGAAGGAGTGGATGTGTAGACCAAAAAAAAAAAAAGATTAAAAATAAAAACTCTTTTTAAATATTTTTATATTTTTAATATTTTTATATTCCCCAAATGAATGAAAATGGGGATATTATATTGGGTAATATAAAAAATATTAAAGAGTTTTTATTTTTAATCTTTTTTTTTTTTTTTTTTGGTCTACACATCCACTCCTTCTACCATTTTATCGATTTACATCGCATTACCTCAGTCTTTCCACCAGACCCTCTTCCCTTACTCCCCAATCCCATCGTCTTTATGTAAATCTATTGTTTCCATGGTGGTAAACCTTCGTCATAAGACCTAAAACCTACCCTTATAAAATATAAAAAATAGTGAAAGGGAATAAAGGGGAAAGGAGAAAAAATGAGTGGGAAATATCAGAAAGGGAGACAGAACATGAGAGACTCCTAACTCTGGGAAATGAACTAGGGGTGGTGGAAGGGGAGGGGGGGCGGGGAGGGGTGACTGGGTGATGGGTACTGAGGGGGGCACTTGATGGGATGAGCACTGGGTGTTATTCTATATGTTGGCAAATTGAACATAAATAAATAAATAAATAAATAAATACTCAAAAAAATAAAAATAAAAATAAAAATAAATAAAAACTCACCAGCGCCTCCAAAGCCAAAACGGAAGACCTATCAGAAAGATCAAGACGGGCAATATTACTGCCAAAGATATCAAGCCGATGGAGATGGAGTTTCCTGGAAATTAGGAAAGGACACAGGAAGTCACTTCAAAACCCGTTCTCTGATTCTTCTCGCCTTCCTTTGCCTGCTCCTGGGGTACACTCCCTCCATCCCTCCCTCTGCCTCCTTCTATCTTTCCATCCCCCTCTCCCTCCACCCCTTTCTTCGTCCCTGCCATCTCACCCTGTCCCCCTCTGTCCCTCCCTCCATCCTTCCCTCCTCTTCCCCTACCCCTTCCGTCGTTAAGCCCCACCCTCCTCTACTCTCCCTCTCATCTGTCCAGCCCTGCTCACGGCCAGCACCCCCTGGATGCTAGTGGACCCACTCCCTGTGCCCAGCCCCTCCTCACCCCAGTGGAGGACCATGTCCTGGCCCCCTAGACTGCTGTGCTTCACCCGGCAGGACAGGCCGGCTGCCTCCTGAGCTGCCACGTCCAGGGTCGCTCGGAGATACCACGTGCCGTCAGCATGGGGCAGGACGTCGCCTCGCCGGGTGCCCTGCTGCTCCTGTTCACCCCGCATCCACGTCACCCACACAGGCTTGGGGTAGAAGCCGGAGACGTGGCACACCAGCTGCAGCCGGCCAGGCCCGGGGCTGGGGCCAGCGGACAGCCAGGCCTCGGGTCGCACTGGGGCAGGAGGCAGCAGGGAGGTGTCAGACGGTGACTCTGCTCTAGAGCCCAGGGATTGGGAAGCTCACAAGTTGGGACAGGGACCCCTTCTCCTCCTTTGGAAGCCAAATCGATTAAGCCCCTCTCTTCCCAGGCACCTGCTACTCTTGAATTTAAAACAAGTGGTGGGAACTGGAATGGAAAAGCCTCTGGGGGTGGAGGCCGGGGACAGGACTAACCTGGCCTCCTCAGCTCTGCCTTCCCAGCGTCGAGGAGGCCCAGGAGAAACCGAGGGCAGGTTTCAAAGAGGAGCTTCTCCGCGATATCCCGGATGCCTTCATACTGAAGGATGAGCTCACAGATGCGCTGCGCCCTGCTGCCGCCCTCCGGGGCGGGCACACAGGAGTGATTCTTGAGGCTCAGGAAGTCCAGGCCCCCTAAGGCTCCCCGCAAGAAGCTCTCCGTGCCCCTGTCGGGGTGCAGCTGACAGCCTGCTACACCCTGGATCTCAAAGGGGTCTGGATGGAAGGAAAATAGAGAAAAAATTATGAAGAAGCAAATGAGAAAGAGATGGGGGAAGAACCTGGGATTTGGGATTCGGGAGATGCGAAAGGTCTAAGGTGTCAAATAAGGGGCCAAAACCTCATTACAGCAAGCAGGGATTTTTCAGAAGGCTGAGACCCAGGGGAGGCATGCACGTCAGTAATGGTAGAGACGCAGTTGTGCTAATGCATGTGGGAGGAAGGGAGGGGGGCAGAGTGCGAGGGCTGGGGTGAGCCGTCCAGGGGGCCCAGGAGGGGGACCGCGCGGGAGGTCCCAGGAGGGGCAGTGGAGGAGGAGGTCACCCGGGCTTCGGGGCAGGGGAGTGGGGCTCCTTGCTGGGGTTTGAGGGAGCAAGTCGTGTCCAAGCCAAGCAGGAGATGTTAGAGACGGCAGCAGGAAGAACCCGGAAGGCTGTGTGGGGTGTGGAGTCAGAGCGAGCACCTGCTTCCGAGATGGAGCGCGGGAGGGCAGGTGGGCGGGAGCTCCCAGGGAGCAGCCGCCTAGAGCAGGGGGAGAGAAGGCCCTGGGAGCCCCCTCCTCGACCCCAGAGGCCTGGACTCACATTGCATCTGGAACTCCGGGGCGTGGTCCTGCACTTCCAGGATGAACCCGGTCAGGTAGACCTGGATGATCTCCTCCAGCTCGACCATCTCCTCGTCACTGAAGTTGCCCTTGGACCAGGGCTTCAGGAAAACCGCCCTGCCAGCGTCGGCGTCCCAGCCGTGGATCTGCACGTCGCCCAGCCACCCCGAGCCCTGGTTCTGTGCCCAGCTGCTGTTGGCAAAGGACGAGATCTGGATGACACGGTACGAGGTGGGCCCCTGAAGGTCTGCAGGCGCTGGAAGGGCGACAGAGGGGCAGGGGAGGGACAGTCGGGGCCCATGACACACGGAGAATTGGAACCTCTGGGTCCCGCAGAGAGCCCGAGACAGGAGTCTCCAGGGCCTTGGCCCCTGCCCCCCTCCGAGAGCAGCCCGACCCTCCCTGGCTACATCCAGACACCGCCCGGGCAGGTGCAGCCGGGTGCCCACCTGCCTCGCCGCCTCCCCCCGGGTACAGAGCCGTGGGCCACAGCAGCAGCAGCAGGAGCCGCATCTCCCCGGACAGTGGGCTGCCACCCTCGGCCGCTGGGCCCACCACTTCTTCGCCCCCGGCACACAAGAGCTGCACCTCCCACAGCCCGAGCCTCCCACTCACTCTCAGTTCCCCCCAGCCTGACTCTAGCGTTGATTTTCTTATCTCCCCGGCCTCCAGCTGCTTCCTGTCTTCGGTTCCCTTCGTACTTAGCGCCTGGGAAGACGCCCAGTGTGGTTGGAAGGTCACTTCGCCTGCCGGGTCTGCACCCCTACAACCTCCAACAAGAGGGGGACGTCAGACAACTGCTGGGCTAGCTCCACTCTACAGGGATGCTTTGGGTCCATCCACGCGGCTCAGCCTTCTCCCCGCCTCCTTGCTCGGGCCCTGTGTCCTCACCTCCCGCAGCGTCCACACTGGCCCCCGTGGCTCATCTCACGCCTTTGACTCGTCCCTCTAACCCACATTCTCATTTCTGGGCAGGGCGGTTGGGTTGGGGGAGGTGGTGTATGCTGACCGTCACTCACACCAAGGCCAGCGAACACCACCCCACCCGACTGCGGTGCTACAGATGCAGAGCCCAATGCAACAAATACCGCTGTGCGTGATGCAAGCGATCAATCTCATGCCATAGCCAGTTTTGAGGGTAAAAATGACATCTTCTACCAGCGAATGGTCTCCTTTCAGTCGCTCTCAAGCTTTGGAGCACGGGGTAACTAACCTTGAGGTCCGGAGAACTTGGGGAGTCAGTCAAGCATAGCTCTCTGTAGAAGGTTCACAAGCAATAGGGCCTCCTCCTCCTCCTCCTCTGGCAACATCCCTAAGGTCAACATTTTGGCCTTTGTGACACCAAACAAAAGATTACTAGGTGAGCAGGGTGCTTGTCGCTTTTCACCAAATGCTCAGAGGTGCTAGTCCTAAGATGCCATCCCCCGTCTTCTCTGGGATGCCCCTGGCAGGCTGCAACAGTACACTGAGCATCTTCTGAGTGAAATATTTGGACTCTAATCAATATTAGCTGCAAGGATGATTCTTTGATTTTTCTCCAATCAGGAAAAAAAATGACAATTTTGCATAGATCTACATACCGTCTAGCAGAAAGGTGGTGGTAAATCATTCCAAGCATAAGGAGCCTTCAGTAACCGATCCATTTATGTAGATTAAAAAAAAAAAAACGCAAAATGAGGATTGTAACGATCTCTATGCCTGGAAATAAACAGCTCCCGGTGTTAAGAGCAGCCTTTATCCAACACCGATTGCAAAGTCCAAATTGCAAAGTATGTAAGTCAGAACAATATTCCTGGAATCCAATACCTCCTACAAGCTAATTCACTTTTTAGGTCACAGCCAGAGGACAGCAGAGGCTTAACGTTACTTGACATTGTCATTTTTTTTTTCTTTGTAAGCCTTGAGTTTGAGACAGAGCGCCCAAGACTCGGTTGGGTGTGCTGGCAATTCGCTGGCATGCACCAGTGTTAAGAATTTAGGGGTGTGTGAGCATAATGAGCAGATTAATTCTCCTACGTGACTAGTATTCCACTGAGGGCGAGGTGGCGGCAGGAGAGGCAGTGCCGGCGGCCGTGGCGGGGAAGCCAGCGTCAGCGTGAGCACCCACGGCTCCTGGAGCTCACTCAAAGCCCACGTGAGAACTACAGGCTCCGTTGCAGGGTCAGCACCTGACAGGTGTTCTTGTGCCCCCCTCCCCCGTGCCCCCGACACTGTCGCTGTCACCACCACCACCCCTGCTCCGTGCAAACCAGACCTAAGGCGTGGATGCAAGAGGCACACCCGGAGCTTGGTTACACAGCTACTCCACGCGCAGGCTGTCGGCCTCCTCTCCCGAATGGCCCAAGCCTCCAAAACCAAACGCCGGGGGCGGGGGGGGGACACACACAATCAATCGGCCGGTTAACGCTGATCAAGGAGCTCAGAAGACAGGGTCCCCCCTTTACGGGTGAAAAGAAGAGAGAACAGGATTAACAGGTGAAAACTCCCCTCTGATTCCTTCCTCCAAGATCCCAGAATTAGAAATACAACAAATATCCTCAAATTCTACCCCAAGAGCAAAGAAGAGAAGCTTCTTGGAGCCAATCATGAGATTTCTGCAGACGCGGGGCCAGCAGGGGCCCCTCCAGCAAAGCACAGGCGGCCTATGAGTTGGCACCCAGCTGGCATCTGGGCTGGGAGCAGCCCCGGGCTCTCAGCAGCCACAGGAGATGGAGCCGGGCAGCCCACTGAATTGCTCGAATTTCGTGATTTCTTTCTTTTTTTTCTTTTTAAAGATTTTATTTATTTATTCATGAGAAACACAGAGAGAGAGAGAGAGAGAGGCAGAGACACAGGCAGAGGGAGAAGCAGGCTCCATGCAGGGAGCCCCACCTGGAGTCAATCCCGGGTCCCTAGGATCACGCCCTGGGCTGAAGGCAGCGCCAAACCGCTGAGCCACCCAGGCTGCCCTGAATTTCATGATTTCAACCGAAGAATGAACGTCAACAACAGACCCAAAAATGGCAAGTGTGCCTTGACCTACTTGTTCGTTTATGAGCTCATTCACTTATCCCCCAGGTACCGATTGAGCACCTCCTGTTTGCACGTGTGGCGGCTCAGCGCTGTCTCATCACTGTCGGAATTCCGACCCCCTGTCCCAGCGTATCCCAAACCTGGAAGTCAGTTCACAGACTCGCTGTTAAGCTCAGGAACCTTGATGGGCTTGTAGCCCGGGACCCACAGACTCGTAAGAGTCAGAAAGAACCTTAAATTTGAGCTCTGAGGGGTATTTCCAGGGACAATGAACCCTGGCCTCCCCCGGACTAGGTCACAGAGGTTTAAACGTTTGAGACAGACTGGAAAACCCACTGCATCTTTGCCTTCTTGGCTTTCAAACCAAACTGCATGTTTGTGGGTTTCGTATTTTTGTTTTGCTTTATTTTGCTTCCTAACATGACTCTGTTCCTGTAGGTTCACTTTGGTTTCTGCCGTTGTCTGTCTTTTAAGAGAGCACATGGTGGGGTCCCTACAACCCTTTTATCGGAAGAGCAGACGGAGGTCCAGGTCTGTCTGGATTTCAAATTCAAATGTCAAATTCTAACTTACTATTTTCTTGCATTTGCTGTTGAAGAGGAGACTTCTGTTACCACATTTGTCATTACTTTGTAGGCGATTTTTCTTTCCAGAGATTTTTCCATCTTTCCTTTCGTTCTTTTCCAAAGTGGGACATCCTATACTTAGACTCTGGAGTTTCGCATTATAGTGCGAATATCTAATTGCTTATCTGTTTTGTTGTTGGGGCGAAACACAATATAGAATTAACTGTTTTATTTTTTATTTGTTATTTTGTTTTTGAAGAACATCCTTATTCAAAAGAATAACTGTGTTAAAGTGTTCCCGTTCGGTGGCGTTTAGTACATTACACTGTGGCACCACCACTAGCTCCAACAACTTCCAAAACATGCATATCACCCCAAAAGAATATCCCATACCCGTTGCCCAGTCCCCCCGCCTCATCCCGCCCCCGTGCCGATTCTCTGTTAACTGATAATCTTCCTAATATTTCAAAGGACTTACCTATTCTGAGCATTTCATATAAATGGAATTACACGGCATGAGCATGTTTGTGTCTAGTTTCTTTTACCAAACGTCGTATTTCTGAGGTTCACCCACATTGTATTATTTTTTCTTTCCTTTCTGTGGCTGAATAATGTTCCGTTGTTTGAGTCTACCACATTTTGGGTCACTATTTTTTCACTGGTGGATATTGGGGTTGTTTCTTCCTCTTCAACACTGCTGTGAACGTCTGCATACAAATGTTTGTCTGGATATCTATTTTTTTTTAATTTTATTCATTTATGAGAGACACAGAGAGAGAGGCAGAGACACAGGCAGAGAGAGAAGCAGGCTCCATGGAGGGAGCCCGATGCGGGACTCTATCCCAGGACCCCGGGATCATGACCTGAGCCAAAGGCAGACGCTCAGCCACTGAGCCACCCAGGTGTCCCTGAACATCTATTTTCAGGATATATCTAGGGGTGAAAAGTCTGGGCCAAATGGTTAATTCTATGGTTAACCTTTTGAGGAACTGCCAAACCATTTTCATGGCAGATGTCCCACTTTACATGCCCCCTGGTGACATAAGAGAGATGGAGTTTTAGATAGTTATTATGTTCGACGTAAACACGAATACATTTTTAAGATAGGTGTTTCTTTACTGACTTAAAAACAAAATGAATGTGTCTTTTAAAAAAGCATAATGAAAAAATAAATAAATAAAAAAATAAAAATAAAAAAACATAATGAGAATAGTGGCTTTGTAGGTTTTTAAAATACCTTTTGTCATTCTCTTTAACTTCTGACTTAATAGAAGGCAGCTAAATTTTCATATCTCCTTCCAAATAAAATCTGATGCGACATTACATGCCCATAGTCTCTGGAAAGCGATGTACACTAAAATATCATCATAGTGTTGTTATAAGAATAGTCTTGAGCTCACAGAGCCTCCGGAAGGGGGCCAGGGGCTCCCGGGTACACCTGAACACACCGTGACAATAACTGGCCTAAATGTGGTGTTTCTTCTGGGGAAATGCAAAGGTGTTGTACCTTCTTTATTAGTTAAAATATTTCTACAAAGATATATTCTCCTAAATAACTATCTCATTACGCTGAGATAACCAAAGACAGAATAAGTATGAGATTTTTCCCATTTATGTACCAGTCTTCAAGAGAATGAATTGTTTGTGTAGCTTCCCAGGTAACCAATGAGTCATTTTTTTTCTGCAATAGATGCACGAATGTCAACGTGTTTGCAATGGCAAATAAACTCCAATTTGAAAAATACAAAAAAGAAAAGAAAAGAAAAGAAAAGAAAAGAAAAGAAAAGAAAAGAAAAGAAAATGATGGACTCTGTCCTAGCCATTGTTTTCTCTGAGTCCCATTTGTGACTTGGGATCCTTTCCATGTCAGCCTGCTTCTGAATTCCCAACACCCCCTCCTCCCTGAGCTCTCCATCCCTTCCTGGTGCAGCAGAGCAGCTCCAGACTCGGGTACAAACTCTGCCATTTCCCCCCGGCTCTCAGGTCCCTTATAACGGGAAAATATGATATGGAAGCCATACGCCGAGACCCGGCTCAGTCTTGGATTCTGGGCTTTGTAAGTGGCTGACCTTTTTTTTTTTTTTTTTTTAAGGAACAAACATGTTGGAGAAGTCCAGATAGATGGAGTGGTAGCCAACGCTGACAAGGCTGCAGAAAGGAGCTGGTGGCCGTGGGGTTGGGCAAGTGGCTCCACAGCAAGTCCGAGCACACAGAGCAGCATCTGGGAGCACAGTTGCCCATCAGTGTCATGCAGAGGCTGGAACATCGATGTCACCAGCAAGACCATTGTGAAGAGCGACCATTACCCCAGGGATCTGGCAGGTGTAAGGGCTGGACCTCATGGTGTTGGCCATTGTGTGTCCAGCGCAGCCCAGAGTGGCTCTCAGTTCACGTGGGCAGACTGGGTGCCGGCCTGGGTCGAAACACTGCTGTGGGATTCTTGACAACACAGTGTGACCCCCAGAAACCATGATGCCACCGTCACACCCTGTCAGGAGCCCAGGGCTTTCTTGGGAGTCCCAAGAGCTGCTGAGCATCTGCACAAGGATGACCTCCAGAAGCTCTCGCCCTTGACCCAGGTCTGATGTCCCCGCCCCGGCCCTCCAGTCCGCGTGAGCGCGAAGATGCACCCAGGAACAGAGTGGGCCAGTAGGCACCCACAAGGAGCTCTCGCATCTTTGACACCTCCTACCCTTTCTTTTGGTTTGCTTTTGCTTAATATTCTAGAATCTCTCATTCCTTCCAGGCTCTTCAGATTTTAACAACAGAATTTCTGGAGGAGCTGTTTCCATACTGCATACTGTTGTGCTTTGCTTTCAATGACTAGGAACTGAGACTCTTGTTGGTTTTATTTATAATGTTACAACATGTCTACGTGGAGCAGGACACCCCAATGGCTGGGTGAGGGGCTCAGCACATGCTTTCCCCCAAATACCAGGGATAATACTGGACATAATTTTCTAAATAAACCATTTCAGAATTCTGGAAAAAGACCAAAGGCGTGCAACAGATGGAGAAGCACTTTGTTCAAACATTGCCTTAGCGTCAGCAAGAGCAATGGGGTGACTGAACACATGGCTGCTTCCTTCCATCCCTGGTGTGATTGTGGAGACTGAGGACCTGTAGTGTTGAGGCCACCAGAAGCATAGACCCAATGTGGAACTCCACAGAGAAGCCCTATGCCCAGGGAGCTTGTAGGAAACAATAGCAAAGGGTAGCAAGAGTCAAAGATCTACATGTCTGCTGCCTACAGCTGCAATTCCACTCGAAGCAAAGAAGAGAGCAGCTGAAATTTCATAGACAGTGGGGAAGTGAGTCATCCACGGTGGACCTTGATGAGCTCTCGAGTACTCCTAGAGACGCAGAAGGTTGCACACAAACTAAGGAGAGAGCAAAGCAGGCCACGGTTACCTGCTTCTTCCTGGCCAGACGTGAAGCTTTGCGCAAAGTAGAAGCCAGGGCAGGTCTGTAAGCTGCTTGAATGGTGAACGTGCGCTCCAATCCACACGCGTCCCCCCAACAAAGGGTGTAAACCTTACCTCCTTACCTGTTTGACATGTTGCTAAAACACACAGTTCAACCAAGTGAATCTGAAGATGTCTTGGCTTTATTAAATCATTCATGAATGGGGCGGCATCCCATCTAGGAAGTAGAGATAGGAGTGACTCAGAGGAAGGTGGGACAGAGGGAGGAAAATAGGAAGGGAGGAGAGAAAAGAGATCTTACAGTGACCACTTTGCAGTGTAGACAAAGACCCAAGTATTATTTTGTACACCTGGAACTAATATAATGTTATATACCAATTGTCACCTCGATTAAATAAAAAAGAGAGAGAGAGAGAGAGAGCAGGGCAAACGTCAGGGCACCCAGAATCCACAGAATTAGTCCAGGCAGGTAATGGAACAAACAAAGCAACTTTATTCAAAGAACCTCAACCTAGAAACAGAACAAATAACCATCAAAGAAGAGGTGAATGAAAAAAAGTGCTTTATTCATACATGCAATCAATTGGGCAATAACAAGGAATGTTGAGTGACCTACAACCATATGCTAGGTTGGGGGGAAAACACCTAGATACAAAGAGTACATACAGGTGATTTCATTTTAATAAAAATATAGAAAAGAAAAAAAAGAAAAAATACAGAAAAGACAAGTGTAAGCTTAACTATAACAGTAAGCATGCCAGTAGTTGCAGGGGTGCCCCGTTGACAGTTTAGCTGCAAATGGGTGCAGAGGTATCAGGGTGATGGGTTGTGCTGCATCTTGATTGTGGTCTTGCTTGCATGGTTGTACACATCTTTCAAAAAGAGCGGAACTATGCACTTAAAACTGACGCATTTTACTGTACGTAAATGTAGAATTTACGTACAGTAAAATGCATCAACTTATCTATGGAACTGATTCAGAATTCCTAAAAAGAAACAAAACGACGTACCCAGGACGAAGGACGTAGACGGAAGAAGTAGGCATTGTACCTCCAGGCTGGGGGGTACGGTCCCCACCGATTTACGGGTGCGTGTGCCTGTCTCAGATTCAGTGCTTGACAAGTATTGAGCTCGTGAATGAAACTTAAAGGAAACAAAATCCAGATGAGGGTGTCTGAGATAGATAGGGGCTTGTCTTCCACATGCATCCCTTGCCTTGATCCCATCCTAATGCTGGGGACCAGTTCTCTTTTTCCTTTTTGTTAACCATCGAGAAACACGCCTGCTCCCCTGCCCTGCAGATGTGGCCTGTTCAGTCTCTCTTCTTGTTTAGAGTAAGTTGGAGAGAGTTGCCCCATTGTATTTACAAAGTAAGCAGGGCAAGGAGCAAAGCTGCACTTACGTGTTAGGGAGAAAATGAGGGAGCTAAAGAAATGTGGGCTTTCTGGGCCGGGGACACTCTGGAACGTGAAGGGAAACGTCAGTCCTCCCAATACTGCAACCACGTCAGGAAATCGAACTTGGATATGGGTTATTTGGGTTTGACTCTCACTGAGCATATGTTGCACGCAGGAAACGCACCTTCGTCTCGGTCATCGTCCCAAAGGAGCTTGCACGTTGGAAGGGGAAGAAAGACCTGAGTAACGGCGTGCGGGGTAGAAGCGAGGTGCCCGTGTAGCAGAGCTGAAGAAGGGCTTCCCAGGTACGGACAAGGGAGCACCCTGGAGGCTGTGAAGCCGAATGGGCTTCAAAAGCGCAGGACTATGGACCAAACGGAGATTACAAGCAAGGCGTCCCATACGGAGTCACAGAACTGAGCTAGTTTGTGTGAACAAGGGGTCATAACGCAGAAACAGGAAAAAAAAAAAATTACACGGAGGGTGGAAAGAAGGGTATCATCAGTCTGTTGTCCGAGGCTCCCGAGCCGCTGGGGGAGGCATGGTGACGAAGCTCACGGGATGTCCTGATAGGAGCTGGGAAAGAGAGACGGGAGACACTGGGTGCGCTGGAGGTGGCGCGGTCAGGACACGGACGCTAAGACAGGTGGAAATGGAACGCGAAATAAGGTAGCGGGAAGAGAGGAGAAAACGGAACTCACCAGCGCTTCCGAAACCACAAGCCAAGGGCTATGAGAAGCACTAGGGGCACCGTCACGGCCAGCAGGATCAAGTACACGGGGACGTGATGTCCTGTGGGCATTGGAGAGACACACGGGTGTCGTGGGTGACCCACCGCCAGTTCTACTCCATCCACACTGACACATACATTGGCTACACGCACCATCTCCAACCAGCCCGGTCGCTGTCCTCACACCTGCTCAGGGAAAGGCACCCATCCCTCCCCAAGTCCCTTACATCTGAGGCTCCCTGCGCTCCATCCTCACATCCTTGAAATCACTTGTATTTCTTCCTTCCTGCTGTTACAGGCCCTACTTCTGGCCTCCAGAAACCGTCCTCTGCCCCAGCCTCTAGGCTCAGGAACCCCCGTCGCACACCTCCAGACCCCGTCTTCCTCACCCCAGTAGAGAACGATGTCCTGGCCCCCTAGACTGCTGTGCTTCACCCTGCAGGACAGGCCGGCCGCCTCCCGGGCAGCCACGTCCAGGGTCACTCGGAGATACCACGTGCTGTCAGCATGGGGCAGGATGTCGCCTCGCTGGGTGCCCTGTTGCTCCTGCTCGCCCCTCATCCATGTCACCTGCACAGGCTTGGGGTGGAAGCCGGAGACGTGGCACACCAGCCGCAGCCGGCCCGGCCCGGGAGCGGGGCCCGTGGACAGCCAGGCCTCGGGTCGCACTGTGGGGAGCATGAAGCACATTCAGAGGGGGGCTCTGAGACACAGCTTAGGGCTTATTAACCACATCGGCACGTGCGTATTATCTTGCTTTAGGAACATGAGCCCAGCAAACCTTGTCCCTCTTGAACTCTTCCTTATTCCAACTTGGATAGGGACGGTGGGAAGGGGCAAGAACTGTGTAGAAAAATCTTAGAGGAAGGGGCTGTACGAACCTTGCCTCTTATAATCCACCTTTGCTGCATCGAAGAGACCCAAGACAAATCGGGGACAGGTGTTCGTGATGAGCCTGTACACTATTTCCTTGATGCCTTCGTACTGGTTTATGAGATAACAGACGCTCTGGGCTTTGCTATCAGCTCCTGGAGATGGCACCAGGGACATGTTTTGGAAAGTCACAAAATCTGATCCTTCATAAGCTGACCGCAAGAAGCCTTTTGAAAAGCCACTGGAATGTAGCTCACAGCCAACGACCACCTGTATTTCAAAAGGATCTAGGAAGAAGGAGAAACAGATTTGTGGGGAAAATTGAGAGAAATGATATAGGAGTTTTATATAAAGCATCCTGATCTTGGAATGTGGGCTGAGTCAATTTAAAAAAACCAATACTAAATAAATAAATAAATAAATAAATAAATAAATATAAATAAATAAATAAATAAATAAAAATTAAATAAATAAATAAATTCAAATAAAAAAAACTAATACAACTTGGGAAGCTTGGATGGCTCAGCGGTTGGGTGTCTGGAGCTGCAAGGTCCCGTGACGTGGGCCTTGAGGGTTGTCCCCCGCAGGGACCCTGCTTCTCCCTCTGCCTGTGTCTCTGCCTCTCTTTGCAGATGGAAAGAGGTGAAAATAAAGAAGGAAGCTATGTTGAAACAAATACAAGTCAAAAGGAACAAAATTTACAAAGAACCACACAGGAAGGTGGCCATTGAGACCGTTGTCCTTTCAGTGTCCAGGTTGCTGGGCCTGTGACGGCTTTCAAGCATTGGTTTAAATACCCCTGCCCGTCTCTGTATGTCACCCACCAACACACTTGGTGCCAAGCGTGTGTTGAGGGACTTTCTCAAGTGCATGAATATATGAATTATAGGGTTGTCAAGTTGTGGACATAGACTTGGGGAGACACCCAATGGGGGAAGAGATTATACTTTAAGGGAGTCAGGCGCAGAGGGGGACGGTTGTGTGTATCCATGTTTTAGGCCTTAGAAGGGAAACCACTGGGGAAAGATGAAAATGCACAAGAAAAAAGGAATCTGAGAAAGTGAGAGTCTACGACATCTTGAGGAGTCGATATCTGGAATGACCCCCAAGAAGTTTATGCACAAAGATTTTTACAGTGCAGCAGGAATAATGGGCAGTGGTCCAGAAGGGGGTGAGGATGCTCCCCAGAAATCGGAGAACCTCCTGAGGGGGGTTCCCTTAGGAACTTTCCTAATTCCCTTAGGATTGAACTTACACGTGAAGTGCAGTTGACTGACGTATTCTTGGGCCTCCCGGGTTAATCCAATGAGGTAGACGCGGAACAGCAACTCCAGATCTAGGAGTTCCTCGTCGCTGAAGTTGCCCTTAGACCAGGTGTGCAGGAAAATGATGGTGCCAGAGTCGGTGTCCCAGCCGTGAGTCTGCATGTCACCCAGCCACCCTGAGCCCCGATGCTGCACCCAGGACTGATTGACAAAGGATGAGATCTGGATGATAGTGAACACGAGGTGTTCCTGGATGGCTGTGGGTAGTAGAGGGGTAGCGGGTCAGGTAGAGAGAGAGACAGGGAGAGACAGAGAGACAGAGACGGGGGGGGGGAGATGAGCTGTGACTGGGTTGGTGACGGTCCCCAACTCACCACCATCCCATCAAGGAGTAAACAGGACCCCTCCGGGTGTGAGCACTCTGGTGACCTGAGAGTCGCTGTCTGTATTGGGAGCAGCTGGGATGTCCCACCAGGCCCCAGGGACTGGGCGGCCGGCGAGCTCTTACCTTGCGCATTGTCACCCTGCAGGAGAAGAGCGGCCAGCAGGATACACTCCAGAGGCAGCATGTCACCTGCAGATGCTTCCCCGCTCCCTGCCTTCTCAGCAGAGCCGCCCCAGCACTTCCGTCCTGACTTCCTTCTCGCACCAGGACGCCGTGCTCCTCCCCGCAAGCACCCATTGAAACAGAAGACGGTCTGTGGCTCCCTCAACCTCCCACTCATGCTCTCGTTTCCCCTCCAGCTCAGACCAGCAGTGGCTCCTGCCTGGTGGCCCGCTGCTCCCATATCACCAGCCTCTCCACTGCCGGCTTCCCTCCGCGAGCCCTGGAAGGTCCCTGCACCTGTCGGGGCCTCGTGTCGCATGGCGACAACCACAAGACACACACTGCAGTGCGTCGCCCAGCCTCACTCGTCCTGAGAGATCAGGGTTCCGGGTTCTCCATGCGGCTCTGCCTCAGTGTCCCCACCCCGCCTCCTGTCTGGACACTGGGTCCGCCTCTTCCCCGCTTTCCCATCTCACCCCGTAGCCGTCCACCTGTCTTGCTGGTCCCCTTTGTAGCAGGAGGATTTGCCTCCTCCAGTCCTCAGCCTCTCCCTGGGCATCTGGTAAACCGTGGGGGGCCCTCCGCTGCCCCGGGCGGTGGAAGGGCGGCCCCCTCACGGGGCACAGCGCAGTGCAAAAGTCCCCTGCCCTCCTGGTGACTCTAATTCATATATTCATGCACTTGAGAAAGTCCCTCAACACATGCTTGGCACCAAGTGTGTTGATGGGTAACATATAGAGACGGGCAGGGGTATTTAAACCAGCAGTTGAAAGCCGTCGAGACCGTTGTCCTTTCAGCGTCCAGCGTCCCGGACCCAAAGCCGAGCCTTTCCGGGGAGGCGTGGTGACCTCCCCGCCCCGGGAGCGTCTGCAATCGGAACACTTGGGAGAGGCTCACTTCTCAGCCCCAGGCTGCGGTGGGCGCTGTGCCAGGGAGGGCCGGGGGGTCACGGGTGCAGCCTTCTGAGGGGACACGTGCAAGGGGGGACCTGGCACGTCCTCGCCGATGGCAGGTGTGGCGATCAGAGCAAAATACATTGTCAGGAAGAAAGAGCGGGGTCTGTTCATGCTCGAGGATACGCAGGTGCCCGTCGAGGGGCGGCTGGAGGTGGATGGTTGTAAGCAGCTCATGCCAGGGCCGTGGGTTTATGACAGCGCCCTTTAATAACTTCCCGAGTTTGCTGAGGGCAAGGGGACGGACACGTCATGAAATCCCACGTGCGGCCATCCCTCTTTCATGTTTGTCACACGGCGACCAAGTCATGGTCGGCGGGCTCTTTCTACGACGGCCACGGGTAGAAACAGACTCCTCCGGAAGCCAGCGGCCCTGCCCGGATCGTGCTCACGCCCCAGGTCCCCTCGCTGCCTGAATCTTCTTGCCAGTGGCAAGCTCTGGTCCCAGACCCCAGCCCACACGGTGCTGGATGGTTAGCACCCCGCCCCCCGCGGCCCGCAGGAAACACGCAGCCCTCCGCTCTCACAGCAGGTCGGGGCAGTGGGGTGTGCGGTGCTGCAGACATGAGGCACCTGCACCCCACGGCCCGCACGGGCAGGGAGCCGCCACCGGGGGTCGGAGCCCCAACGAGAGGCCGCGTGTGGTTCGCTGCCGTCGGGAATCAACGGTGCTGCGTGTGGCTAAGACGCTCAGGTGTACCCGGGCCTGCAGCCCAGCCCGACCCAGCCTCGCCCAGGGGCCCACAGGGTGACGCGCATTCTCTCCCACTCCTGAGCTCAGAACCAAAGGAGGTACAGACAGGGAGCGTTAGGATGAGCAAACTGTCAGCCCCACCGCTGCAAAAGCTTCCGGAGAATTTCCCTTTCGTGAGCCATCCAGGGAATTTTGCTGGCATCGAACTCCGAACGGACTGGTCTTATTGTAGAGGGATTATTTGTGAGCCCCCCCCCCAACATTCCTATGTTAGCAGCCCTAAGTTCCCCCCCCCCACCCGCAGCTGCGGGGTTCTATTCGAAGGTGGGACCCCTGAGCAGGTGGCCGTGTTACACAGGATGCCAGCAGGGAGGCCGACAAGAGGAGACACCGCAGAACCAGGGCGCTCCCTCCCCATCCCCCCCAGGAAAGGTCACCTGAGCACATGTCGGGAAGGCCGCTGTGCACTGGCCCTGGGACAGGCCAGTATCTTGTACCTCTGGTCTCAAGGGTCTGTGCATATTAGGCCCCGGCGGCCCAGCCCTGCAGACGCCCTGGCTGCCCCCCAGAGCCCCGAGGGCAAGACACCCCCCAGGGACACCCCCAGGGGCCCCTGCAGACTCCCTGGCTGCCCCCCACAACCCCAAGGGCAGGACACACCCCAGGGGACCCTGCAGACGCCCTGGCTGCTCCCCAGAGCCCCGAGGGCAGGACACCCTCCCAGGGACACCCCCTAGGGGCCCTTGCAGACTACCTGGCTGCCTCCTCCCGCAGCCCTGAGGGCAGGACAACACACCCCAGGGGCCCCTGCAGACGCCCTGGCTGCCCCCCTGAACCCCGAGGGCAGGACACCCCCCCAGGGACACCCCCTAGGGGCCCCTGTAGACTACCTGGCTGCCCACCCCCGCAGCCCCGAGGCCGGGACACCCCCAGGGACACCCCCAGGGGCCCCTGCAGCCGGTTCCTGCATGATTCACGTCTGAGGGACAGAGCCTGACGCCCTCTCACTTTGCCATCATCTCCCTGGGGCTCGGATCACGTTCATTTCTATTTACAGAACTTTTCCCTTCTTCTCCCGTGTCTCGCGTGTCACCTTCCATCTTGTGTCCACACTTGTCTCCTTGCCCTTCGCCTGAGCTCCCGGCCTCCCTCCCTTGTCCCCCCTCCTGCTTATCTCCCCCGTTCCTTGAGGACCCGCCACCACCGTGAGTGACCCCTGGACCCTCCGGCGCTGCTTATGCCTTGACCGTAGGCTTCTATGCGTCATGACATATGAAGGGTCCTTTTCTTTTGCAAAACAGAAACCAGATATTTTTTGCAAGCTCACAGCTTGCGTGAGCAGTTTTTACAGTCCCACACTCTTATGCAAAGCGAAGACTGACTTTGAATCATAAGATTTGGAGTCGAAATTTAAAAATGGCAATTTGCATCGATGGCCCCCTTCTTAGTGACATCATCACTTCAATTTTTCTTAAAAAAAAAAAAAAAAAAAATCCCTTAACCCTGTGACAGTTACAAGGAATTAAGCACATTGACCTGGAATTCTAATCTCATTCTGCCTACGGTACTAATCGCACTAAAACATGACAGGCCAGGGCTACGGACATCAATTTATGGGATGTTTTTGGAAGTAGACCTTTGACTTTTATTGTACTAAAAGGTCACATTAGCAGCATCTTTCAAGTGATCGTGGCTTAGCTCTTTCCAGTGAAAAAACTGGAAGTGGGCTGTTCCGGGCTGTTGTGGCTTCTGCTACCTCGGGACTTGGTGTGTAGGTTCCTCTTTTGTTTGGGGGGTTTTTGAGTGTTTTGTTTTGTTTTGTGTCATGTCTGGTCTTTCTATGCTTGGTCCTCCTTCTGAAGGTCACCTCATACTTAAAGGTAGTTTTCGGAGACCCTTCCTTCGAGCCACCTCGAAGCCAGAGATGCGGGGGCAGGACGAAGGTGGGCACAGCCCCTACTACCGCTGCGGTCCCCTCGCTGAAGCTGGGCGGTCCTGGGTCACTCTGCTTGAGGATGCAGCTCTGTGCCCCCATCTAACATCTAATGCTTGGGGGGTTGATTTACTGTCGAGCAAGCATCTTTGAGAGACAGCGGTGGGGTCTCCCGTGGAGGCCCAGGTGGTGGGTAGGTGTGTGGCTGGCAAGCAATTTCAGGTAACGTCCCCGGAACCAACTCAAGGCCCTACGACGGTGGCTACTCCCCTCAGGACACGCTGGAGCCACGTCGGGGCTGGCACCTGTTGCCAGGTTGGGCCAGGTCGGGCCAGGTCTGGCCTCCTGGCCGAGCAGGATGGTACAGAGTTGGGCTGCAAGGGCCTCTGCCTTGGAGCAGAGCCTCAGGTTCACCTCAGGAGGAATCGGGGCTCTCCACGGGGCCAGCAGCAGTCTCCGTGGACCCTCGTGGCCACCTCTGAGCACGTGTGCAAGCCTTCGAGACGCGTCCAGCTGTCACCTCCACTGCAACTCAGCTGGTGTCCGGCCGCCGCTCTAACAGGTGGCGTGAGGTCGTGGCAGGTGGGGTGGAGGTTAGAGCATGTGGCCTAGAAGCCACCGCTGCTTGAAGCCCACGAAGCAGGTCCCCCGTGGGCCGCATGGACCCCCCTGGAGCCTCTCAGGCCAACCCTGGGCGCCCCGGAGGCTGCTGCGCAGAGGCCACTTTCCGCGGGGGCTGATAGTCAGGTTCCTTAGGTCAGGAGCCCGTGAACCTGCGGGCAACAGGTGCCACCCGTGGGACACAGCTTCCCCAGAGCCTTGTTCTCAGCACCACGCAGCTTGGTCCTCGTAAGAACCGCCGGGAGAAACTGCCGTGTGGTCTGAGGACGGCAAGAGCTGCGCTTTCTCAAATGGCTGGGCCCTGCACCTTCCTAGGCCCAGGGACGGCCCCTCGGGCCCCCAAACCTCCCGCCCTCCGCTCCACTCCACCCTCCTTCAGCAGCCGTGTCCCCCCTTGACTCTGTGGCTGCGCTATTCTCACCGCTGATCCTCGGTCTCACGAGCATGTTTTTGTGAATAATTTCAGTGCCTCGCCGGCAGCTTCCTGTGGACGTAAGCGTGGGTCTGCTGGCCACTTGATTTGGGGGACTCCCGATGTCATAGGAACAAGGACACACTCTGGTTTACTGTCCACTGCCACCTGGAGGCAAGGCGTAGACGGTGGCTCCCACCCGTAGCTTTGGGTGATTACAGAAACCCTGACGTTTGCAACCAGACGGTTTTGATGCTGCACATGTTTTGCTTCTGTGGTTAGAAATGGGAGTGTGGGGGGATCCCCGGGTGGCTCAGCGATTTAGCACCTGCCTTTGGCCCAGGGCATGATCCTGGAGACCCAGAATCAAGTCCCACGTGGGGCTCCCTGCATGGAGCCTGCTTCTCCCTCTGCCTGGGTCTCTGTCTCTCTCTCTCTCTCTCTCTCTCTCTCTGTGAATAAATAAATAAATAATCTTAAAAAATAATTTTTAGAAATGGGAGTGTGTTACACGACATCATATATTGTCATGTTGCTCCCCCGGTGTTTTATCCACGGAGCAACCTCTTATCCCAGCTCAGCCTCTCTATTCTCATCCCCACTCCCTTCTCCCCACGTTTTGCTGCGTAACGTGCTGTCCTTCTGTTTCTATGTGTTCTTAGAAGATGTGATGCTTAAAAAAAAAAAAAAAAAAAAAAGGTTTTATTTATTTATTCATGAGAGACACACAGAGAGAGGCAGAGACCCAGGCAGAGGGAGAAGCAGGCTCCATGCAGGGGAGCCCGACGTGGGACTCAATCCCAGGACCCTGGGGTCATGCCCTGACCTGAGCCGAAGGCAGACGCTCAACCACTGAGCCCCCAGGCACCTCAGAAAATGCGGTGCTTTGATGTACACAACTTGGATTTCCACAAAACGTATTATACTATGTGCTTTATTTATGAACATATCTCAGCGAGCTCTGTTCTAAACACTTTCCCATAGTGTTCTAAATATACATACATATATATATATATGTATGTATATTTAGAATTCCAAATATTTCTCTCAATTATCCACCATTAATTTTGTTCTGTTGATGCTTGGTTAATAAGAAAGCCTTAATTTTGCAAAGTAAAATTTAACAGCTTTTATAGTTTTTGTTTAATTTTTTTTCCCCAAAAAGTCCATCCATCTTACACCCTTTGTGGTTCTGAAGCAAGAAAATATGCAAACAGAGGAATGGTTTGTGTTGCCGCCACTCCTCATGGACGTGCCCATCGCTGTTCCCGAAGGGTGGAGAGCTCAGGACCCTTGCCAGGCAGGACCCGACTGGGTTCTAGGTCCCTGGGAGGGACTGAGCCCTTGGAGCTTGAGGCTGGGAGGGAGGGACCCCTCGGCCCCCCTCAGGCCCCCCTCCGGCCCCGCTGCTCACCCGGCACTGAGTACGTTACACGTAGGGTGCTTGAGCGACCGCCACAGGCCGTTTCTCACCGAGCCTCTGCAGTGCCCAATTTGGGAACTTACTTTAAGTAATAATTCCCCGCCTATAGATCATAAAAACATTCTGCTTTGGTAAATGCTACTGATTTTGTAGTATTGTCTTTTGCATTTGCAACTTTATTCCATTGTCAATGAATCTTTGCTCTACTCTTTCAAGAATGACTTAGATATTTGTAATCATTTATTCTTTTTTTAATAAATTTATTTTTTATTGGTGTTCAATTTGTCAACATACAGAATAACACCCAGTGCTCATCCCGTCAAGTGCCCCCCTCAGTGCCCGCCACCCAGTCACCCCCACCCCCTGCCCACCTCCCCTTCCACCACCCCTAGTTCGTTTCCCAGAGTTAGGATCTTTCATGTTCTGTCTCCCTTTCTGATATTTCCCACTCATTTTTTCTCCTTTCCCATTTATTCTTCTACATAATGTAGAAAATAAGCTTACTATGTACCTCCAGAAATCCAACTGGAATTTTATTTTTTATTTTTTATTTATTTTGTTTTTGTTTTTAGTTAGTTCATTTATTTTATTTTTTAATTTTTTTAAATATATATGCCATATAATTTATTTTAATTTTTGATTTGCCTTTATTTTTTTATTGGAGTTCAATTTGCCAACATACAGCTTAACACCCAGTGCTCATCCCATCAAGTGCCCCCCTCAGTGCCCGTCACCCAGTCACTCCAACCCCTCCTCCCCTACCCCTTGTTCATTTCCCAGAGTTCAACTGAAATTTTAATTAGAAATTTGCTGAAATAGAATGACTTAAAAAGAACTGTAACTTTTTATAATAATTCCTTCCATACTACTCCAATTAATTAGAAATACTTTTATGATCTTTAATAGTTTTTATATTTCTCTGTAGAATTCTTGTACATCCTTTCTTTAGCCAATTCTTAGCTATTGCATAGATTTTGATGCTGTTATAAATGGTTTCTAATTTCATCTTATTTGTCCTTGTTGCATGTATAAAAAAGTGTTGCTGATTCTTTTAATATATATTTTGTGCCTAAAGAACTTGCTACATTTTTGGGCGCCTGGGTGGCTCAGTCAGTTAGGTGTCAGATTCTTGGTTTCGGCCCTGCATTGGGTTCCATGCTCAGTGCAGAGTCGGCTTGTCCCTCTGCTCGTCCCCCGTGCTCATGCTCTCTCTTTCTCAAATAAATAAATAAATAAATAAATAAATAATCTTTTTTAAAAACTTGCTACATTTTTACGTTAGCTATAATTGTTTGCTTTTTATTCCACTAGTTTCTAGGTAGGAATCATATCATCTCTTGAAATCCTTACAATTTTTATTTACATGTTAATTTTTTTATTTAGATAAATTCCTGAACTCTCGTCACTCCCAGTATTTTAGTTATTTTTAATTTCCTCATATACAACCATATGATCTGTAAATAATAATAATTTTTATTTAATTTCTGTTTTCAGGGATCCCTGGGTGGCGCAGCGGTTTAGCGCCTGCCTTTGGCCCAGGGCGCGATCCTGGAGACCCGGGATCGAATCCCACGTCGGGCTCCCGGTGCATGGATCCTGCTTCTCCCTCTGCCTCTGTCTCTGCCTCTCTCTCTCTCTCTGTATGACTATCATAAATAAATAAAAAAAAAATAATAATAATAATTTCTGTTTTCATGCCTCCTTATATCCCTTGCCTTGCTGGATTAAGGAGAGTTCGTAGTATTCTACAGAAAAGCAAAGATTCCAGCAAGTAGGCATCTTGTCCTTGATTTTCACTGGAATGATTTCAAACCTTCGGAATCAAATATGTGTCATACAGGCTATTTGCAGCCATGTGTCCCTGTATTCTGGGTTGTTCAGGTTTTATCAGAAGGGACATTTAAATACCTCAAATGCGTGGAGGTTCCTCAAAGAGTTAAAAATAGACCTGCCCTACGACCCAGCAATTGCACTGCTGGGAATTTACCCCAAAGATACAGATGCAGTGAAATGCCGGGACGCCTGCACCCCGATGTTTCTAGCAGCAATGTCCACAATAGCCAAGCTGTGGAAGGAGCCTCGGTGTCCATCGACAGATGAATGGATAAAGGAGATGTGGTTTATGTATACAATGGAATATTAGAAACGACATTAGAAACGACAAATACCCACCATTTGCTTCGACGTGGATGGAACTGGAGGGTATTATGCTGAGGGAAGTAAGTCAATCGGAGAAGGACAAACATTATATGGTCTCATTCATTTGGGGAATATAAATAATAGTGAAAGGGAATAGAGGGGAAGGGAGAAGAAATGGGTAGGAAATATCAGAAAGGGAGACAGAACATGAAGACTCCTAATTCTGGGAAATGAACTAGAGGTGGTGGAAGGGGAGGAGGGCGGGGAGTGGGGGTGAATGGGTGACGGGCACTGAGGGGGCACTTGACGGGATGAGCACTGGGTGTGATTCTGTATGTTGGCAAATTGAACACCAATAAAAAATAAATTTATTATTAAAAAAAGAAAAATAATAAATAAATAAATACCTCAAATGCTTTTTCTGTGATTCTGGAGATGATTATATGGCTTTATTTTCTTAATCTGTTAAAGTAAGTGATTCTATTGAGATTTTTAATGGTAAACAATCCTTGCATTCCTGGCAAATCCTACTTCATCTAATGCTGGTTTCTGTTGGCAAATATTTTGAGTCTATAGACCTAATTTCCCTGTAAGTATGCAAAATGAGGTTAACAGATAGTCACTATTTTAATAATTGTTTTTTATTTCTGGAAAAAGCCTTGCTGGTTTGGGTACCATGAAGATTTTGGACAATTAGTTGAGATTGTTTTCTGTCCTTTCCTCTGCCTGGAACGATGCATCTGGAGTATAATTACTTGCTACACCTGTAGTTTGTACCTAGCAGGAACCAGCAGGAACTTTGGTCTTCACTCCTATTCCTTAGTGAGCACAGTGCAGGCATTCAGACTCTCCCTCTTCTAGGATTTTTTAAAATAAAAAATCTATAACAAATATGTTGATATAAATCATAAATAACATGTTCTTATTCAATGTATGTCATTCCTATAATATGTCTGCTTTTCTCATGCTTATGACTCTTTCAACCAGTTCTGACAGAGGTTTTATATTTTGATTAATTTTCTCAAGAGGC